>NC_081817.1:27671379-27979396 GCF_030704535.1 Vitis vinifera
CAACAAAACTAAGAGAGGAGAATGAGGAATAGTTTAGGGAGTGCATATGTATAACAGTGACTGGAAGTGAACCTTACAAGTGGAAGGACCGAGATCTCTAGAGGTTCCAAACATGGGATTGATGGATTCGAGAGTGCTCGCCAATGACCGTTGGTCCTATTTCACAATTGTCAGATTCAATCCCTAAAAATCTGTTAGGAACTTGAGGAGTAACAGCCATCTTTTAGAACATGTGGTTCTATGGTTAGCATTAACACATGAGGATTGTTTATGAGTTACTTGCTTAATATCTGAAACCCTATTTATCCAGTTAAAAGGTTGAAGAAGGGATTGAATATATTCTACTATGGCTGTTTATATGTTCTCCTAGAAAAAGATAAATGAGTTGCGCTGAGACCAAGAAGCTCACTTGTTTCTTGTAAGATTGAAGTTCATGGCCCGAATTATCAATGTCTATGATAAATTATTGTACTAAGCAGACATGCATTTAACTATGTAGTCATGAAAACTTAAGATACATATAATCCTGTTAATAATCCGAGGAGATAAAGGAAGATAAGAGATTGAGATCAAGAAGAAATCTCCAGTAGTACTATTGCTTTCCGGCTTTAAGAAGATCCAAGGGTTATGTAATATCAAGCTCTTGAAATGCGGCATTTTTTAATTTGGGCATGTGACATATGACATGTGACATAAAGTAATGGACTGTTGCTCATTAGCAATATCATCTAAATATCCAGCCTGTCCATACGATCAAAAGTCATGGATTTAAAATTGTAGGGTTGGTTTCATAAAAAATTTGACCTGGGTCCCATACATGCGATGGTCATAGCTGTACTAGGGTTCCTTTAGACAGTGAGTAGGAGTATGGACGATGAGGCATGTGAAACTTCCCTTTGTAAGTATATGCAGTTGAAACAACTTGTAACATAAATAATTCTTCATGAAAATCTATCACTCGAGATGATTTTTCTTACCTCAATACCGATATTCATGAAAACATCTTTTTCTTTGCTACTAGCTGTTGCTTTCTCTATATATAGAGAGTACCACAAAGCAATTTGTGTGTAGCAAACTCAGAAATGGCTACTCAAGGACCTCTTCTCTTCTGTTCCCTTGTCCTAGTCCTCTCATTTGCCCATTGTCATGGCGCAAAGCCCTCAGCTATATTCAGCAGGCGTAGCTTTCCACCTGGTTTTGTATTTGGAGCAGGCTCATCAGCCTACCAGGTACCAGCCCCAACATTTTTCATTGGGTTTGGGCTCCAAAGTTTTCTCAATATATGCTATAACTTGTCTACTATTATCTCAGTATGAAGGAGCATCACATGAAGGAGGTAAAGGCCGGAATATCTGGGATACCTTCACTGCAAAACATCCAGGTCCTCTCTTTCTCTCTGAACCCTGGTTCATCAGTTTGGCCTGTCAGCCAGAAGATTTTTTAATTTTATTTTCTGTCTTTTCAAAGGTTACAATGTGTTATATCAAATCTCCTTGTACATGAATTTTCTTAGAATTTTAACAAGTTATCTACAAATAATTCAATCTGAACGATGTGACACTAATATTAAACTAAACCCCAACTCCCTAGAATTGCAGCACATGGTTTGCTGTTGTTTAAATTTTTTCCATGGCCCCAAAAAGAAATAGTTTAAAAAGGAAATGGATGAAGGGTTGTATGTCTCTGAGCCAGATTTAGCTGATGTTTAGTTCAATGAACTCTTCCATGTCCTTGGTGTAACTACCAATGACATTTTTACATTTCTTCCCTTCCAGTTTTTGGTTGTACAGGGGATAAAATTTCATCTTGTTTATGAAGATTAGTACCAATCCAAATACGCGAGTATATATATTTAGTTAATAGTTAATACGATCCCGTTGATATAAGTACTTCAATTTCAGAAGTATACTATGTATTAGGAGAAAATGACCTTGATTCATTGCTATCATTTTATTCTTTCTTATTGATTTTGCTTCAAATTGTTTGAAATATTAGCTATATCTTAGCTATCATTAAGTTTATTTTCTAGAGGTTATGGCCAAGACAAGGGCTATCTTTTTATCTAAGGTGTAAAATTATTTAATTGCAATAATGGAGAAAATTTAAATTTTTTCCTACTGATTTATCTCATAAAGTTGTTGGTTGGTGTCCTTTAATTTGCTATAAATCGAACATAATATCTAAAGCATACATGCATATTAAATAGAAAAAAAGGAATTAGAGGGATCATGGAAATTGTCTACCAGAGATGGCTGAGGGACCCCTACTGGCTTATCAGTAACAGCAGGCTGGTCCCAACTGCCTGTAAATTTTCCCTTGCCATAAGAGCTTTTCCAAAAGAAGTTAAACAAGAAAATGACACTTCAATGGATAATTTGGCCCACTGCAAAAGGTAGGATATGTATGGATTCAAACTAAGACAAAAGGATTGGGTGAAAAATGTGTATACATAACACAGATTTTTTGAAGTTAACATACATGATTCAAACTAAGGCCCCCTTTTCTCTTTCTCTTCTAATTATACAATATTCAAAAGATTTTGAACTCATGGGTTCAATACTTTTGATCAAAGACAAATTTCAACATAGATTTACTAATTGTATTCAACAAAATTACTAAGTAATTAATTTCTAAAAAGCGGTTTGGTGCTGTGACAGAAAAGATCTCAGATGGGTCAACAGGAAATGTAGCCATTGATTTTTATCATAAATATAAGGTAAAACCCAATACAAATAATCTTTTGTCACTTGTTTCTGGACTAGTATTCATCCTTATGGTGACTAAATCCTTGTCATTCTCAAAAAGAACTTCGGAATTGATGTTACAGGAGGACATTAAACTGCTGAAGTTCATTGGCATGGATGCTATGAGATTCTCTATCTCCTGGTCTAGAGTCCTACCAAGTAAGATATCATCACTTTGGAATAATTTCTCAAGTTCTATATGACAGAAATTTGGTGGTCCATGGAGATGGATATTTGATTGAATGATTGTGTGATCAATTGATCCTTTAGGTAGGTTAATATATATGGAATTTTATTCTCAGGTGGAAGAGTGAGCGGGGGAGTGAACAAGGAAGGTGTCAAATTCTACAACAACGTCATTAATGAGCTCTTAGCGAATGGTCATTATCTATCTCCCTAAAAGTAGTTACGTTTTCTAAAACACATACATTTTCAAAGAGACTCTCAAGCATGCTAAAAATGGAATAAGTTCAAAATTATTTCAGAGAAAGAAGTTCTAAGAACTTATCATTTTTTCACTCCCTAGCCTTTACCAATTTTTGCCTATCATATCTAGGGTTGAAGCCCTTTGTGACACTATTCCATTGGGATCTTCCACAAGCCCTTGAAGATGAGTATGGTGGATTCTTAAGTCGTAAAATAGTGTAAGTTGGCACATATGATCAAACTTACATCTATACATATCTCATCAAACGACCCGCTATTCAATTAAAGGAAAATCTTTGATTTTTGATATAGGGATGATTATCGTGACTATGTTGATTTTTGCTTCAAACAATTTGGGGACCGAGTGAAGCATTGGATCACTTTGAATGAGCCATACGTCTTTAACTACTATGGTTACTCAACTGGGACTTATGCACCCGGTCGATGCTCTAACTATTCTAGCACTTGTGCCTCTGGAAACTCTGCAACTGAGCCCTATATAGTAGCACACAACCTGCTTCTTTCTCATGCTGCTGGTGTGAAATTGTAAAAGGAGAAGTATCAGGTCTTTGCTTACTTGATTCATTTCATTTTGAAGAAATTTAGCCTATATGCTGAATAATTTAAGAGTTTCAGGCGATGAACATTTAGTTTTGAATGTTTGCAGAAGTCTCAAAAGGGAATCATTGGAGTAACCCTAATATCAGCTTGGTTCCAGACTAAATATCCAACAACTGCAGGTGTCAGGGCCTCCCGTAGAGCTCTTGATTTCATGTTAGGATGGTGAGTGTTTTTATGCTACCAAACCTTTAATTAACCTAAGTTTTGTTATCATATTAAACTATCAATTTAACGGGACAGACAAAACCTATCACGTAATAAACCAATATATTCAAACTCACTCATATGTGAACATCTTTTTTCATTCATTTCCTTCTATGTGAAATTTTCAATAATCGTTTTGTTTTTAGGTATTTACATCCAATCACATATGGAGACTACCCAATGACCATGCGATCCCTTGTGGGGCATCGACTGCCCAAATTCTCCCCACTAGAATCCAAAATGCTCAAAGGATCAATTGATTTCTTAGGAATAAATTACTACACTTCATATTATGCCACCTGTTGATACCTCGCGCTCCTGGTGTTCCACATAGTTGCCAAATGGATGGACACGCGATCTCAACCCATAAAGGTTCTTGATTCAGTCGTTATACCTGCAAAAGACATCCGGACAGGGTGTCCGGATGCACCCTCCAATGGTTTTGTTAGCCATGGTTAAGAGAGGGAGATATAAATCAGTTGGCCTTTTACTAGGTATCAGGAGATTACCTTCCTCTTCGTGAGAAGGTTTATATATAATGCCAAGAGTATTGTTCCTCTCATTAATGGTGGGGAGATATTTTATGTTGTCATGATGACATTAGGTGGCAGCGTGTCCATTATCACCCTACGGACGGCTGACAGGGACCGTGGTAGGTGATGCGGCTGTCAGAGATCGTGGGAAGTGATCATGTGGAATGATCCTAGGAAGTGACTTGTTGTCACTTCATCTTGTCCTCTCACCCTGCAGGCGGCGGAACGTGGGCCATGACAGGCTGTAGTGGTAACGTGTGAGACTTGCTTACTTCAATCAATGATCCGGACCATTGTATCCGGATGGAATATGTTGATCATCCGGATGTATTGTGTAAGCCGTCCGGATGATATGTTTATAAGTGTCGTTTGATCTTCCTTGAGGCAATCCGAAAAAGCGTGCCATGTGTGCTTTATGGGAAGACCCGGATGAGGATGATCCGGATGACAATGCGTGCCACGTGTCACTGTAAGATGTGCGCCACGTGTCACGGAGGGAGGGGTCCCTACAATGCCCCCCTTTTTAAATTGCCTATTTTGCCCTAGAAAAAATGGGCGGGTTAAAAAAAATACTTGGTTTTTGAAAACGATGTCGACCTTTTGTCTGGTTGGGCCACGTGGCGAGTGGGGGTGCGGAAGCCAAAAAGGTATTTATGATGAGCCGCCGACTCTGGGTATTCCCAGGCAACATGTCGTTTCAATGATGGCGTTGTTGGTCGTTTGGCTTTCCGAGGGCTTGTCTCCCTATAAATAGCATACTGTGCCCATTGTTGCTTTTTTTCCACTGCGTTTTTTTTTAGATTTACTTTCTTCTTCAACTTTTGTGCGTACCTTCGCTTCTTCTGAGTGAAGCCCTAGAACTGCTTGACGGTGATTTGTTGTGTTTCAACGGTGCTTGCCTTGCATTTTGTAAACCCTACCCTTTGTTTACACTCGGTATGTATTCCTTGTGCCTTATTCTTGCCTTTGCTGTGTCTTGGTGTTGTTGGTTTGTTTGGGCGAGTGTTGTTTGTGACTGGGTGTCTTAAGGGTTTCCGTTGCCCCCCTGTGTTTTTGTGGGTTGGGGGTTTCTTGTTGGAGTAGAGTCAAGGATTTTTGGAATGGGTATATTGGTGGTGCGAGGTTTTCTGAGTGTTGCTATCGTTTAGGGTTTGCGGGGTTGTTTGGCTGTATTTGAATGTTGCACTTCTTGTATGTAGGTTTCGGTTCAACCTCGGCCTAAAAAATGTCTTCAAAGAAGAAAGCTGCTTCATCTGCCTGACTTGGCGACGCTCATGAGAAGTCTACAGACAAACTGAGCGTAAAGGAGTTCCGAGATCGATTCTGCATTCCAAATGGCGTAATTGTGGAATTTTTGAATGGGGAGGATGTCGTATCTACTGAGAAAGCTGAACAAGATACCGTCATCTTCTCCAAGGAACAATTCAACGCGGGGCTCCGGTTCCCTCTGCCGGCGTTGTTCAAGGAATTCCTGCATTTTACCCAGATTCCTCCCGCCTTCATTCACCCCAACATCGTCCGGGTGCTGATGGGATGCAGCATCATAAGCATGCTGTACAACCTCGACCTTACGTTGCTGGAGGTCTTCTTTGTATATTCGCTGAAGAAAGTGAAAAATGACATCTTCAGCATGTCCGCGCACCTGTCCTCCCTTCAATTGGTGACGGAACTGCCAGACTCGACGAAGGGAGGGGCGAAGGGATATGTGATGGTCTGGGGTGTATGGGCGGGGTCGAAGCATCCGTCGAGGCCCTTCTCTCCAAACTACTCTTTAGTGATTCCGGGTAAGTTTGCTTTGCGACTTTTGTTCGGCTTTCACTTTGTTGTCTTTTTGTTGATTTTTCCGGGCAGTATTCTCATCCTTCGTTTGCTGTCAATGCAGGTCCGGAAAGGAGGGGCCACCTCGTGGATTGGGTGGAAAATGCGTCTTTTGCCTGTCTCAGTAAACTATTTGAGATAGACGCCAAGGAGAGGCAGTGCAAGACGCTGCTGACTGCGCGGAACCTGATGGCGGTCGTCCGGGAGCCCCAAGAGTATGTCATCAACATTCTCCCCAGGAAAATGCCAAAGGAGGTAGTGCCTGGGGAGCATTATACTGTGAAGGATCTCCCGATCTACCAGGAGTTTAAAGAGGCGGACGCTGAAAAACGCCGAGCACTCCTGGATAATCGGGAGAAGAAAAAGAACGAAGGAACCCTTCGGAAGGCTCCCTGACAGAAGCGCGGTGGAGCCTCTCCTCCAAATAAAACTCCAGCGAAAAGGAGGAAGCTGGTGAAGAATGGGAAGAGGGTGAAGGAGCCTACCCCTTCCAAGGATTTTGCCCCTCCGCCAATTACTCATGAGGCGGAGGTAATAATAGAGGAGCCAGTGAACCCTGCTCCTCATTCAATCTCAAGCGGATCCGGACACGTCGCGGGGCTGAACCACTCAAGTACCTCATTGGCAGCGGTTGCCCGTCTGGCTAATCTGGCTGAGGAAGCTGCATCCATCAATCATCCGGACTCCCCTAATCCGGATGTTGATGCAGTTGAAGCCGTTTGTGCGGCCCCGATGGAGGAAGTGGGGGCAGAAAGCCAGAGTCAGCCCTCTGACGATCCGGACCGTCTGGCTCTTGTTCTGGTGAAGGGGCCACCATCAAAGAGGCCTTGTTCGGTGCGTAATCTGAGGTCCGGACTCATGGGGCGGCTTCAAGATCGTCAGCTAGAGATTGAAGTTAGTTGTTCATCCGCCTACGTCGCTCATCCGGAGGGGGGCGAAGTAGAGATGGTAACTGAGACTCCAACCGTCCCGGTGATTGTCCTGGATGAGGTTGCACCCGGGGAGACCCATCTGGTCGTCAATGTTGAGGCCCCGAATCCGGAACAAGAGTCGCCTTCTGTTGCTTCATCAGGTGGGGATTTTGTTAAAAGGCAAATTCAAATATGTCAAGTGATGGCATTTTCTGATGTATATAATTTAGAAAGACAAGGAATTGAGGACACCCCACTGTAGTTGGATTCTCAAGTTTCAAAAATTGTAAAGAAATAAGTTGGCAACTGGTTTTGGGCCACCCCAATAGTTTAGAGACCACCCATTTTCTTGCCACCAATGATCTGTCTCCCACCACAGGCTTCCCCAATATGGTCTCAAGCATTGAAGGTATTGTTTTCCCTCAAATTTTCTTCCTTGGATTTCAAGCACTACAAACAGAGATCAACAAACTTAAAGGTTTTATAGAAAAACCATGAAACGCTGAGTTATATCCCTTTCCTGCCCCTATCGAGAAATAGAACTGACTGATCCTAAGTAAGGCAAAGGGTCGAGAAACTCAACGTCACTATTCTTGAACAACTTGGAGTCGGACCTTCTTTTCGCACTATTATGAATACGAAAATAATGGGAAAAATTGGATTCAATTGTCAGTTGCTCCTATCGGAAATAGAATCGACTATGGATTCGAGCCATAGCAAATGGTTTCATCAAACCGTACAATTTTCCCGATCTAAAAGCAAGCAGTGAAGAAGATTTGGCTCAACAAATCCATCAAAAGTGGGAAAAGATTAGCATTGCAAACTTGAAAAGATGTAGCTTGCAAACCTGAAAATTGTGGATGACACTCTTGAACCAAATAGAGTGGAATTCCTTCATGCGGCAGTGCATGATAGAATGTCAATAAGAGTTGTTTGGACATGAGCATCGTAAGCCAATCTGCACAATTGAAGATTACAAACTCTCTGCACATGAATATTAATGAAAGGAAAGAAGAACAACAAGTTAAGGAAAATGATTTTGACATATTTGGTACCAAGAAAAATACAAATATAAATATAATTAAAATTAAAGTGAACGGAAATTTTTAAAAGACATATTAATTTGGCATTTGCAAGTGTGATTTTTTATAGTGTTAATAATTGATTCAAAAATATAAAATTATGAAATTCAAAAACATGTATCAAAGGCCATAAAGTGTGACAATGAAGAATTTACTATAGAATATTAGAGAAAATTGAGTAAAACAATAAAAATGAAGCCATAAAAAAAAAAGGAAAAAAAAAGGAAAAAAATAAAAAAAAATAAAAGAGAGAGAAGAATGGTTGGCATTTCAGACCTGAGATATATCTTAGTGGATGTCAATTTCTCGGATATGAGCAATCTTGGACCGATTTTCAAGCTTTAATCTAGGGCAGTTCAAAATATCCAGTTTTGAAAGGGAAGTTAGGTAGCTTATCCAGTCTGGTAAAGTGGTGAAATCATCACAATTAATAATTGCGAGAGTTTCCAGTGTGGTAACATGTTGAAGCCCCTTTGGAAGAGACACCAGTTTTGGAATTCCTCCAATAAATAGTTTACGCAAGCTTCTAAGGCCTTGAAATTGCAAGCCACCATCATCATCCTCTTTATCTGACAAGTTGAGCCGCATGCAGTGATAAATTTGTAACTCCTCAAGGGCGCCGAGATGTTGAATCCCTTGAAACAGAGACATTAGTTCATAACAAGACCAAATTTCCAAAGACTTGAGAGAAGTGAGGTGTTGTAGTAGATCATCTGGCAGAGATACCAGATCATTTATATTCCAAATATGCAGAGACTTCAATGAAGAAGAGACCAAAATAATCTGCCATAGTATCTCTTCACGGACACCACGCAGCTTTAGTTCCTCAAGACAAGGTAAAGAAGGCACTTGCAGTTGCAGTTGGACGCTTGTTAACTGATCGCACCATGAGATCTCTAAATCAAAAAGAGAGGGGCACGAAGGCAGTTGCAGGGATTTCAAGCTGTGGCAACTGCCAATAACTAATTTAGAAAGGTGGGGAGATGAAAGCAGTTGGAAGGTTGTTAATTCATTACACCCATGGATCTCTAATTCAGAAAGAGAAGAACACGAAGGCAGTTGCAGGGATTTGAAACTTCTGCAATCATCAATAACTAATTTGGTGGGAGATGAAAGCAATTGGACGGTTGTTAACTGATCGCACCGACGGATCTCTAATGTAGAAAGAGAAGGACACGAAGGCAGTTCGACGGTTGTTAACTGGTCACAACACGAGATCTCTAATTCAGAAAGAGAAGAAGAACAAGGCAGTTGCAGGGATTTGAAACTTCTGCAATGATTAATAACTAATTTGGTGGGAGATGAAAGCAGTTGGACGGTTGTTAACTGATTGCACCAACGGATCTCAAATTTAGAAAAAGGACACGAAGGCAGTTGGACGGTTGTTAACTGATGGCCATACCTAATCAGCAATTGAGAAAGAGAAGGAAATGAAGGAGCTTGCTCTCCTCTATCCCTCCACCATCCCTTTAAATTATACAACATATCCAGCTCGAGTGTTTTAAGAGATGGGAATGGCTCTGCTGATGAAGAGTTTTTGAACATGTATTCCAATGCATCCAGATCTACAAGACGCAGGGTCTGAAGCATAGTCAATTCTCCCAATCTGCAAGGCATATAATTCAATCTATCGCAACCACCTATCTCGAGGTGCCTCAAGCTTCTCATTTTTCTCATATCTCTTGGCAATTCTCTAAGAGATCGACAGTAGAAGAGTTTCAATGTCTGCAGGTTTTGTAAGCTTGTAATTCCACTAGGAAGTACCTTAAATCCACCCCAAAAAAGGTCGAGATACCTCAAACTACGCAATTTAGTGAGAGACTTTGGCAATGTAAGCCCCAAAACAGCCAAGCTTAACGCTCGTAAACACTTGCAATTTAGATGAAGTGTATTCACCTTAGAATTAGCCCAGGGATCATAATCAATACTATTTGAGCGTATAAATAAGGTTCTTATGGATTTTCCCTTTGAAACCTTCATTTCTCGACTCCGTCCTAAAATTGATACATGATAAATTCTTTCCGGGATTTCCGGGATAGTTTTCACATCATTTGTATCATTTGTTAAAATAAAGATCTCAGACTTCACAATAAATTGTGCCAGATCATGGTTATGGTCATGCATTTTGCAACTTATTACATTATTTTCATTATCTATCTTAACATCTTGAAACATTGACCATGATAATAACTCCTTGAAATATTGATCACCAACATCCTCTAAATGTTCATTTTCATCTAAAGGTTGAATGTAACCTTGAGCCATCCATAATTGAATCAACATTTTTTTCTCTATTCTATAGTCTTTTGGAAACAATGCACAATAAGTAAAACATTGTTTCAAATGACTTGGTAAATTATCATAGCTTAACTTTAGTACCTTTAATATGTTGTTTCCATCTTGAAGTGACATTAGATTTTTATTGTTTTTTATGGACGACCATTTAGATTTAGGAATTCTTCCTAAAGTTCTAATTACGAGAGGGACTCCATTGCACATTTTTGTGATTTCTTCTCCTATTTTTAAGAGGCTTGGATGTGCATTTTGTTGATCTTCTCCAAATGCTAAACTTTTAAACAAAGCCCAAGATTGACCTTCGTTCAAGCCTTCCAAAACGTATGGGGAATCAATTCCCATAGTTGATGCAACTTTAGAGTTTCGAGTAGTCACTACAACTTTACTTCCCCTAGCACCAACTTTCAACAAAATCCTTAATTGATCCCATTTTTCAAAATCCTCATTCCAAACATCATCCAATACTAACAAGTATTTCTTGGAATTTAATTTTCCATGAAGTTTGTTTTTCAATTGTTCCAACCCCAAGGTATCTACATTTTCATCTGTTGCAGATTTTATGATGTTTCTAACTAGGATGTTCACACCAAAATCCTCAGAAACACATACCCACAACCTAAGATCAAAATGCTTTAGCACCTCCTGATCATTGTATACCAATTGGGCTAAGGTGGTCTTGCCTAAACCACCAATACCAACAATGGCAACAATAGAAAGATTTTCTTCATTATTTGATTGCAACAATAATTTTATTATCTTCTTTTTATCTTCATCTCTTCCTATAATTTCAGACGTCAACACAAAAGAGTGGGTCTCTCTCCCCGTATTCCCTACCCGCATCCTAGTTGTCGCCCTTGGAATAAAATTGAACTTAGAGATATCATTTGCAATGCCATCTAGCCTTCCTCTAATATCTTTGATTCTATGACCCATTCTAAAATGAAATGCAGCCTGATTTGAAGATGAGAAGAAGCGACTAACCTGTCTTGCCATTCCTCCTCGCCCCAATTCATAGGTTGCAAAGTCATCCAGCAAATCATCCGCATCATAGATGACATCTTTGAACCTCTTCACCAAAACCTCCACTGCATGTTCCCTCTCCTGCCGCTCCTCAGCATCCAGAAGCACAGCTTTGATGGTGGTCAATGTGTCCTCAAGCTTTTTCAGCTCCTTTCTAACACCACGGGCCAATCCAATTTCTTGGGCAACCAAGGAGCCCAGCTTAGTCAAGATTTCCTCAGCAATGCTGAAAGGGATTTGTTCTGCCATCTTTCAAAGAAACTGAAATGGAGAAGGCCAATGAAAAATTATGGAAGGAGGGAAGTTGAGACAATTATGAGAGAAATTAGAACACGAACACGGAAAGTAGTGTGAGAGGTAGCTTGAATTTGTATGCTCTTAATATGGTAAAGAGGGAGAAGTTGTGAAAATGAGTATTAGAAAACGAAGTGATATATAGTATCAGGAGGCGTGCAGAGTTCACAAGTGATAGTTGGGACCAACGGCTAGTTTGACAACTTATTATACATGCAGAGAGAATCAGGAGCCAACGGCTAGTACAACGGCTAGTATCAGGAGCCAACGGCTAGTATCAGGAGCCAACGGCTAGAACAACTTCAGAGAATCATGCAGCTGTTGAAATCCATTTTAAGTTTCGATTTCAAAAATTTAAATTTTAGTTTGAAAAAGAAAAGAATTAAAAAGGTATATGTATAATGCAATCTAAAATAATATTAATGTAATATTTAATTTATATAATTTTTTTATATATATTTAATAGCATGATGTAATATTTTTATATTTATAATTTTAAATATTTTAATTATTATTAAAAAAGAATAAAAAATTATCTATTAAATTATAAATTATAGAATAATTTTCAAATAAATGTTAAATGAAACAAAGATATCTTAATAGTAAACATTATAATCCATTATATTTTTATTTAAATAAATCTAACATTGAAATCTAATATATTTTTTATTTTTTTATTATTTCTGTAAATTAAATACAATGCAAGATATTTTATTAAAATTAAAAAGACACCAGGAGCTATTTTATTAATTTGGGTTAATGGATAAATTTTGTAAAATTATATATATATATTTTTTTTACTATATTTTTTATGCTAATAGTAATTAATTTTAAAAACGATGGAAGCTTATTTGTACTTGGCTTATTTAAGTAGTTTGATAGTTTTTATAATTGAGAATTCTCTTAATTCTGTTAGAAAAAGTAAAAGTAAAGTTAAAAATAAAAAATAAAAAATAAAAAAGAGGGAAAATTCATAATGAAAAAAGAAAAAAAAATTATTTTGTCTAGATATCCATAAAAATGAGAAAAAGGAAATTAAATCATACACTTTTTCTAAACATTTTTATGAAAAAAAAATATAAGAAAAGAAACTTTTTTAAAGAAATGTTGTGATTTGTGAAAGGGTAGTTAAAAATAAAATAAAATAAAATAAATAAAAAAATGTTGAGAGGAACTGAGGTCACGACGTCACGTGGAAATCCAGAGTTTTCTCCACAAGTGTGGATCCCATCACATGCAGGTATGGTTTCTTTTGTCCCATCGATATTTTTGGAGTATGTTCCAAAATCAATGCATGTGAATAATGCATTTGGTCAGGTGGAGTGGTGGGGTTTTGTGTTCCATCACTCTTAGACATTTTATTCTTTATTTCTGTTTTTTTTTTTTTTTTTTTTTTTTTTGAATTTTCGGGATGATGTGGATTTTTGAAGCTCATTTTTTAATATCATGATAGTAATTAGCAATTGTATTTATTAATTTTTTTTCATTCAACTTGACATAATCCGATGTTCAAATATATTTAAGTAAACATTTTTAATACTTGAATTAAACGGTTAATAAAGGTTTGAACAAACCAAAATGATTTAATATTTTATAACATTTATAATTTATATTCTTATATATAAAAACCTGTTTCATTTGTTTTCAAATAATTTTGAAGGGAAGAATCAAATTTAATTATTATATATTATTTCATTTTTGGAGAAAGATGAATAGATTCATTTATTTGTTTATTGTTGTTTTCTCACAATGATGTCTTATTTTTTATTTAAATATCAGTATATAGGAAAGGTAGTAAAGTTAAAAAAATAATTATCGACAAATCCAATTCAACATGTACTTATACAACTTCAAAAATTGTCTAACCCGAATTTAACTCAAATCTAAGTTTAAATTAAACCAATTGAGTTTTGAAAATATGAAATTAAATCAGATTCAAGTCAAATACTTCAAGTCAGAATTCAAGTTTGGTTTACACTAAAATTGACTACAAAGTAGATGATTTTATATTTCATCACTTTTTGTTTGAGAAAATGTAAGTTCAATTATGAATTGTTATGATAAGATCATTCTATCTCAATGTTTGATATGATTAAATCATAAAATATATAAAATATTAAGTAAAAGAAATAAATATCTTACATGAAAAAAAACATAATAAATGAAACAATTTTTATTACGTCTTAATTGATGGCCTCTTTTTCATTATGATATTGAAAATTTACATTTTATTGTCACAAAAAAGCCCTCTAGAGATATTATTATTGTTATTTGTTGTTGGCTTTGATCAACAGAGATTTCTTTTCAAAAATTTAATTTTAATTTTGTTAAATATGTTAGGGAATGTCATCATTTGAAAAATGTAATAAAAGTTTGAGAAGTGGGATAAAATTAAAAATTTTACATTAATGCATAATCCTCCCTTATATAAACTTTTAATACAACTTCTAAAATTTGTTAGAAATTTATATATATTATATTTAAATTATTTAGTTTTTATATAAAAAGAAAAGTAAAATGAATCTGAAAAAACATATAATAATAATTTATCAATTTTAAAACTATTCTTTTTTAAAAAATTTCTGTACTTTTTATCTTTTTTTTTTTCTATTTTCTCTTCCTTTAAATTTTCTTGAATATACTATCACATAATCACGCATGTCCTACATGTTGGGAAGCATGCTAAAGAATGACAATTTTTTTTCTTTCTTTATTTATTTTTTTGGGACTATCCAAAACTTAGGAAATAAAAAAATAACATAAATATGGAAAACATCAAAATATAAACAAATCTTAATATCAAGTACAAATAGCAAATACTAGATTTTCATGGTTGGCAACTATATTAGGTATGTCCATATTGGAAAAAGAATAGAGAACTTGCACCCAATAATTGAAAAAAAATAAAATTACAAGGGACTAGAAGAGTAGAGGTTTGATTCAAAATTACAATCTCAAAAATAGAAGCAATATACCAATTAAAGTATTTGGTACTCCAAATCCCAATGGCCCAAACAAAACACACAACATAGGCCCACAAGCAAACAAGTCTAATACAAGCCTTAGCCCTTTCTTGTTGATATGACTTATAAGAGATGTTTACAGTAGAAACTTTGGTTCTCATGTTCTCGTTTATAGCAGTTGGATTGACAAGCTGTAGCTGGTGAAAAAGGGGTGGCACTCTTGTCGATTTCTCCAACCATGGCAGTGAACAAGTTTCTAATGCCACGATTGATCAAGGAGGGTGGCAGCTTCTCTGGCAAACGATGATTGGTGGGCATGGGTGGTGACAAGGATTGGCTGAGGGAGCGGCAGTGGTTCTGGCTGTGACCAACTCCCAATGTTTTAGCACATGAATAATGGAGTTTAAGACCAAAATAATATATTTGTAAAAAAAAATGATAAGAATAGTATCCATTTGAAAATATTTGTCAAAGTAGTCTTCTTTATCCATGTAAGCATCCACATGGATTTTAAGTGTAAAGAACCACCGTTGGTGACTGTGGTTTTAGTACTTACAAAAATTTCCTTAAAACCACAGTTACAAACTGTGGTTTTACAATTTCTCTTAGAACCACAGTTACTAACTGCGGTTTTAAAAGAAGTTTCCTTAAAACCACAGTTACAAACTGTGGTTTTACAATTTCCCTTAAAACCACAGTTACTAACTGTGGTTTTACAATTATTTTTAATCCGTCCTCATTTTAATGGTATTATAATTTTAATATTATTTTTAAAATATTTTTTTTATCAAAACAACCATAAAACCACAGTTAGTAACTGTGGTTTTACTAATGGTGTTGTAATTTTAATATTATTTTTAAAATAATTTTTATCAAAATAACTATAAAACCACAGTTAGTAACTGTGGTTTTACAATTATTTTCAATCCACATCTATTTTAATGGTATTGTAATTTTAATATTATTTTTAAAATATTTTTTTTATCAAAATACCCATAAAACCACCGTTAGTAACTATGATTTTACAGTTATTTTCAATCCCCATATATTTTAATGGTATTGTAATTTTAATATTATTTTTAAAATATTTTTTTATCAAAATTACAATTATGTTGTAATTTTCACAAATATTTTTAAGGGGACTCATGTATAAAAAAGTATGGGATTTTAGAACTTTGCTTTTCACAAATTTTTTTGTTACGACTGTTTTAAAAATATATATATATATATATATATATATATATATATATATATATATATATATATATATATATATTATCTTTATTTTTTCATATTTTCCTTGAAAATTTGAGAAAATAATTTGGTCTACATGCATTCCCATAAAAATTTATATATTTATAGTAAATAAAATATTTATTTGTTTTACAAATATTTTCACATATGAACTAAAGAAAATTATTTATTCATATTATTTTTAAATTTTAAAATAACTAAAGAAATTGTTTATATTATTTTAAAATTTTATCTTTTCATATGAAAATTAATGTCAGTGATTATGATTTTAGGTTATTTATTATTAAGTATGATTTGAACTTATGTCTTGGTTAAAATGTATAATTTTTTAATTATATGAAAGAAAAATAGGTAATGGTTGTAATAATTTATTTAGTTAGAATTTCTTTCATTTAGACTTTAGGATGCATTTGAGTTTTATTTGTTTAAATTATCAAGGAAACACGTGAATAACATAACATCACTAATTTGAATTACAACACCATTAGTAAAACCACAGTTACTAACTGTGGTTTTATGGTTGTTTTGATAAAAAAAATATTTTAAAAATAATATTAAAATTATAACACCATTAAAATGGGAACGAATTAAAAATAATTATAAAGTTAGGAAATTGTAAAACCACAGTTTGTAACTGTGGTTTTAAGGAAACTTCTTTTAAAACCGCAGTTAGTAACTGTGGTTCTAAGAGAAATTGTAAAACCACAGTTTGTAACTGTGGTTTTAAGGAAATTTTTGTAAGTTGTAAAACCACAGTCACCAACGGTGGTTCTTTACACTTAAAATCCATGTGGATGCTTACGTGGATAAAGAAGACTACTTTGACAAATATTTTCAAATGGATACTATTCTTATCATTTTTTTTTACAAATATATTATTTTGGTCTTAAACTCTGAATCATGTCTTGACTATATGTTATGACAGCCTTCCAATGACAAGGATTCTTTTTCTAAAATTCTGATATTAAAAGAAAATTGTAAGAATAAAGTAAGAAAAAACATCAATAAAAACTGTGTTTGTATATTAACAAATGGGACTGCAAATACTAATTCATTTCAAAATAAAAAAAGTTACAATCATCAAACAGAGAAGGTCGATATCGCAAACCTGAAATAAATTGTGGATAGCACATTTGAATTTTGAATTTTGAATTAAAAGGAGAGTAGAAATTTATGTATTTTCATGAAAAATATGAAAAAAAAAAATCAAATATATTAAAATTAATAAAAAAAATTATTTATTTTAAAATTATTTAATTTTTATATCAATAAGAAAAAATAAGTGAAATAAGATTTAAATAATATATACAAATAATTTATTGAATTTAAATCTATTTTCTATTTTTCCTTCACATTTTATTTCCTTCTACTTATACATCTTTTATATCCTTTAATTCCATTGTATGACATTGGAAGCTTTAAAGGATATTAGCCTTTATTTTTTTCCCTTCAAAGTTTTTATAGACAAGAAGATAAAATTTTGACAAATTTGTCCTTCCTTTTTAACAATTCCATTATAGATAAAAGTAATTTATAAAAATTTGAAATGATTATATGTCAATATGATTTTTAATTCTCCAAAATTAGACATAAATCTATTTAAATTTTGAAGAAACCCAACAAATTAAAAATATTATTAATTTTGCAAAATATGATACACTATTAAAGGAAAAAAATTCCAAAGAGATTTTTTAAAAAAAAAAAACTTATTAACTTTTAAATTTTTTAATTTTAAAAAAAATGTGAACAAAATTGACTATCGCAGTCAGATCCCCAGTGCCCAATCTACACCATCCATTTCAAATCCTGAGCAAATTTCAAATTCAAACTCCAAGCCAGACGACCATTAACCTATTCCATTCTCTCTACAAATCACAAATACTAGACACCATCACTATTTCTCTCCCCCACTCAATCTCCTTCATTTCCACACCATGGTTGTTGATAAGATTAGACTCTTCCTTTAGAGTCAAGTAAATTTACGAGCAAGAGAGCGTAAATTGTTCAGAGATGGAGTCTCTTCTGGAAGAGATGTCAACAATATTTAGCAGCCTCGAATGATAAGCTCTGTAAGTGATGAGAGGCTGCCACTATCCAACTTAGGAAAGTTGCCAAACTAGAACAGTATGCAATCTTTACCAAACATTGTTTTCTATTGCTACACAAGTTGTTCGTACACTTTTGAAATAGACTAGTATTAGAAATGAACCCATATGAAGAACAAACAAACAAGTCAACCTCATCATTGAAGAAACATAAAAGAACGGGTATATTAGAAGGGTGGAAACTATAACCCACGATGATCAAGAAACCACAAAATGAGAAACAAACATCTGAATAACATTTTGTAGTTGAGATGCCTAAAACGGATATCAGTTGCTTCTGTTTCAAAGCCAAACCTACTTCTATGGCATGTAAGAAGATCCAACAGCTCTCCACGAAAAAAGAAAAAAACAATTACTTGAGAAAAGAAACAACATAAAACTTCAATTAGGAAAGTGGGAAGGAGAATGGAAACAAATAAGTCACTCTTCAATTATCCAAATCTATGAGTTTATGGCAGGAGCAGAAAGAGAAAGAGAGAGAGATTGTGGCAGGAATGAGTCTTGTTGCTATAGCTCTACTGTAGCCCTCTGAGTTTCTCTAACTTTTGAGTTAGTGCACTTTCCAGAATAGAAAGAACTTGTTTGACAAATTCTCCTTATTTTCTCCAACTCCCAAACTAAATTGCACTTTCCAGAAGAAGCACTATGACTATTGGCCATTCACTCCAAGGCATTTAGATGCCCAGGATGGAGAAGAGAGCTAACCACACTATTAAAGCGATTCAATAATATGTGCCCTTGTTCAAGTTGTTGCTACTCTCCTGACATGTAAGAATATAAGAAATCAGAAATCCTACTAAACAATTGCACAAGTAATGAACAATCAAAAGCAAAAAGAGGGGCATGAAGCATAAACCTGAATAATTAAGGCAGATTATAGACTGCATGCGAAGCCTAAAGAGAGCATAACTTGGGAGTATGATGCAAGTGAACTACCATATGCACATGTCAACATTTGTTTCTGAAATATCAAATAATATTCAGTCAATCCTCAAGGTGGGAACATAAATAATATAAATAATTTGTCCAGAAACCGGAATGGAGAATTATAGGCAAGGTTCTTACTCCATGAGAAAGAGAACTCCAAAGAAAACACTCTACAAAGATTGGATTCACCAGCATACGTATAGGAACATTATCAAGTAAGTTGTCCAGTCAAATACATCATTAGTAATACTTCACTTTAGCAACTTGCTTATCCAGCAGGAAATTATACAATCCTAAGTCATAATACTATACAAGGGCATAGGTCCAGCGCACCTGAAGATCTGCTGGCTTATGCACTTCAATATGTTGTTGTTCTATTGCCTAGAAGAACCAAAGTACAAGAATTAAAATCTGGGCCTAATAGATTTTACCAATTTGGTTGCCAACTAATAAGCTATAAAGACATTTTGGCAAGTGGCAAAAGGTTAGAACGACAAAACTGAATATTAAAGACATACCAATGCAAGTGAACTTACTCATTCCATATGAATCATTCGTCCATAACTTGTAAATTAAGAAACGGAGCAGATTAATTATAAAATAAGAAATTAAGCAAATATCAAAATCAGGAAAAGAAATTGGCATTGCAAACCTAAAATATGTCGTGGATAGTGCACTTGAATTAAAAGAGAGGTCTTTCGCAAATTAGCCATCTGTGACTAGTAGATATGAGTCATTGGGACATTAGAAGTTATTAGGCCAGTCTAAGGTTGCCTCCTTTTGGTATCCCTTCGGGCAGAGATTTCAAACTTGGAAACGAACAACAAGAAGCCTTGCGATGTGAATTATCTACCTTGTATATACTGAAGCACAATCCCAAAGTGTTATATTTTCTAGTGTAACACCAGACTATAAGTCTTAGGGGGAGGCATCAACCTTGCATAAGATGAATCCATATTTGGCACAACCTCTCAATTGTGAGATTTCATATTCTATTCAATGATCATACAAGATCGTATGTTGAATCACATGAAGAAATTATGTCATAATTACTATTAAAATTGTACCAACCTGAATCCATGTGTGAATTTGAAGACGATACGGATCTTCTAAGGCTGATGGAGGGCACCACCTTTGGATTCTCTCAGGCAATGGGAGCGGGAGAGAGAGCGGTTCAGTTCTTTCAAAAGATGTGATTAATTCAAAAGACACAAGTCTAAGCCTTTTATACCCTCCTGCCTTAGGGACCATACCCATTGGTTATTAGGTCTCACGGGTCTTAGGCCCATCATCTAAAGCCCGTGAAAGCATTAGGCTCTACACATTAAGTGGCCCATACTCAAGATTAAAATCAGAAATTGTATGTCAATGGATAACTTAATACTGGACAATATTTTAATATATTGTCGGTCCACATTTATTCTATCAATCTCCCACTTGGACCACATAGTACTTTATTGAGCTCATCTTTGCTATCTTATTCAAAATATCCTTAAACAATCCGGTCTACTAATTATGCTAACATAGGATTAAAGCGGTCTTCGTTAATCATAATTATAACTTGACCTATCATCAATCACAACATTAACAAAATTAGCAACATGGATCAAGTATGGATGTGTAGTATGGAAATTATATAGAATATGATCTTTAATATGTCTATTTCCAATTGGTCCTACTTTATGACTAAAAGATAGTCAAATACCACTTTCAACACTTGATGCTAAACTGCTTTTGAAAGTCATCATTTCAATTCAGAGTATTCAAATACAATAGTCCTTCAAATCAAGGTCTGTACAGATAACACAACATAATATCACATCAAGAGAATAAACACAAAATCTAAATACAAACTCCCACCATACTGACACATCATCAATGTGTACAACACCCATATGTGTAACGTGCTCATGATATACTTTGGGTGGCAAACCCTTAGTGAGCAGATCCACAATCATGGAGTTTGTGCTTATGTGTTTAATCGATACTTGAAGACTTTGAACTCTTTCTTTCACAATCAAGAACTTGATGTCAATGTGTTTAGACTTTGACGAACTTCGGTTGTTCTTAGAATATAATTCTGCGGCCTTATTATCACAATTGATTCTCAATGGTTTCTCAATCCCATCAACGATTCGTAACTGAGTGACAAAATTCCGCAACCATATCCCATGGTTTGATGCTTCGTAGCAGGCTATGAATTCTGCCTCCATGGTGGAAGAAGCAATAAGTGTTTGTTTAACACTTTTCCATGAAACTGCTCCTCCAGCTAACATGAAGATGTAGCCTGAAGTGGATCTCCTACTGTCAAGACATCCTGCGAAATCGGAGTCCGAATATCCCACGATCTCTAAGTGACTTGATCTATGGTATGTGAGCATGTAATCTTTAGTTCTTTGTAAATACTGCATAACCTGTTTTACCTTTTTCCAATGATCCATACCTAAGTTACTTAAATATCTGCCTAACATTCCAACAATGTACGCAATATCCGGACACGTACAAACTTGTGCATACATGAGACTTCCTACTACCGAGGCATAGGGAAATCTCTCCATATCTTTCTTCTCAAGTTCATTTTTCGGACATTGGTGCAAACTAAATTTATCGCCTTTTGCTACAGGCGTGTCTCCTGGTGCACAATTGCTCATGCCAAATCTACTCAACACCTTATCGATGTAGGCCTTTTGTGATAACCCAAGTATACCTCTTGAACCATTCCTATTTATCTGTATACCCAGCACAAAAGATGCATTACCAAGATCCTTCATGTCAAATTTACTAGACAGAAATCGCTTGGTTTCATGCAAAAGTCCCACATCACTACTGGCAAGTAGAATATCATCAACATATAACACCAAGATAATAAATTTGCTCCCACTGAACTTAAGGTATATACATTGATCAACGGTGTTCTCCTTAAAACCAAATGAAGTAATCACCTGATCAAACTTTCGGTACCATTGTCGGGATGCTTGCTTTAAACCATATATGGACCTTTTTAATCTGCATACAAGTTGCTTTGAATCATTAGACTCAAAGTTCTCCGGTTGCACCATGTATATTGTCTCATCAATGTTGCTATTAAGAAACGTAGTTTTAACGTCCATTTGATGTAGCTCTAAATCATAATGAGCTACAAGTGTCATGATGATTCTAAAGGAGTCCTTTGATGAAACTGGTGAAAAGGTCTCCTTATAATCAATGGCTTCCTTTTGAGTGAAACCTTTTGCAACTAGGCGTGCCTTATACCTAACAATGTTGCCTTTTGAATCTCGCTTGGTTTTAAAAATCCATTTACAACCAATCGGTTTTACACCTTTAGGCAATTCTACTAGGTCCCAAACACCATTGTCTTTCATTGATTTCATCTCATCCTTCATGGCTTCTATCCACTTTTCAGAATTAGAACTTTGTTTGACTTGACTTACTGAAATTTGATCGTCTTCCAGACCCATGTCAAACTCATGTTCTTGGAGATATACAACATAATCATCTGAAATTGTACTTCTCCTTTCTCTAGTGGATCTCCTTAATGGTTCTTGCACTTGAGGTTCTTGAGGTTGTTGAGTTACCTCTTGATGAACTTGAATCAGTTCCATAACTTGACCAGGAGGAATCTCAGGTGTGTCTTAAATCCCTGTTATGGACTGTACATTCTGAATAGTGTCATCAAACATAATATGACCATGTCCAGTCGTAATAATAGGAATATTAACAGATTCCTCTTCAAAGACCACCTTTCTTGATGGCTCTCTCCCACTTAACTCAACATCCTCAATGAACTTAGCATTGCCCGTTTCAAAGAAGGATCTAGTTAAGGAATCATAAAATTTGAAACCTCTCGACCTTTCAGAATACCCTACACAGTAGCAGCTCACTGTTCTGGAGTCCAATTTCTTTTCATTTGGCTTGTAAGGCCTAGCTTCAATTGGACAACCCCAGACATGCAAGTGCCTAATATTAGGTTTCTTGCTAGTCCATAATTCATATGGGGTTTTGGCTACTGCTTTGCTTGGTACTCTATTCAGAATATAAACTACAGTTTTTATGGCTTCGCCCCAAAGTGATTCTGGTAAGGTGGAATGACTAATCATACTTCTTACCATATCCTTAAGAGTACGGTTTTGCCTCTCTGCTACACCATTTTGGCTCGGAGTCCCTGGCATGGTGTACTGAGGAATGATACCACACTCCATCAAATATTTGGCGAATTGCCCTGGACGTTGTTCTCCGGATCCGTCATATCTACCATAATATTCACCTCCACGGTCAAATCTGACGGCTTTTATTTTCTTGTTTAGTTGGTTCTCAACTTCAGCTTTGAAATTCTTGAACACATCCAATGACTGAGACTTTTCATGAATCAAATAAAGATAGTCATAACGCGAATAATCATCAATGAAAGTGATAAAATATTGTTGTCCATTCCAAGAAGGGGTAGGAAATGGACCACAAATGTATGTATGTATCAATTCCAAGACGTCACTGTACCTATCGGCATTTTTTTTCCTCATATTTGTTTGTTTTCCCTTAATGCACTCTATACAGACTTGAAAGTCTGAGAAATCAAGTGGATCAAGAATTCATTCTAACACAAGCCTTTGAATTCGTTGATTTGAAATATGACCTAAATGTTTGTTCCACAACATTGATGAATTCTCATTCATTAATTTTCGCTTAATGACATAATTACTTGAATGCAAGGTTTCATTTCCATTAGTGGCCTTTATGTTCAATTTATATAGTTTGTCTGTTAGACTACCTGTACCAATAATATTTGAATTTAGATAAAGACTAACAATTCTATTTCCAAATGAACAATAATATCCATATTTGTCCAAACATGAAACAGAAATTAAATTCCGTTTAAACGACGGTACTACAAAAGTCTCTTCCAAATCCAATGTACATCCAGAGTCTAACTGTAATCTGAAAAGACCAATAGCCTTGACTACAACCTTGTTGCCATTTCCCACATAGATGTATCTTTCACCATCAGTTGGCATTTGGCTCCTTAGGCAACCCTGCATAGTGACACTTATGTGAGTAGTTGCACCCATATCTATCCACCAAGTGTCAGTAGGCACTACAACTAAATTAATTTTTGAACAAACAAAATTAAGAAGTGTACCTTTCTTTTCACGCCAAGCAACGTATTTGGTACATGTCTTTTTCATATGACCAGCCTTCTTGCAAAAGAAACAAGTGATCTCCTTATCTTGTTTCTTCTGCTCCTTTTGCTTTGATGTCCCAAAAACCGCAGTTTGTTTTCCTTTATTATCCCTCTTTCTTTTCTTGCTGGTACCAAATCCCTGAGATGTGGAAGCCAAGTGAGCACTTTCTATCTTTTCTTGCTTCAATCTTTCCTCCTCTTGCACACATTGAGCAATAAGCTCATTCAAAGTCCATTTTTCCTTTTGTGTATTGTAACTGATTTTGAATGGACTGAATTGTGTAGGCAGAGAGATCAAGACCAAGTGCACGAGTATGTCTTCCGACAACTCTAACTTTAGTGTCTTGAGTCTCGTCATAAAATTAGACATTTCCATAATGTACTCCCTAACATTCTCTTTCCCTTTATACCGCATAGAGACAAGCTTACTAAGAATAGTGTTTGTCTCAACCTTTTCGTTTGCAGCGAATCAGTTTGCTATCTGGTCCAAGAATGCCTTGGCTTGGGTTTCCTCAGGTATTGCACCCCTTATTGCTTCTGGAATTGAGTGTTTCATAATCATTAAACTCATGCGATTGGATCGCTCCCATTTTTCCATAGTAGACCTTTGCTTAGCAGTGCTGGCACTAGTAAGATCTGAAGGGCGATCCTCCCTTAATGCAAAGTCTAAATCCATGCACCCGAGCACAATTATAACGTGCTCTTTCCATTTCTTGAAATTTGTGTCGTTAGGCACAGGAATGTTATTAACATTTGCAGATATAGAAGATGTTGAATTCATAATAATAAAACTCACAATCAGTCACATAAGCATCATACATACATGAAAAATAACATCATATAAAATACCTAGCACAAACATTAATATTTTGTCTTTGGACAATAAATATTAACTTGTAATTGGTATCATTATTCAAAATTAATTCATAAATATTGACAATAAAACTGAAAACAATATGTTTGTCTTTGGACTAACATATCGAATGCAATATAGACATTATATGTCACATATTTATGACTACTTTATTTATTACTATATTAAAATAATCTTCCTTTGGGCCGATTATTTTAAATGATAACAATAATATGTTTAGATATTGTAAAATAAGTAAATTATATAATATAAGTTACTTTGGCAACTAACATACATAATTCATTTATTTTAAAATACAAAGCATGAATATAGCATGAAATAATTTAATTAAAATTATTTATTTATTTATGCATAAACTCATGTATGTATCCATATATATATATTAAAGCATAAATGCAAATTATGGGCTTTAGTCCAATGGTTCAAGGACCATTCCTTATTAATTAAGAAGCAAATCATGGTCACGGGTTCAAGCTCTGTGGACCTTTCTCTTTTTTTTCTTTTTTTCAAAATGGCCTCCAACAGCACGACGCCTAAAGTGGCGCCCCAAGCACGCCCTGAACGGCGCCGGAAGAGACGCCGGTAGTGGCGCCCAACGGCGTCTGGGGAGACGCCTTAATGGCGTTGCGGACAGTGCCGGAAGTGGCGCCTGAAGGCGCTGGAGCAGCGTGCTTTAAACGCGCCTGAACCGCACCTCAACGGCGCTGCCTAAGCTGCGCCTCAACGACGCTCAACGGCGCTGCAGTGGCGCCGTTAACGCGCCCTAACGGCGCCCGGAGATGGCACCTCACGGCGCCCGGAGATGGCACCTCACGGCGCCCGGAGATGGCACCTCACGGCGCCTGGAGATGGCGCCCCAACGGCGCCTGGAGATGGCGCCCCAACGGCGCCTGCAATGGCGCCCCAACGGCGCCTGCAATGGCGCCCCAACGGCGCCTGCAATGGCGCCCCAACGGCGCCTGCAATGGCGCCCCAACGGCGCCTGCAATGGCGCCCCAACGGCGCCTGCAATGGCCCTGCTCGCTGGAGCATCACCAACAACGCAACGACGCCTAAACGGTGCCGGAGACGGCGCGGGAGGCAGCGCCTTAGCGACGCCGCGAGTGCGCCCTGATGGCGCTGCAGATGGCACCGAAAGTGGCGCCTGAAACACGCCTGAAGTGCGCCTCCAAAAGGCGCCCGAATTGCGTCTTCACTGGCGCCTCTCATTTTCTGACAATTGTTAAAAAAAAAAAAAAAAAAATTGCAGAATTCCTCCTAAAATGAACCCTCAAAAGATTTTACAGATTTTGTGAAAATAGAAGTCATTTCTCGGTGATTCAACCTGGGGTTCTGATACCAATTGTGAGATTTCATATTCTATTCAATGATCATACAGGATCGTATGTTGAATTACATGAAGAAATTATGCCATAATTACTATTAAAATTGTACCAACCTGAATCCATGTGTGAATTTGAAGACAATACGGATCTTCTAAGGCTGATGGAGGGCACCACCTCTGGATTCTCTCAGGCAATGGAGCGGGAGAGAGAGCAGTTCAGTTCTTTCAAAAGATGTGATTAATTCAAAAGATACAAGCCTAAGTCTTTTATACCCTCCTGCCTTAAGGAACCATACCCATTGGTTATTGGGCCTCACGGGCCTTAGGCCCATCATCTAAAGCCTATGATAGCATTGGGCTCTACACATTAGGTGGCCCATACTCAAGATTAAAATCAGAAATTGTATGTCAACGGATAGCTTAATACTGGATAATGTTTTAATATATTGTCGGTCCACATTTATTCTATCATCAATTCCTTGGAATTGCATGTGAACTTCATCCTCATTATCTAACAAAAGAATGCAAATGAAGAAAATATTGTTGTATCAAATAGATCTAGATCCTCCATATACAGATGCAATGGCATGAATGTCAACTTAGGGAGAATGAATGTTATTATTGTTGCTCTACTACAACCATTACCCCCTCCTACCCATCCTTTTTTATTTTGTGTACTTTTAAGAATGGAAAAGACTGTCTTTCTAGTTCTCATGGTCTTGACTTCTATCCAAAACCAAATTTCCTCATAATATATGTTCCTTGCTCAAGTGGTACATTGTCGTTCAGGTTCCGCTCTACATGAGAGCTCAAATTAAAGTACAACAATTTTCTACTCAGCATTAATACTATACAAGAAATAAAGAAAAGTCCTCACACCAACACTAACGCAAATGAATGATGATGATGAAATTTTCCTTCAGTTTTTCAAAAGGGAATCTCAACACCATGAAGTGTGTGAGTTTTTGCATATGATATTCTTCAGATAATCTAGGGATTTCAGAATTCATTTCTATCATCATCAGATAATCAGAATATTGTATTTTGAGAAAATAAAATCCATGAAACATTTATCTTGATACTTCACCTACTATTTCAAATCTTCATCATTCGCAATCAAACCATGGAGGTGTGGGCAGTGCTTCTGGTGTCAAGGATGAGAGGAGGAGGGTGGTGAATGAGTCAACTTGGAAAAATGGGTGAGCTTGACTCAGTCTCTACATGGCAGAATTAGAATGAATACAAGGGTCAACTGTCTCCCATATCTGATTTCAAATGTCTTCAAGAAAATCCTTTCCTAGAAATACAAGAACTGGCAGTAGGAGAAGCGTGAAAAAACTGCTAATAAGAGGGATGAAAGTATACCATCCAACATGAGGCAATATTCAAGTACAAACTCTTCCAGAGGCATTGATCAAACTTTTGGACACCTATAATTCACCTAGAAATAAAAATGTGGGTAATGTCAAAATTGCAAAAGTAGTTCCTTCACAAACATATCAAATGATAATATGAGATATTGGTGATTTACTTTTCAAGCATCTTCAATCATATTAGACACACAACAACCTCTCGGATGAAGCATATTCTCTATCAGTTTGAAAATCCTGATATTAAAAACAAAATAAACTAAAAAAAAAAAGAAATAATTATTAAAAAAAAAAAGAAAATTATAATTTTATATACAGAAACACAACGACAAAGAACACACTTAGGGACAATTTTACACTCTGTATCTTGCAACTTGTTTCTCTTGTAAAATGAAGAAGAAATGAAGGAAGAAAGAAATTATTATCCTCTCATACCATAGATGCAAATGAAGCAGCTATCAAAAGTAGGAAAAGAGGTTATATTTGTACACCGGAAATGTATTGTGAGTTACATGCTTGAACTGAAGAGATGGAAGTCCTTCACGTATTTGCAATTTGTTGCTAGAAGATATGAATTTCTAGGACATGAGAAGCCATTTGGCCAATCAGCAATGGCCTCCTTTTAGCATCCCTTCTGGCAATGATTTCAAGCTCGACAATAAGGATAACAAGCTTAGTGATGTGAAGTACGACTCTAGTATACTGTAGTCAACAACCGATCAAGTAGCGTCCTAAGGTGTTAGATTCCCAGAGCATTGACATGCTCAAGCCCTTGAGAGAAGCATCAACTTTGGACAAGGTCAAGTGCTAAAAATTGCATGCTGTCTTCATCCTTGTTCTCTCACAAAAGAATCTACCTGCAACAAAAAAATTCTTGAAGTTTCCATGTATAAGATGGAGACAAATCTCCGACATTATTCAATATTGGATATCTAGACTCATAAAAATTGACAATGACAAGTCATGCCTACCAAAACTAAGAATTGAGGTGTCATAAAGATCTAAATCCCGATCAAGACATGTAAAAACTCAATCGTCTTCAAACTGTGCACCTGTGTGAAGGAATATGCTTATGTTAAGCCTCGAATTGAGGCCATACACGTGGCATCATCTCAGGAGCTCACCTAAAGAGCTATTTGTGATCAAAGATGAAATGAGGAAGTAAAGGGAAGGACACATGGTAAAGATGGGTATGGAGGATAAGCTTTTTGTGTGGAGGTGAAGCTGGGTATTTACCTATAAAAGGATACAAGAATGAACAGAGAAAGAACTATTACTTTTTAAATGGAACTATGGAAGAGAGAGAACCTTTGGACCTCTAGAAACGACTTCTACTCTTCTGGGAACTTTATTTCTTGGGATTTTTGTAGAGCTCCTGTGTAGAAAGGGGAAATATGAGTTTGAGAAGGTTCCATTCTGGGAAACAGAGAGTGAATTAAGGAGAGATCTCAATTTCAGTCTGGGTTCTACTTTTTTTAGTGAAATCTAAGGAGGGAGTTGTGAGGAGGTTGCAACTATTACAACTGGAGATTGCAATAGATTCCTTGGTTATAATTCTGCTCCTTATGGTAAACCTCAATCCGAGGCAAAAAATCTTTTCAGGAAGAGATGTTATACAGAACTAAATCAGCTCAAGACAAATCAAAAGACAAGGAAATCAGGGAGTACCAAATCTTGGTGTTGTTGCATGCTCTGCCAGAGATACTACCCTTCAACCATGTCTTGAAGTTTCTCCAACTTTTGAGTTTCTCCATCATGGCAAGAATAGGAAGAATGGTCCTACAAATTCTTCTTGTTTGCTGCTCTTCCTAAACCAGATTGCCTCTCAATGAAAATGAAGAAGATACAATCCTGTTATCCATGTGCTCCAGAACATTTAGATTCCCAAGACCTAAAGACTCGAGAGAAGAGAATTGACTGGCTATTAGATGGATTCAGTAAAATTTGTTCCTTGCTCAAGTGGTATGTTGTCGTTTTACTGCAAATAAGAATCAAAATATCAGAACTCTAAGAAAGGCATAACAATACTTTTAAACATGTTAAATAAAAGGGAAAAAATGATCAGAAGAAAAAAGAGAGAAATGAATGGAAACCTGAATAATAAAGACTTCCTATTGATGGGGCATGCAAAGCCTAAAGAAAGCATATGCTGAGAGCATGATGCCAAATTTGAGGAGGATTTTTAAACTGTACTAATCTAAGTATGTTTACACGAAAAGAAATATGAAACAATTACTCTGTACAACAGCAACCCTTTTACATAATTACAAGCATGATCTCTAACCTATTTGACCAAATTACAATTCATAATATCAGATAGGACCAACATAATAAGAAGTCTTTTGTCAATTTTGTGTTTTGGTTAATTAGAGTGATATCTTCAAAATTTACAAAAAGCACAGTTTCTTGTTAAACAAAAATATAAACAAGAGTAAAAGACTCTTAACAGATTAGTATTGTGAACCAGAAATACATTATGGATATCATTATAAATTGATATTTTGACAGACAGCAAAAGCACTGCGGATTTGTATTAATGGGTTGTATAGGTACACACACAATAGGGTCTAACACTCTTAGCATAACAATGATTGTAAAATAACAAGAAATGAAGCAATCAAAAGTAGGAGAAAAGGTTGGATTGCAAACCTGAAATATATTGTGGATGACACCATTGAAGAGCAGGCATACCTTCTGATGGCTCCTCACTATCATCTTGTGATGGCTCCTTAACATCACCTTTAGGAATATGAGAAATCTTAAGCCAATCTTTACCTATTTCCTTTTGCAACTAGACCAGAACAGTTACCAATTGCGAGAGTTTCCAGAGTGGTAACATGTTGAAGCCCCCTCGAGAGACAAATGAACTTTGGAATGGATACAATTTTTGGGAATTGTGCGTAAGCTTCTAAGACCTTGAAATTGCTTGACAGTGTCATTATCATCCTCCTTGTCTAAAAAACCAAGCTTCCTGAAGTTTGGAGTATTCATGATCTCAATCGCAGTGAGATATTGAATCCCATGACAGAAAGATGTCAGACCATGACAATCCATGATTGACAAATCGTTGAGCAAGTGAGGGATCACAGTCATTTATCAAGCAGAGATATCTGATCACCTCTTCTACAAACATCCAGCATCTTTAATGAAGAAGAGGCAAACATTATCTACCACAATGAGATATTAGTGATATACTTTTCAAGCATCTTCAATTGTACGAGACATAGAACAAGCTCTTGGATGAAGCATATCCTTTATTATTTTTAAAATTTCTGATATTAAGAACCGCATAAACTAAAACAACTAAGATATTATTATTAAAAAATAAAGTAAATCATAATTATACACATAGAAACACAATGACAAAGAAAACTTCTGGGGAAAATTTAACACTTTGCGTCTACCAACTTGTTCCTCCTGTGAACTTAAGAAGAAAGGAAGGAACAAAGAAATTTATTATCCACCTATGTAATGGAAGCAAAAGAAACAGCCATCAAAAGTAGGAAAAGAGGTTAACATTGTAGACTTGAAATATATGTGGAAAACATACTAGAACTGAAAAGATGGAAGTTCTTCATGAATTAGCAATTTGTGAGTAGTAGAAATGAATTCCTAGGAAATGAGAAGCCATGAGGCCAATCAACAACTGCTTCTGATTTCAAGCATTATAATGAATGATAACAAACTTAGGTGGTGTTTGTTTTTTGTACTTAATTCTAAATAGAACTTTAATGTTTAATAATGTGAAGTATTAGATTGTTTGTTTTTTTAATATTTTATTTCTATTAAATATTAAAAAGTAAAGAAAAACCAACACAATATTTTTTCTATTTAGAAAAAGTCAAATATTTTGGTTTTTTCTATTCAGCAAAAAGTTTATAATAAGTTATGAAAAAATAGAAAAACAAACAACCGAAAGTCTAAAAGCAAATTGCTTTTAGCAAAAAGCTGAAAAAACAAACACCCTCTTAGTGATGTGAAGTACCATTCTAGTATGTCAAAGTCAGCAGCCAATCAAGTAGAGTCCTAAGGTGTTAGATTTCCAGAGCATTGACATGCTGAAGTCTTTGAGAGAAGCATCAACTTTGGACTAGGTCAAGTACTCAAAATTGCATGTTACCTTCATTCTTGTTCTCTAACAAGGGAATCTCTCAGCAACAAAAAATTCTAGAAGTTTTCAAGTCACATGTGAGACAGATTTCTGCCATCACTAAAAACTGGATATCTAGACTCCATATAAATAGGCAATGACATGTCATGCTTACCACAATTAAGAAAAATTGAGGTGTTGGAAACCCTTTTCTGGAAGAGATGTTATACAAAATCAAAATCCTGATCAAGACATGGATACCAAATGTTGGTGCTGTTACATGCTCTGCTAGTGATACTACCCTTCAACCATGTCTCTTGAAGCTTCTTCAGCATGAATTTCTCCATCATGGCTGGAATAGGAAGAATGGTCCAACTAATTCTTCTTGTTTGCTGCTTTTCCTAAACCAGTTTGTCTCTCAATGAAAATGAAGAAGACATGACCCTGTTATCCATGTGCTCCAGACGGTTTAGATTCCCAAGGTCAAGAGACTTGAGAGAAGAGAATTGACCAACTGTTAGATGGATTCGGTAAAATTTGCTTCTTGCTCAAGTGGTATGTTGTGGTTCTACTGCAAATGAGAATCAAACATCAAAACTCCAAGCAAGGTATAACATCACTTTTAAACATGTTAAATAAGAGAGAATAAATGATCAAAAGAAAAAGGAGAGAAATGAAGGTAAACCTGAATAACAAACACTTGTTATTGGTGGACTGCAAAGCCTAAAGAAAATGTATGCTGAAAGCATGATGCCATATTTGAGGAGACAATTTTCAAACTTCACTAATCTAAGTATGTTGTAGAACAAGTTAAGTGAAAAGAAAAATGAAACAATTACTTTGTTCAACAGCTACCCTTTAACATAATTACAAGCATGATCTGTAACCTATTCGCCAAATTATAATTCATAACGCCAGAGATGACTAACATAATAAGAAGTGTTTTTGTCTATTTTGTGTTTTGGTTAATTAGAGTGATATCTTCAAAATTAACAAAAAGCACAGTTTATTGTCAAACAGAAATATAAACTACTTTATAAGACTCTTCACAGTTCAGTATTGTGAAACCAGAAAGATATTATGGATATCATAATAAATTGATATTTTGACAGACAGCAAGACCACTGCAGATTTGTATTCATAGGTTGTATATGTGCACACAGAACAGAGTATAGCACTCTTAGCTTAATAACCATCGTAAAATAACAAGAAACGAAGCAATTAGAAGCTGGAGGATAGATTGGATTGCAAACCTGAAATATATTGTGAATGAGACCATTGAAGAGCAGGCATCCTTCTGATGGCTCCTCAATATCAATTTTAGGAACATGTAAAATCTTAGGCCAATTTTCACATGTTTCCTTTTAGCACATTTCTGGTTAGTACCGACAACCATAGATTATCAGTTTCTGTAAAGGGTTGATTGAACACATCCCTTGGAACTGATTTTAATTTGAGGCATTGAAAATGATGTAGTGCTTCCTACCATCTGGCAAAGCTACTAGACCAGAATAACTGAGAGAGTTTCCAGAGAGGTAACATGTTGAATCTCCCTTGGGAGACAGACAACTTTGGAATTGAAACAATTTCCACGTATTGTGCACAAGCTTCTAAGTCCTTGAAATTTCTTGACAGTGTCATCATCATCCTCATTATCTGAAAAACCAAGCTTCCTGCTTGACACAAATAGGCCATGACAATCCATGATTGACAAATTGTTGAGACAAGTGAGGGATCACAGTCCTTCCTCAGGCTGAGATATTAGACCACCTCTTCCACAAATATCCAGCATCTGCAATGAAGAAGAGGCAAACATTGTTGGCCACAATAGCTCTTTATGGACATCACAAAGGTATAGCCCCTCAAGACAAGGAAATGAAGACAGACAATGGATGTCAATCTGAATGAGAAAGAGAAGAAGATGAAGACATTGTCAAGGATGTCAAGTTATGGCAATCATTGATCTCTCATTCTGAAAGACTAAGTTATGTGATATGTCTCTCCTCCACCTTCCTTCCAATTCAGCAACTCAAAAATTTGGAGTCCTTTAAAAGAAGGGAAGAATGGCATTGCTGATGAAGACTCCTTCATATACTCCAGCTCAGTTAGATTGCCTAGCTCAGTTAGAAAATGAATAAGAGATAAACGATCAAGAACAGAAGGATGAATGAAATTGTAAAATGAATCTAGTATGCCCAAGTCAGAAAATTAGCATGGTCCTAAAGTGTTAGATTTTCGATGCAGTAATATGCTGAGGTCCTTGGGAGGGGTACTAACCTTGGATAAGGGGAATACATATTTGGCACAAACTCTCAAAACCTAAAAATTGGATGCTATATTTATCGTAAAAAATCTCTGACTTGCAAAAGTTCCCCAAGACAAGGACAGAATTCAAAATCACTAATATCTACACTTGGGATATCTAGACTTGGACAAATAGATAAAGATATATTGTAATTACCAAAAATTGGGAGAGACGTTAGGTGTTGCTACCCTTTTTCTAGAAAAGATGTCAGATCCATTGATGCCTTCAATAGGCATTGACTTTAAAGGCGATGCAAGAAGGAAGTATAGATATTGTTGATCCTCAAGACACTCACGCAATAGCATGGATGTCAGCTTAGGGAGTATAGAAAGGAAAGGAAATTGCGGCAGGAATGAAAGACGTCATTGTTGTTCTAGCAGTGTTACTAGCCCCTCCACCATTTGTTTCAGTTTTTTCAACTTTTGAGTTTTTCCATCATGGCAGGAATGAGAAGAATGGTTCTACTAATTCTCCTTCTTTTGACCCCTCCTCTAAAACAAATTATAACAATTTTTAATAAATCAAATAAGAGAAAGTAAATGATCAAAAGCAAAAGAGAGAAATGATTATAACTGATAGAACTATAAATGGAGTATAATGTTCTTAGAAGATAGATTGTAAAATAATGAAAAGTGTAACTAGCAAAAAAAGGAATATAGGTAGAATTGCAAACCTGAAACCTATCATGTGACATGCTAGAATTAAAGAGCTCTCCTTTATGAATCGGTAATCCATTGCTAGTCAACATCAATTTCAAGAACCTAAGAAATATTGACTCAATCTTCAGTTTGCCTTTTAGACATCTTTCAAATAAGTATGGAGAATTCTAGATTATGAAACTGCAAATTAGGCTATCAGCAGCACCTATGACCTTATGCATACTTGAAAGAAGTGTTTAGCGCTACCATTATACCATTTTTCTTTGACTTGATGGTAATTACATCTGCAATAAAATAATTAATCTAAGAAATTTTCCAAACATGTAGAATACAGACACCAAGTAACTAGACATTTTGGCAAACGACTACCAACAATTGATCTCTTTGAAGAGATGATGAATTTCAATATTTACTGATCTAAGCATTTTATATGGCAGGTGAAGCAAGCAAAAATGATATGAAAGTAGTGCCAAGGATGTCAAGTTAGTGCTATAGTTGATGTCTAATTTACAAAGACGAGGAGATGAAGGCAAACTCAATGATATCAAGTGATGGCATTCTGTGATACATATCTAATTGAGAAAGGTAGGGAGATAAAAGCAAATTCAAAGATGAAATTCAAAGATGTCAAGTGATGGCATTTTCTGATATATAAAATTTAGAAAGATAAGGAATTGAGGATGTAGCCCACTGCAGTTGGATTCTCAAGTTTCAAAAATTGTAAAGAAGGAAGTTGACCATACAGTGGTAGAACCTCATCATTGACTCAGCCTCTTCATCCCCTTATTGGCAACTGGTTCTGGGCCATCCCAATAGTTTAGAGACCACCCATATTCTTGAAGCCACCAATGATCTGTCTCTCACCAATAATCGGGCTTTCCTAATATAGTCTCGAGCATTGAAGGTATTGTTTTCCTTCAGACTTTCTTTCCTGGATTTCTAGCACTGAAAAAAGAGTCCAACATACTTATAGGTTTTATAGAAAAATCATGAAAGATGAATCCATCAAAAGTGAGAAAATATGTAGCATTGCAAACCTGAAAATTGTGGATGGCGGTCTTAAACCGAATAGAGTGGGATTCCTTCATGCAGCAGAGCATGATAGAATGCCAATAAGAGTTGTAGGGACATGAGCAATCGTAGGTCAATCTGCACATGTTTCTTTTGGCAACTTCCTCACAATAGTGGACAATTGAAGATTACAACTCTGAGAAGGGACATGAAAATATTAATGAAAGTTAAAAAGAAAAACAAGTTAAGGAAAATGATTTTGTCATATTTGGTTTGCCATGAAAAATATAAATATAATTAAATTAGTTAGAAATATGTATAAATTATTTAATTTGATACAAAATAGGAAAAAAAAAATCTTTTGTTTTCTATCTTTATTTTCTTTCCATCTAAATTTCCAAAAACTAAAGATAGGATTAAAGTAAATGGAAAATTTTCAACGTGAAACATAATTAATTTGGTATTTCCTTACCAAGTAATGACTACAAGTGTGATTTCTTATAGTGTTAATAATTGATTCAAAAATACAAAATTTTGGAATTCTACTGATCAAAACATGTTATCAAAGACATAAAGTGTGAAAATGAAGAATTTACTAAAATAGAGAAAATTGATTGTAAAATAATAAAAATGAAGCCATAAAAAAAATGAGAAGAATGGTTGGCATTTCAGACCTGAAACATATGTTAGCTGGATGTCAACTGTTGGAATATGAGCAATCTTGGACCGATCTCCAAGCTTGAATCTAGGGCACCCCCCAATTTCCAGCTTTGAAAGGGAAGTTAAGCTGCTTATCCAGTCTGGTAAAGTGATGAAATAAGAACACTCTCTAATTGAGAGAGTTTCCAGTGTGGTAACGTGTTGAAGCCCCTTTGGGAGAGACACCAATGCTGGAATTCCTTTAATAAATAGTTGACGCAAGCTTCTAAGGCCTTGAAATTGCAAGCCACCATCATAAGCCTCTGTATCTGACAAATTGAGCTGCCCGCATTTAGCAATTTCTAACGTCTCAAGGGCGCTGAGATGTTGAATCCCTTGAAACAGAGACATTTGTCCATCACAATCCTCAATTTGTAAGGACTTGAGAGAAGTGAGGTGTTGTAGTCGATCATCTGGTAGAGATACCATATCATTTATGCCCCAAATATGCAGAGACTTTAATGAAGAAGAGACCAAAATTATCTGCCATAGTATCTCCTCATGGACTCTACCCAGCCATAGTTCCTCAAGACAAGGTAAATGAGGCAGTTGCAAGGATTCCAAGCAACTGCCATCCCCGATAAATAATTTAGAAAGATGAGGGGATGAAATCAGTTTTAAGGTTGTTAACTGATCACACGTACCAATCCATAATAGAGAAAGAGAAGGACACGAAGGCAGTTGCAGGGATTCCAAGCTTCTGCAATCCCAAATAAGTAATTTAAAAAGACGGGGAGATGAAAGCAGTTGGAAGGATGTCAATCCACCACAATATTTGACTTGCATTAGCGAAAGAAGAGGAGATGAAAGCAGTTGGAAGGTTGTTAATTGATCACACTTGTAGATCTTTAATTCAGAAAGAGAAGGACACGAAGGCAGTTGCAGAGATTCCAAGCTACAACAATACTGGATATGTAATTCTGAAAGATGAGGGGATGAAAGCAGTTGGAAGGTTGTTAACTGATCGCACCAATAGATCTGTAATTCAGAAAGAGAAGGAAATGAAGGAGCTTGCTCTCCTGCTATCTCCCTCCTACACCATCCCTTCAAATTATGCAACCTATCCAGCTTGAGTGTTTTAAGAGATGGAAAGAATGGCTCAGCTGATGAAGAGTTTTCCAACACGTATTCCAACGCATGCAGATGTGTAAGATGCAGACGCCGGAGAGAAGGCAGCACGGAACTCATCCAACTCGGAAACCTCACACCTGTGTAACCATCTATGTAGAGCTCCTAGATTTGGGCATGGCTGCAGGCCTTCCATCACCAACTCACCATCCTCTCCATTCTGGTAATCTTCCCCCCGCTCCCACCACCTCCATTCTAATGCCAAGGACTGAAGGTAGTGTTTTTCCTTCAAGTTTGCTTCTTTGGATTCTAATGCCCCACCCTTCACTCTTTGAAGATTTCTAATCTCTAGCCCTCCTCTTAGATTGTTAAGGCATTGCAATTCATTCAGCCTACTTATTCCCTCACGGTCACCTTTCCCAATAACAAATAATGGTAGGGTCTGAAGCATAGTCAATTCTCCCAATCTGCAAGGCATATAAGCCAAGCTCTGGCATCCATCTATCTCGAGGTGCCTCAAGTTGATCATTTTTCTTATATTTCTTGGCAATTCTTTAAGAGAATGACATTTCGAGAGTTTCAATGTCTGCAGGTTTTGTAAGCTTGTAATTCCACTAGGAAGTACCTCAAATCCACCCCCAGAAAGGTCGAGATATCTCAAATGAACCAATTTAACTAAAGACTTTGGCAGCCCTCCAAGAATTATTAAATAAGATAAGTCCAACACCCGTAGACACTTGCAATTTGGAATAAGTGTATTCACTGTAGAATGAACATCGTCACCACAATGAAAACGACCTTTAGAGAGCATAAATAATGTTCTTATGGGTTTTGCCTTTAAAACCTTCATCTTCGGACTCCATTCGTCAAATGACACATGATGAACTCTTTCCGACATATTTTGCACATCATCCGTCAAAATAAAGATCTCAGACTTTACAACAAGTTCTGCTAGATTATGGATAAGGTCATACATTTTACAACTTAATATATTATTGTTATCATCTTTTTCAATATCTTGAAACAATGACTGTGATAATAACTCCTCGAAATATTGATCACCAACATTCTCTAGATATTCATTTTCATCCGAAGGTTGAATGTAACCTTGAGCCATCCATAATTGTATCAACTTTTTTTTTTTCAATTTTATAGTCTTTTGGAAACAATGCACAATAAGTAAAACACTGTTTCAAATGACTTGGTAAATTATCATAACTTAACTTTAGTACCAATAATATGTTGTTCCCATCTCGAAGCGACATTAGATTTTTATTGTTTTTTATGGACAACCATTGACTTTCTTCGGTTTTAGAATGCAATATCCTTCCTAAAGTTCTGATTACGAGAGGGACTCCATTGCACATTTTTGTAATTTCTTCTCCTATTTTTAGGAGGTTTGGATGTGCTCTTTGTTGCTCTTCTCCAAATGCTAAACTTTTAAACAAACCCCAAGATTGATCATGGTTTAAACCATTCAAAACATATGGGGGATCAATTGTCATAATTGATGCAACTTTAGAGTTTCGAGTAGTCACTACAACTTTGCTCCCCCTAGCACCAACTTTCAACAAAATCCTCAATTGATTCCATTTTTCAAAATCGTAATTCCAAACATCGTCCATTACTAACAAGTATCTCTTGGAATTTAATTTTTCATGAAGTTTGTTTTTCAATTGTTCCAACACCAAATTATCTACATTTTCATCTGTTGCAGATTTTATGATGTTTCTAACTAGGATTTTCACATCAAAATCATCAGAAACACACACCCACAACCTAAGATCAAAATGTCTTACCACCTTCTCATCATTGTATACCAATTGGGCTAAGGCAGTCTTACCTAAACCCCCAATACCAACAATGGCAACAACAGAAAGATTTTCTTCATTGTTTGATTGCAACAATAATTTTATAATCTTCTTTTTATCTTTATCTCTTCCTATTATTTCAGACATCAATACAAAAGAGTGGGTCTCTCTCCCCCTATTCGCTATCCGCATGCTAGTTGTCGCCCTTGGAATAAAATTGAACTTAGAGATATCACTTGCAATGCCATCTAGCCTTCCTCTAATAACTTTGATTCCATGACCCATTCTAAAATGAAATGCAACCTGATTTGAAGATGAGAAGAAGCGACTAACCTGTCTTGCCATTCCTCCTCGCCTCAAGTCATAGGTTGCAAAGTCATCCAACAAGTCGTCCGCATCATAGATGACATCTTTGAACCTCCTCACCCAATTCTCCACTGCATGCTCCCTCTCCTGCCGCTCCTCAGCATCCAGAAGCACAGCTTTGATGGTGGTCAATGTGTCCCCAAGCTTTTTCAGCTCCTCTCTAACACCACAAGCCAGTTCAATTTCCTGGACAGCCAAGGAGCCCAACTTAGTCAAGATTTTCTCAGCAATGCTGAAAGGGATTTGGTCAGCCATCTTTCAAAGAAACTGAGATGGAGAAGGCTAATGAAAAATTATAGAAGGAGGGAAGTTGAGATAATTGTGAGAGAAATTAGAACAAGAAGGAAAGTAGTGTGAGAGGTGTATGGTCTTAATATATATGGGCAATGAGAAAAGCATTAGTTCCGTAGGGGAGGAAGCAAAGAAAAGGATGTCTTGTTGTAGAAGAAAGGAACAAGTTGGTAGCAAGCATCAAACAAAGAATATATGCATACTTTTGTGTCAACCAAGAATATATGTTTGCTTGATATTTATAATCAAATAACCTCTTTTTTTCTATCTCTATCAACCAATCAATCCATAAATTGAAACTCAGTTGTGCTATGGTTCAACCTAACCTAGCCCTTTGTCCAATCCAAGCCCCGAACCCCAACTCCACCTTAATTTAATTCTAGTAATAATAAAATATTTTTTAACAATTAAATTTAATTTATAGTATTAAAATATAAAATTTCAACAGGTAAAAATTATTTCCAACAAATATACTAAAAATGCAACATGTCAAATTTAATTATAGAAAAGTTAAAAAAAAAAAACAATTATCAAATAAAATCGTAATGAAAGCCATGTATAAAATTATATATACATAATTCATGGTTCGAGATCTCGGATGCTTATTAAATTTAAAAAAAAAATTAAATAATAATAATAAAAGAAGTTGGGCTATTGGACCAAAGCCCAGAACTGAGAAGCTCACATCAGGCCATTAAGTTTGGGCTTTAGCGTTGCCTGTGTGTCAGCCTTTGACAAATTCAAACTCCACCGTCAGATCCCCAGGGTCCAATCTCCACCGTCCGTTTCAGAGCCCGCCCGAAATTCAAATTCAAACTCCAAACCAGTCGACCGTTAACCTTTTCCCTTCTCTCTCTATAAATCTTCCTTTCTCTCTCTACAAATCAATAACCCTAGACACCATCTCTGTGTCTGTCTCCCCATCAGTCTCCTCCATTTCCACGCCATGGCTGTCGACAACAAGCTTCCTTTACAGTCCAGCAACAATGCCAACATGCCGGCGAAACCAGCCGGGAAAACCATCGAAGAAACCTACCAGAAGAAGTCTCAGCTGGAGCATATCCTCCTTCGACCCGACACCTACATCGGCTCCATCGAGAAGCACACTCAAGCACTCTGGGTTTTCGAGAACAATGAGATGGTTCACCGATCCGTGTCCTATGTTCCGGGTCTTTACAAGATCTTCGACGAGATACTGGTGAATGCGGCGGACAATAAGCAAAGAGACCCGTCGATGGACTCAGTGAAGGTGGTGATCGACGTGGAAAAGAACTGCATCAGTGTGTACAACAATGGGGATGGTGTGCCGGTGGAGATTCACCAGGAGGAGGGGGTGTATGTGCCAGAGATGATTTTTGGGCACTTGTTGACTAGTAGTAATTACGATGATGATGTGAAGAAGACGACCGGTGGGAGGAATGGGTACGGGGCGAAGCTCACGAATATTTTTTCAACGGAGTTTGTGATCGAGACCGCAGATGGGAGGCGCCAGAAGAAGTATAAGCAGGTATAAAAGTATTTGGGCTTAGGATTAGGGTTTCTTTATTTTCTTTTGGTTCTTGAATGAGGAGTTCTTTTTTCGGGTTTTACATTTTTGAACTGTAATTAATGATTTTTGAGTTTTGGTTGGTGATTATGGTTTTTTCTGTTTGCACATTTAGGGATTAGGGCTTCTTTATGTGTAGATCAGGGCTTCAATCTTTTAATTTTATGTTTCTTGAGTAGAGATTAGGGTTACAATGTTTAAATTTTTGGATCTTGATTGTCGATTTTTGGTAAGAGAAGTTAAGGGTTTTTGTCTGGGTTTTACCTTTTTGTGAAATGTAATTCTTGATTTGGTCCTTAATCAGGGATTTTTAAGGTTTTTTGTTTCAGTTTGTTGTTCAAATGGATAGTATAATTGGATTTTCTTGTTGTTTTCATGTAATTGTGGTACCCTTAGTTTCATCATTTACCATCTGTTTGGTTGCTGAGAAAGCATATGAAATTTTTTTAATCTTGTGTAGCATGGAGCTTTTTCAGAAGTTTAAGATTGATAGTTAGTTGTTCTGTTCTTGTTCATGCTAATTATGTAAATTTGGGATTCTGAAATGAAGGTATTCTCCAACAACATGGGAAAGAAATCTGAGCCAGTTATAACAAAGTGCAAGGAGAGAGAAAATTGGACCAAGGTTTCATTCAAACCTGACTTGGCCAAGTTCAACATGACCCATCTTGAAGATGATGTTGTTGCCTTGATGAAAAAGCGTGTGGTTGACATAGCGGGATGCCTCGGTAAGACAGTGAAGGTTGAGCTAAATGGACAGCGAATCCCTGTGAAATCATTCAATGACTATGTTAATCTCTATCTGCAATCTGCTGCCAAATCTAGGCCAGAATCTCTCCCGAGGTAGAACTCTAAGAACTTTCAAGCAAACCATTTGAAATTTCTCTTGTTTCTATGACTTGAGTTCCTTACTAGATTCAATTATTTGTACCAGGATTGCAGAAAAAGTAAATGAGAGGTGGGAGATTTGTGTGAGTCTGAGCGAAGGGCAGTTTCAACAGGTAATACTGAGAAAAGTTTAAACCAGAAATATATTTTGAATTAATTTAGCAGTGCAAGCTACTATTTCTTTTATGAAACTTAACATAATTTATGGGGATGAATGATTTGACCAGGTCAGCTTCGTAAATAGTATCGCCACGATCAAGGGTGGGACTCATGTTGATTACGTTACCAACCAGATTGCAAACTTTGTAATGAGTATTGTCAATAAGAAGAACAAGAATGCCAACATCAAAGCTCACACAGTGAAAAATCACTTGTGGGTTTTTGTCAATGCTCTTATTGACAACCCTGCTTTTGATTCTCAAACTAAAGAAACATTGACAATTCGCCAAAGTAGTTTCGGGTCTAAATGCGAGCTCTCACAAGAGTTCTTGAAGAAAGGTACATACCACTGTTTGATTATCAGTATTGTGGAATTCTAGCTATTGCAGGATCTTGTTCATTGTTATCATTAATCTTGTTGCAGTATCCAAGTCTGGTGTGGTGGAAAGTCTACTCTCATGGGCAGATTATAAGCAGAACAAAGATCTCAAGAAAACTGATGGAACAAAAAGACAGAGGCTTACTGGGATTACCAAGCTAGAGGATGCTAATGATGCTGGAGGGAGGAACTCCGAGAAATGCACCTTGATTTTGACAGAAGGAGACTCAGCTAAGGCTCTTGCAGTAAGTAGTCATGCATATCTTTAGTAGTTCATTTCAGCCTTGAAGTTGGTTCTGCTTTTGGTAAATTTTAACAGAAGTGAATATGCAGATGGCTGGAATTTCTGTTGTGGGCAGAAACCACTATGGCGTGTTCCCATTGAGAGGTAAATTGCTTAATGTGAGGGATGCTCAAAAGAAGCAGATTTTAGAGAATGCAGAAATTCAGAACATCAAGCAGATTCTTGGACTACAGCAAGGGAAGGAGTATGACAGTATCAAGTCATTAAGATATGGTCATTTGATGATAATGACTGATCAGGTTGGCCAAACAATTCCAGTTTTCCTGCTTTACTTGCGACTGTTATTGGCCTTTGCCAATAGAGTAATATGAGTCCTTGGTTAACAGTAGTTTATTTCTTCTCTTACACAGGATCATGATGGCTCTCACATCAAAGGACTATTGATAAATTTCATTCATTCATTCTGGCCTTCACTGCTAAAAATTCCATCTTTCTTAGTTGAGTTCATAACACCTATTGTGAAGGTCAGTATCTTTTAGTTTGGTCAGTATCAGGTTCAGTTTTATCTTGAATGGGTCTTCTTTTAGAAGGAACCATATGTCATTAATATGTATATAATGTACAGGCAACTCATAGAAATGGAAGGGTATTATCCTTTTATTCAATGCCAGAGTATGAATCATGGAAGGAAAGCTTGGGGGGAAATGCAAGTGGTTGGTCAATCAAGTACTATAAGGTTTGTCTCATTGAATTGTGAACAGAACCAATATGGTACTTGTTAACATGCCCTCTCATCTTCAATCATTAATTATCCTTTACACTAATGTTTGTTCTTTCCTCTTCTGAAACTCCACAGGGGTTGGGAACCAGCACTTCAAAGGAAGGGAAAGAGTACTTCAAGGATCTTGGGAAGCACAAAAAAGATTTCATGTGGGTTGATGAGAAGGACGGAGATGCAATTGAACTTGCTTTCAGTAAGAAGAAGATAGAAGAAAGGAAGAATTGGCTTCGGCAGTTTCAGGTTGGATTTCATTAGATAAATACAGAATTTTGAAATCAAAAGTTGTCATATTTAGAATTTTTCTTCTAATGAAGCTTCATTATCTTCTGGTTTCTCACAGCCTGGAACCTACCTTGATCAGAAGGAGAAACTCATAAAGTACAGTGACTTTGTCAACAAGGAGCTTATATTGTTTTCTATGGCAGATCTTCAGAGGTCTATTCCTTCAATGGTTGATGGCCTAAAACCAGGTCAAAGGAAGATTCTTTTTTGCTCTTTCAAGCGTAACTTCATTAAAGAAGCAAAAATTGCTCAGTTTTCTGGTTATGTCTCTGAGCATTCTGCTTACCATCATGGTGAGCAGAGTCTTGCCAGCACCATTATTGGCATGGCACAGGACTTTGTGGGCAGCAACAACATAAACCTTCTTCTACCAAATGGTCAATTTGGAACTCGTCATCAGGTGACTCAAACAAGTTCTGCTTCTTCTACCCCCATGCATCATTTTAACTGTTATTCTTACCATGTTATGTTTTTAACTTTGTTTTAGGGAGGAAAAGATCATGCAAGTGCAAGGTACATATACACTCGACTTTCTCCAATCACGCGGTTCCTGTTCCCAAAAGATGATGATATCCTACTAGACTACCTAAATGAAGATGGACAATCCATAGAACCTACTTGGTAAGTTTTTTCAGAAAAAAAAGGGGAAAGGAAATTAGTAGATGTTAATTAAAGAGGAGCTGTAGATGAACAGAATTATTTTGTTTTGTGATTCAGGTATGTCCCAACTATTCCAATGGTTCTAGTCAATGGAAGTGAAGGCATTGGGACCGGGTGGAGCTCTTCCATCCCAAATTATAACCCAAGAGATATTATTGCGAATGTGAGACGCTTGCTGAATGGTGAGATGATGGAGCCTATGGATCCATGGTACAGAGGATTCAGGGGAACTATTGAGAAAACGGACCCAACAAAGCAAGAATCAGTTGGCTACACTGTTAAAGGAATAATAGAAGAAGTTAATGAGACAACGCTCAGGATTTCAGAGTTGCCCGTCAGGAAATGGACTCAGGATTACAAGGAATTTCTGGAGTCCATTATGACAGGGAATGATAAAATCAAGGATCCTTTCATCAAGGTAAATGATGCATTTATGTTCAATTCTTGATATCATGAAAAGGTGCATTAAAGAGGTTCTTGTTCTCATAAGAAACTTTTTTTGGGCTGCAGGATTACAAAGAGCACAATGATGACACAACAGTACACTTTGAAGTTATAATGTCTGAAGAGAACTTGCTCATGGCGAAACAGGAGGGTTTGCTGCAGAAATTCAAGCTCACCACTAAAATCTCCACAAGTAACATGCACCTGTTTGACTCAAATGGCACAATCAAGAAATATGAAACCCCTGAACAGAGTATGAAAAGTGACCTTGTGGTCAAGATTAAGTTAATCTCTCGATATATTACAATCTCATTATACTTACACTTCTTTTTTTCCTTGTATAGTTCTGGAGGAGTTCTTTCATTTGAGACTTGAATTTTATGAGAAAAGAAAGGTAAGTTGGTGTGATCCATAATCATGGAGGTAATACAGAAGCTTTAAGTTTTTAATTTATTGGTGAGAAATAGATTAATTATAAATAATTTCATGCAGAGAGTTCTATTGGACAATCTTGAACTGGAGCTGTTGAAACTGGAAAACAAAGTCAGGTTTATACTTGGGGTTGTGAGAGGAGAGATCATCGTCAGCAACAGAAAAAGAGCTGATCTTTTCCACGAGTTGCATCAGAAAGGTTTCACTCCCTTCCCAAAGAAATCCAAGTCTGTCGAAATTGCTGTTGCTGGGGCAACTGATGATACAGAAGAAGCTGAAGAAAACACGGATGCAGTCAGCAAAGGAGGAGTAAGGGCTACTGATTATGAGTACCTACTGTCAATGGCAATTGGAACCTTGACACTTGAGAAGGTTCAGGAGCTCTGTGCTGACAGGGATAAGCTAAACAAAGGAGTTGATGATTTGAAAAAGGCAACTCCAAAGGCCTTATGGATAACAGATCTTGATGCCCTTGAGAGGGAACTTGATGTATGAATAAAAACCTCACACCTTCTTTTTTCGTGCTTATTCAGAATTTCGTTCTTGCTGGTTTCTTATCTAATTTTTGTACATTATGTAGGAGCAAGACAAAAATGACGCCCGTGCAGAGGAGACCAGGAAGCAGTTGAAAAGCAGGGTAATGAGTGAAGCTGGTATGAAGGTTTCTAGACAGGCACCAAAGAACCCCCGAAAGAACAATAAGAAGGCCAACAATGCTGAACCTGCTGCAGAAACCATGGATGTGTCAGCTAGCTCTGCAATGGAAATGGGTAAGGACCTGGAATAAGTATTATTTGCTGGAAAGCAGAGAGTCAGCTCTCTTCTTTGGAGTTGAGACATTTGATGTATACTAACCTTTGTATATGCTTCATCAGAGAGTGTTCCTGAGGTGGTGAAGCCAAAGGGCAGGGCAGCTCCAAGGAAGGCCCCAGCCAAAAAGGTTGGCTTCATCTTTTAGAGAAAAAAAATACACCTTTTCTTTACATAATGCATGGGGACTCTTCCTTTGAAGGGAGCTCTGTAGAACTCATTCTGTTTCAATTCCCTTTTTCAGAAGGAAATGCCCACTTCAGTTCTGAAGGATGAGGATGATGATGAAGTACATGAGTTGAAGGAACGACTTGCTGCTTATAACCTTGAGTCTTCTCCTGATGGATCTGCAGGTAACTTCATCTTGCCTACTGTAATGGTGTCTTCATATCATTATCCTGAGGGTTAATTGGGCAGTATTTGAAAACCTAGGTTTTAAAGTTTCCCTGTATGTGGGAATGTCCCTTGGAATTGCCTGACATATGGAAACTTCTTTTCCTTTCTCACAGCTATGGAAGCTGAAGTTCCACAAGTGCCAGCAGCTAGGAAGAAAGAACCCAGCAGAAGGGCTGCAGCACAGAAAAAGCCCTTGGCCTCTTTCACAGAAATTTCTGATGATGATGAAGATGACGAAGATTTTGAGGTAGAAGAAGTATCTGCCTCGGACGTAAAAAAGAAGGGAGGCAGAAAACCAGCTGCAAATGCCAAGGCAGCAGCTGCTAAGCCTGCTGCTGCTGCTGCAAAGAACAAGAGAGGAGCAGCCAACAAGCAGCAGCCCCAGCTACTGGGGCAGACACTGCTAACTGAAATCTTCAAACCGGCAGAAACCTTGGGAATCTCTCCAGAGAAGAAGGTGAGGAAGATGAGGGCATCACCATTTAACAAGAAAAGTGGATCTGTGCTGGGCAGTACTGGGGAAGAAGACGAGACAGCTGAAACTGAAGAAAATTCGGGCTCTGCTTCTACTTCAAACAGCTCAGGAGGGGAATCAAATGAAGTTGTGATGCCAGCAAGGACCAGACCACAGAGGGAAAACCGTGTGCAGACAAGGTATGTGGTGAGCGACTCTGAGAGTGACCAACCAACCGATGATTCAGACTTTGATGGAGAAGATGACTAGATATATAGTAGAGTAACTGAAAACTGAAATTTGAATCGGGAATTTGGCTTGTTTCCCACTTGAGTTGTAATTGTAGTTGTTGATTATTGGAACCCTAACTGAGTTTAGATCAATGTTTGTACTTTGATCCTAATTCTCCAAATTCACTTTTGTTGGCCGTATTTTATTTTTCTTAATAAAATAATTGTTTTTTACTAAGAAAAAACAATATGTTATTAAAAAATCACTTTATTTTTCACAATAAATGCTTAAAAATTTGCCATTAATTCAAATATTATGAAACCTATCTAAAGAAGAGTTATTTTAAAAAATATTTTTAATATTTTTAAATTTTAAAAGGTAAAAATTTTTAAATATTATAAATATTAAAAACGTTTCAAAAAAATCACTATCAAACATACTCAAAGTCTTCTATCAAAATATATCCAAAATTAATTCTAGAATTTATGTGTCCATTGAAAGAACTATTTTATTCTTGACAAATAATTTTAGAATTAATTATCACTTTCAAATTTAATTAAAGTTATTTTTAAAAAGTTACTTTAAATAGGATTAATTTCATTTAACTCAATACATCTGACCCTCGTAGATTTGAAATTTCTTCAAATACCTCCACTATCCTTTTTATTTTATTTTTTTATTCAACTACCCTCACTCAAAATACAAGAAGTACATGGGAGGTGAATGAAATTAACTATTTTAACCCCAAACAAGCCTCCCATGCGTTTGTGGGCTTCCGAGTACTTTCGGCGTTTAAAATGTTGATCTCAAATAAAGGAGCTGATTACAAAAAATTTTAAATAATCGTTGAGGCTACCAAACCCAAAGTCGTTTTCGGTGAATAAATCAAAATGATCATCAAAATTGATCAAATAAATCTTAAACCATATGTTTTCTCTACCCTCCTCTCCTTTCAAATACTTCAACTTAACAAAAGTCAAGTCAGTGGTTGTAGCTCTGGAGGAAGAATTGAAAGACAAAAGAGCCTAAAGAGAGGTTGAAGTGGGTTCCTGAATGAAAAAGACAACATCTAGGGCAAGTATTAGATGTCATAAACTCGTTTAACCGGGTGAAAGCAACATGAGTTTAGTAATTCCTTCAGTGGTTTAGGCAGGAAAGCAGATTAATCAAGGGATTGGTCCGATGAAGAAAACTACAAATTGGATTTTGGGTCTCTCAATAGACTGACTCTTATCAGGGTTAGATTCAACAAAGAACCATCCAACTGGACCAATCCCTTGTTTTAGTCAATGCCTAGTTTCACCAGAAATCATTGCTACATCTGGTTTATTCAAAAGATCGATGCTTTAGTCTACCAAGTAGGTTTGATTCAAACTTTGAAAGTCATCTCCCAACAAATCCAGAAAAAACCATCAGGATTAACAAATGATCAACCAACTGAAACAATTCCTTGTTCTAGTAAAAGAAACATAGTCTATTCTAGAGATCTGGTATATCTGGTCTATTCTAAAGATCAGGTTTCATTTCAAACTCTTTAAGCCATCCACCTATGAATACAGCGGTATCACATTTGTACACACCCACCATATGAAAAATCGACTCAGGAGTCAAAAAGTAATGCCTTCAATTTTTTAAAACTCAGACCTATAAATTTCTCTTTCAGATTGCTTCCATAAATGGAACTGTTTTGTAACATAAAGGGATGGAACATTCTCTGTACAGACTATGTTAGCAGAGAAAGAACAGGGAAGGAAGAAAAAAAAAAACCCTAAATTGAAAGATGCAACAAGATAACAAGACAACAGGAACTGAGAACCCACTAAAGCTACAACACTGGAATATTAAAATTTTAACACTAAAAGATACAATTACCTGAGACTGTGCCAGTTACAAAAGGAAAATCCTTGCAGCAGCCACTCATATGGCAAGGTTCCGTTTTGTTGCTTCCATTTTCAATAATAGATCTTTTATATCCTCTTCCATTCTCATCTTCATATTGTAGTATTCCCGATGAGCCCTTTCTAGACTATGGAGTTCTTCAAGCTTTTGTTTGCGCATTTCCTCTGTCTCAACCAAACGCAATTTTGCAATTCGACTTGTGTACTCTTCTTCAATTTTTTCGTTCTTAGCTACTGCTATGCGTCTCAGGCCTTCAGCTTCTCTCCTTGCATCATCGGCACGTGATTGGAACATTTTAGCCTCTGCCTGTTTGATCCTCACAATGCTTTCTAATTCATCAAAAACAGGATCCTTTTGAGCATTTCTCTGCAACTCTGTTTCCATGGTCCGCTTATCATTCCGCTCATAATCAAAGCTTGGAAGCAGACTGGATGCTCTTTCCAACTGAGGAGACTTTTCTGAGTAAGCAGAATTTCTCCATGTGGCCTCTTGGCTCGTCCCAGCAGTCCCATTGTGTGCTTGTACTTGGTTCTTGTTGGGTATTTCTTTTCCAGGAAAATTAGAAGCTGGAAGCTCCTTTCCAGAGAGAGGAGTGTGGACAAACTTCGCCGAGTCACTTTCTGCAATGGAAAAAATAAAGCATGTAAATAATGACTCGTAATTAAGGTTGCAATTTTAAACAAGCTGAATGTGAAAAATAAATGCTAGTTGCCACCACTTTTCTTCACAAGATGAATGAATAATTATGAACTACTGATGCCTTCCTTGCCTAGGGGAGAAAATGAGGTGGCTAAGGGCCTTGCCATGGAGGGGGTGAAGTTAGACACAGAGGAAAATTGGTGAAGGGTGGCATTAATCTAATTGATAAATATTAAACATACCTCACTTCACTATTCTCTAATAATGCAAGGCACCAGTGACGATGAGTCTAAAAGTAATCCATTTGATGTTCAAACAAACACTTAAGACAGATTTTTCATACTAAATGGTTCACCAGTTTTGAGCATAATCAAAATGATAAGAATCACTGACATAAGCAAGCAATACCAGTATACACGCAACAGTAAATGGACAGATTGAAGAATCAAAACAATAGTTTTATAGTTTTTCCAATCCACAAAGTAGTATATTTTGTCAAAATTACATTGAGCCTTCAAAACACTAAAAACTTCTTCACCAGTTTGTGAAACCATGAAGTCCAGAATCTACATGATAAGAACCACCGGTACAAGCAAAATATGTACTTTGAAGAATCTATATAATATGCAGCCGTAGCAGCATGTTTTGACAGGAGAGAATTTTTTATATTGCCTAAACTTGCTTGGAAATGTTGGCACATATAATATAGTCAGGAAGATATATACATCAAGATGGACATATCATTGCAATATGTCTCAGATATTGCTTAGTGTTCCTATAAATCATGCATGTATTGCAAATATGCATATACAGTGGTTAAATTAAAAGTGAGCGAATTACAAGTACAGAAGTATTGATTTTTCTTTTTGAACAGGCAGAAGCAATGAATTATTCATTTCATCCATTTAGGCATAACAAATATCATCAGAGTAATGAGCTATTAATACGACATAAATGATAAATACACACCTAGCACATTCTCCAGGTAGCAGCTTCACACAAATAGAAGAAGAGGCATTTTTTACGATATTTAAAGTGCAAAAGAAACAAGAATCTGTTTTGTTACTCTTGATATTTCTTTTACTCTAATGATTGAAGTAGTGAAATTTGTCTCAAAAAAAAATTCTTGGCTTTACCATCTAAGGAGAACCAAACAGGACATTAGCTCCACATATCAAGATACATGGCACAGAGCAAAAACATGAAATTTGGGCATCAATAAATATTTAAATTTCAATAAAATTCTTCCAGTGTAGTAGAAAATAGAAAGCTCACCTGTTAGGAAGCTCATAATATAATTATAGATCTCAGGAAGGTGGATTTGCGAGTTAAAAGCCAATCTTGCCAGCATCTGATCAGCAATATCATGCAATTTTCTCCCTCTCACATCCTCACTGGGGCGAAAAATCCGCTTGACATATTCAAGTTCCCTGGAAAGGGTTTCAGCACTCCAGTCTCTAGCAAAATTTTGGAAAACCTCCTTTACAAAGCCAAACATCTCAGAAGGATGATCACAAGCAAGACAATGAAACTGCATCTCAGCAGTACCTTGAGCCCCAGCTTCACCACGGCCATTTCTAATGAATGATTCTCGTAAGCCACAATCAGCATGGCACCAATGAAGACAAACATCACACCCAACCCAACTACATGTATTAGATGCCATGTCAAACTTTGAACATACAAGACACATACAGGCGCTACAAAAACCTTTCTTTTGCACACAGATCTTGCACTCACATTCATCCACAGGTAAAGGGCTCCGACAATTCAGATTTCTACATCTTAAGTTCAGAAAGATCTCACCTAACTCAGATGATGGAATACTACTATTTTGCTGAAGAAAATCTTCAAGACCAGTTTTCAAAGCTACCAAGATTTCCAAGTGAGCCCGGTGTGACTTTGATAACATCTCCAATGTAATGTCAGACCTGTTCCCTAGTGCTTTCTGAATTGCAGATAGCTGCATAATTTTATCTGCATTCAACATGATCTCACGAACGCTATCCTTCAGACAAGCTATGGATTGGGCTGTCATGTCATGAAATCTCCTAGCCATTACATGCATTGGTTCAGAAACTATCCTGGCGATGATTGTCTCAACGAAATCAGCTCCACCTATTGGAAGTTGCTCCTGATCCTTGAAGCTACCACTCCTATACAAACTACCACCATTTTTCTCTCTGAGCACTTCCTTATCTTTACTATATTCTTTTCCGGTTTCACGGGAGCCAATGCTCTGTGAGGGGGATCTAACATCATTGTGGTGCCATGGCTGTACCCCTGACAACTGTTTCTGGAAACTCAGCTGCCGATCAAGTCCAATGGGTAATTTAGAGCTTCCTTCAGCTTTAAGATGTTGTCCTTGCCTGGAGTTACCATTTCTAACACCTTCTGCTGCTTGAGAGTGATGAAGAGAGCCATTCCCATTCATCAACATTCTTGAGTACAAGGGAACTTCTTTGTGCTTGGGCTCATTTGAAGTCTGCCCCTGCCATGCTCCATGTGAAATTTGATCAATTCCCTGAAATATTGGGCGACTGCCCACCGATTGCTCATAGTTGTCAAGTGAATTATGCGTTAACGAACAACTTGGATTGTGAACAAAATGCTGAGAACCTGAAAAGGACATTGATGCAGTAAATCCATCAGAATTGGTGAGAAATGTGTTAGATAATGACTGAACACTCCTCGTATAACTGGGGGAACCAGGAGCTGCTGGGATTGCATCATGGGAAGCAATAGGTAGCAAAACGTCTGGTAAGCTAAGAGAAAGATCAAGAGGCTCTAGTGAAAGCTTCTCATCTTTATGCTTATTAGCACCTGATTGGTCAGACCTCTCTGATTTCTTAACAGGGGAACTAGAGAACAACTCAAAGCCCCTAGTACTTGGTCCTTCCATATCAGCATCCCGACAGGTTAAAGGATCTCTCAATTCTCTTTCCATCCACACCCTTTCCTCTGCGGAGTCATCAACATCAGAAGGTGAAACAGCCACACTCTTGCCCTTATCCTTGAAACCAGCCGACAGAAGGGTCAAATTTACTTCAGGAACTCCATTTTCTCCTGCAGCTTCCTTACTGGGTTCTGTCAAATCAATATCCCTCACTGCAACCTCAAGATCTATATCCTTGCGCGCCTTCCGTTCCTTTTGATCCTCTTCCAATGGCAATATTTTCTCAACGAATTCTTCCTTTCCTGCTTCCTCCTCCTTACCACTGCTATTCTCCCTGGAGCATTCTTCTTCCTTGTTGCCACCATTATTCTCACCCACCCCATCTTCAATTGCATCTCCACTCCCACTCATTCTATCATTGGAAACCTTCTCACAATCTGACATCTCATCAACTTCCTTCCCTGCATCTTTTTCTGTCTCATGGCTCGAAGGAGATCCAGCTTCTGTTTTCCCCTCAGAAGCAATTTCATTCTTCACCTCTGCTACATTTTCTGACACTGCTTTCCCTTCAACCTCTACGTTTGCATTGGCATCCTCCACGGGGTCTTCACTCTCATTCTCCTTATGATCCGAATCCAACCCACCACAAGGCAGTGCTTCGGGTTCAGGCTCCAACTCCCCTTCTTCCATTTCACTGCTACTACCACTCTCAGCCTGCAACTCCTCCGCCTTCTTGACTTCAACGCTCTTGGACCGCTCACTTCCCGAGTCCTTCGACCAAGTCGGGGACTTCCCTCCCTTCAACCCCGTAGGGGACTTTATCTTCGACTGTTCACTCCCCGACTCCTTCGACCACGTGGGCGACTTCCCCTCTCTCACTCCCCTCGGCGACCTAATCCTCGATTGCTCACTCCCAGATTCTTTCGAACAATTTGGAGACTTCACATCCCTCCTCACATTCCCTCTACCCTCCAACTCACCTCTACTCCCTCTCCCTTCCTCAAATTCCTTACTCCCAAATCTCCGCCACGAAGAAACGCTTCCTTCTCGCCGCGATCGATCCCTTTCCGATCGAAACCCCTTCGGAAACTCCCTCCTCGCCCCACCAAAGCTCTCCGACCGGTGAATCCGATCTCTATCGCCTCCGTACCCACTCCGGGGCGATGAAACCAAATCCCTGGACCGTTCAAATCCCTTTCTCCGATCAAAGCCTTCGGAATCGTGATCCAACCGCTTCCGCACCGATCTCGAGCTCTCTCGATCCTCCTCCGCGGATCGATCGCGGTCGTACCGCGACGACGACGACGATGACAGCAGCCCCTTCCTTACATTCTCCGACTTGAAGTAGAACGCCCGATGCGACGACGACGACCGGTTCGAATTCGAATTCGAATCGAGATCGTCACTGGACCTCATTCTCTTCATCCTCAACGCCAAAACAACGGTTCACACAAACAGTACAACAACAAAGACAGCACATCAAACGAAATTCAACCTCTCCAAACCCTCGAACCTCTCAAAACCCTAGATTCGAGCATCGAACGGCGAACGACGAGAGACTCATAGAGAGAAACAATTACCAACCGCCAACCACAGAGCTAAGGCCGGAGAAAAAGGCAGAAACTTGCGCCGGATGTTCACCGGAGTTAGGGTTCCGGCGATGTCAACCGCCATTCAACAAAGAGGGCGAAGTTTGTTCATCTGTCAGTCAACGCAGTTTTAACCATAGATAATGAGAGAGAGACCTTTTTTAGAGAGAGAGAGAAGCTTGGATACGCAAGGTGCGTAAAGCGCACAGTATGGCTTTTAAAGCACATGCGATAGCGAAGGGGTGCGTAGTACACTCACCTGCGCAGTACAGCCACAATGTCCAGGTGGCAAATGTGTGTGGCACAGCACTCACAACAATGCTATAATTGGAATTTTAATTAATAAAAAATTAAATTCATTATTATTTTTATTTTTATTTATTCTTATCTCAATCATAATACATTTTGTGCAATTATTTTCTTACCATATTTTTTCTAAAATAATTAAATGTCTAAAGACAAAACACTTTAATTTTTGTTTTCATCGAATGGATTTTTATGATTAATAGCATCCTAATGGATTTTATTATTAATTAAAATATCCCATTTTTAAAAAAATTATTTTCAATAAATAAAGTGGTAAAATATATTCTAAAAATGGTATATTATTTAATGATAAAATAAAAAAAATTATTATAAATAATGATGTGTTATTTAATTTTAAACTATTAATTATACCAATTAATATCTTATTTATATCTTTTTAATAATGGCCAAATGGTAAAAAAAAAAAAAACAAAATCTAGGTGTTATCTACTATATATGCTTTCTTTTCATTTAAAAAAATTATTCTTTTTTTCAAAATTTCCTTATTGGAACTCATAATTATTTAAATGAAAATTTAATAAAAAATTATTTTAAAAAATAAAAAATTAAGGTTAATAGAATTTTAATTGTATTTTTATTTTACATGTTTATTATGTAAAACCTAATTAAATCGGTAGTTTAATATTGTAATAATCCAAAGGGATTTCATTGTCCACCTTATTGCAATTAATATTATAATTAAAAAGTGATAATAATATGCAAAAATAAATAAATAAATAAATAAATAAAAATGAATTTAGTTAAAGTTATAGAGAAAGAAAAAGATTGAGAGAATATGATATAATTTTTTCTTTAATATTCGATAAATATTTATATGTAAATAACATTTGAGTGTATCAATCTTCTAGTCTAATTCAAATTTAATAACATGTCCCATCAAGATGGAACTCGGACAAAAGATTCCAATCTTAAGTTTTGAGAGGAAAAACACGAATCCAATGTATTCAATTTCAATTTTTATGGAGAGCGGTCTCCTCGAGGGAAGTCAGTCTCCCCGAGGGAAGTCGGTCTCCCCGAGGGAAATTGGTCTCCCTAAGGTTTAGTCTTGAGTGATTCGACTTGATAGCTAAAAGATTAGACAAAAACAACGAGATTTTCGTGAGCCATAGGATTTTTTTAAGCCATATTTCTAAAATTTTATGACAAACTTGTGGAAATAAAAATAGATAAAAGAAGAGATGGGAACAAAATTTGGTAAAGGAAAAGTAGGATTAAGAGCCTTATTTGACATCAAAATGGATAATGTTTCACAAGCTAATGCAGCAAATGACATATGACACAAAGAGAAGCCAAGTCTCAAGAATGTTTATATACAAATAAGAGGAAGCTCGTTTACGGCCATAGTATTCTTGCAAATGTTTATATACAAATAATGTTTGAATTTATTTTTTATTCTAATTCAAACTCTATCGTTCACTCTCATTCAAACTAATAATAATAATTTTATTATTTTAATATAAAGCAAACTAATAATAAATAAATACTAATATTTTAATTAAAAATAAACATTAAAATATTTATGTCTAGAAATTTTATATGAGATAAAAAAAAAATTTAACTTAAAAAACACATGACAAATTTGAAATGAAAATTTGTTGTAAGATTTAAAAAAAAAAAAAATTATTAGAATCTTTTTTCCCAAAGTGCTTTGAGATATGACTAGAAAGTGGAGAATAAATTAAAAATGATTCCATGCTTTAAAAGTTTATAAAGAATAAATTAATTTTTTATCTAATTTTATTTTTAAAATTAATAAAAAAAATATTTGTTATATCGAAAATCTATTATATATTTGGAAAATTTTTTAAGTTAAAAAAATTACAAATTTAATTATAAAATTGATTTAATTTGAATGATTATGGACATGCTAAAAATTGCCAAGATGAAAAATCAAATGCTTGAATTTACTAACCAGGCCTGTGATTTTCTGCGAAAGGACTGATCAGTCCCCGAGTTGGTGACGTGGCGAGAGACAATTGGTTGAATTGACAAGAGCAGAAAAGGACTGCGCACATGGGCCACAGCCTGCGAAACTTGTCGGCTTATCTCAACGAGGTTCTGTGATTGGCCAGTTGTGGCTGCTGACTCTTCCACGTGCACTCTTCTTATACGCCATGTTCTACTCTCTCATGTATGAAAATAAACATACTCGCTAATAAACCAGCAAACACATTCTCCTTTTCTTTTTTCTTTTTTTCTTTTTTTAATTTGTAGTAATAAAATTAAATCAATGATGAAATTTTGTATGAAAAACATGAATTTACCTTCACATCTCACCTAAACTATATTAATTAAATTTCTATTAATAATCAATTTTGACATAACAATAAATATGATTTTTTTGTAAAATAATTCTAATTACAAATATTATTATAAGGTTATAAGATTTATAAGATTAAGTGTCAGACAATAAATTTGTTAGAAAATAAGTGTCGGACGAAATTACATTAAAAAAAATTTGCGGATATTTTTTATATAGTCGAATAATAATTTTGAATATAAGGTTATAAGATTTTGATTGAAAAAATTTAGTATAAATGAGATTAAAAATAATTAATATAAATATTAAGATTGAGTTACTAAATTTAACCTTAAAACACAAATAAATACAAGTGTTTTTATTATATGATTATTTTTAATTAATTATGATTTTTTTATCCTAATTAATAATTTACATTAAAATAAAAAAAATAAAAAATAAAAACATCAATCCCTAAAAATAGAAAAAATAAAGTCCATGGGGAGTGGTGGGGGAGGTGTGGTTTCCACAATGTTCTGTTCAACACTTTGTTTATATATACAATTGGGACTCACTCCCAAGGGAAACAGGCTAAGACCGTTTGACTCTTTTGATTTTTTTTTTTGACCTTATATATATATACATATAAGAGAGAGAGAGAGAGAGAGAGAGAGAGAGAGAGAGAGAGAGAGAATTTTAAGTAGCCTTTTTGACTCTTCTTCCATAACATCTCTATTTCTCTTTCATTCAAATTATTCAAATTTCTAATAGGGCCAACACCACACCATTACCCATTGTCAAACGCTATAGGAAAATGGGGAATATGGCCAAACATATTCTCATCATACCCACTTGAAATCTATTCTACTCATTGGACCCCCCTTACTAGTCAATCACTTTGATTCCAATTTTTTTTTTTCCCTTCTCAAATTTACATATCCCTACCATTTTTTATGTGTCATTATCATAGGATTTTTCTATGGGTTTCATGATAAGGTCTTGTAACACCTTGGGTAACTCCCAAAAAACACATTGGCCAATCATAGTATGCCACGTGTATAATTTAATCGTATTATTTTATGTCACATGTCTATCATATTATTTTGTAACTTAATCTCTTTTTTTTTTTTCATATAGTTCAACTTCATTTGCTTATATTTTGGTTTGATATATTTGTGTTTTCATTCAATGGTATACACACCGTACACTTTTAATGGTCAAAATTACAAATTTAATAGATACCGAACAACCCTGGATTTTCTTTCTTTATAAGATTATACCGTTAATGTTACGATAAAAAATTTAAAATCAGTGACATGACAATATTTGTTTTACTTTATTATCTTACTTTTGCATTATAATATATTTGAGCATTTCAATTTAATCACTTGTATGTACATGACTTGAGTGTATTAAAAATTGTACAAAAAATTTGAGTCATGTGGTCATTACAAATTGATAAGTTTGTTGATAATTGATTCATTAATTTAAGTAGTTCGTTAAAAGATGAAGTGTACTACCTTCTAATTGATTGTATGACTTATGTTAGTGATCAAGATGAGTTTTTTTTTTATGATAAGTGTATTAATATACATGATTACATAATAAATAAGATCTATAGAGAATCATGACAAATGGTTATCCCGTTGTCATGACTTCTCCAAGTTACTATATTATGAGTTATTGACTTTAAGAGAATACCACATTAATGATGAGGTTACTAGTTGTTTTGACTTACAAGTAAAATCTTAAAATGATCGTACGATTCATACGAATTGAATGATAGATATGTTAAACAAATAAGAAAAAAAAAAAATTCTCCATAAAGGCATCATAATATGTTATGAGTTTAAGATAGTAAATCCTTTTATGTGATCATATAGATTCATGATCATGCAATCTATGGTCATAGTAATTCCTTTAGTGAAATTTGATCTATCTTTTTTGTGAACAAAAGTATTGTTAGAAAAATTAAGTTAATCCAACCTATGGTAATCACCCTAGAGGGGGGTGAATAGGATGATGGTCTCTTTTTGCAAATTTAAACAGTGTGAATATAAGAGACAAATATATGCAAGTATATAATAAAACAATATAAAGACAATTGCATATAAAGTAAAAGAGTAGGGAAGAGATAATGAAAACACAAGATTTTATAGTGATTCGGCGTAACCTGACCTATATCCATTCTCATCTAGCTTCAATCTCAAGCTTAAGGTTCCACTAATTCAAGGCTTCCAAACCAAGTCTTCAAGCAGTACAATTGGATTATGGTTCCAATCCACCTTCTTAGACTTTTGGCTCCAAGCATCCTTTACAATCCTCAAAAGATACCCACTCTTAAACAACCTCTTAAGTGATACCCCACATTTGAGAATCTTCCTCTCAAAGATATACAAATAATTGATCTCACAAAATCTTAGTACAAAAACTTTAAGCTCAAACAATACAAGAAAACTAGGATTGAATTATGCACTAAAGATCTGCAAGTTTTAGAAGAATGGTGCACTAAAAAACATTCTTCCAAGACTCAGATATATTGAAGAAAGGTTTGGGAAGGTTGAGTTCTTTAACAATGAAGATTTAGAACTTTTTTATAGAGGAAAAAAAAGTCAAACTAGCCGTTGGGGGTTCCATTGGTCGAGTTGAGGGTCGGCCGGTTGACTAGCCGTTAGCATTTAATGCTTGGCAAGTGACCATTGGACTTCGACTGCCCTTTGACCGGACCTCGATCGGTTGAGGTTCAACCTTGACCGATTGAGCAACCATTCTGGAAGAAAGAGAAAAAATTTTGCACCCTCAACCAGATGAGTTGGGGGCCAACCCAAACCTAGACCGATTGAGTCATATTTGGCTTAACAACCAACTTTTTCAACTTAAAACATTTTAAACAAGTTTGAAAAACATTTAACATAAGGTTTTAGTTGAAAATATGAAATCATCCGATTTTAAAATTTAAAACAAAATAACTCTTGGATGATTTTGGTGCATAAGTAAAGAATGTAATGCATGAAAATCTTAATGCACCAACAATCCTACAAAAATATCTTATGAAGCTTTGGTCTTGAAAAACACTTGTCTTTGAGGTGGTCTTCTTCTTCATGATTTCTCATTGGCTTGATTTGTCTTTGTGATTGCCACTTTGAAAATTATCTTGCCTAATCAACTTGAAATATAATCATTAGTTCTAAACCTTGTTTTTTTTATCATCAAAACCAAGATTAACCAAATCTTGGTTTCACAAGTATGTTAGTTGATCATGACGTAGGATTTGAAACTTGAGAATTTGAAAAATAATCCTAAAAGGTTTATACCAAGTTTTTAAATGCTAAAAAAAGATCGCATAATAATTACTAGATAGAAATATATGTCTCAAACTTAGGTTTAAACTTATTATTTATGGATTATTTTTTAGATACAATTATATTTTGTACTACATTATGTTTAAGATTTAATTTAATTTTTTAAAAGTCAAAATTATGGATGACGATAGAATGAGTTTTTTAGATACCCGTTCTAAACTACGGTTAAAGAAATGAATTTAAGATAAGAATTTAATAAGTGAGGATTGGATTTAAGAGGGTTTTTTTATTTTTTTTATTTTAACCCAGGTCACTCCAAGTTATTAACTTATTCCAACCATGCTATGCCCAATTATATTTATTTTTTATGTAATTAAAAAAAATTAAATATAAACTCTAAGTATATGCTTTTTACAAGAAATTCTGATATCTGCTTTGCCCCGTTTAAATTTTTCTACGTAAGAATGAGAATATACTTAAATGTTAGGAACATGATTGAGATTGAGGCAACTAGTTCCGAACCCACATGATGTCATCCCTAGTCAAAACTCAAATTAATTTTTAATTATGATTATTAAAATTTATTATTCATAGATCATCCTTTGGACTTTAACAATTTTTTAAAGTCACTCTTGTGTTAAATTGGACCATTTAACCATCAAATATTAGCTTATGGTTTTTAATATGAGGAAAATTCTAAGATGGGAATCAATGGAATATGACAAGAAAATATATTGCTCTGGAAATTTCCTGGAAAGCAAGAAGGGTCAAAATGGAAGCTTTGGATCAAAATCACCAAGACTAATACTTGAAAAATTATTATTATTATTATTATTATTATTATTATTATTATTATTATTATTATTATTATTATTATTATTATTATTACTGCAATAATAATAATAATAATTATGGTTTGTGATAGAAAAAATATATGAGTTTATTTTCTGAAAAAAGAAAAAAGAAAAAAAAAGTTACCCAAAACATAAATCCCAAATAACAGTACATTTAAAAAATATATTTTGAAAATATTTTCTAAGAAATAAGTCAGTTTGAGGAATTGATGAAATATTTTTTTTATTGTTTTTATGTAAAATATTTATTATTTTTATCACATTCTAGTGGTAGAAATGGCCTCATAATTTATGAAAAAACTTGTAAAAACACCCCTATAAATTTGAGTAATTGCAAAAAATCCTTGAAATTATAAGTAAATACACAAATACTCTCGACTTCATAAAGAATAATATCTTTTAGTTAAATTTTAAAATATATAAAATTATCCATATTTTCAATAAAAACATTTTTATAATATGATTTTCGAACATAAAATCAATGGCATATTAGAAGTAAAGAATGCACACCAATAGTTAAACCCATTCTCATCCTCATAAGAACAACTCTTTTAAGAGAATCAAGAGATTCAATAATCAAAGAAAAAAAACATAGAAAGGCTCGAGAAGATATATAAGAAAGATCGACATTTTTTTTCATTTAAATAATCAAATAATAATTGTATTTAAGATATATAAGAAGATATATAAGAAGTTACCATGGAGGAGGAGGTCACACAGAAGAAGGTCCCAACACTTAAGTAAGTTTATTTTATTATTGAAAAATAGAAGTTAAAAGACACTTAAGTCAAAAGAGTAAGGGTCCCATACTAGAACGATCCATATTAATATAAAAAGACAATTAAAATTTATAATACTAAATTTTGTCACCAAAATTTTTTAGTAGACTTTTCTATATGAGACGTCATCATAGGGTTGATAGAGAAGATACAACCTAGGCCTTGACTATTCATTGAAGAATGTTTGGACCTTCAAAAGCATTTATTAACAGGAAAAATATGATGGGTTCTCTTGCATTTAAAGCAAGGAAAATGGTGGGAAAATGACAGAGAATCTTATTGCCTTTGGAACCTTCATGGAAAGAGAGATAGAAAAAGGGGGTTTTATGTCAAAATCAAAGCAAGTTTTATGAATTATTTTAAGTTTCAAGACTTTTTTTTAAGCTTGGTTTGTCTTTGGTTAATGTTAATGACTTAAAATAACCTTTTCTAATTAAACTATTTTTTAAGATTGTTTTATAATATTAATTTATAATTTTTTTTTCTAAAATTATTAAATTAATATATTTATCATTATCAACATTATTTTATTTGAAAAAAAGTTATTTATTTTAAGTTAATGAGTGTTTGAAAAATCAATTTAATAATTTAAATGACTTAATAATTTAATTTTAATTATTATGTAAATTAAGTATATTTAATAAAATAATTTATTAATATAATTTAAAGTAAAAAAACAACTTTAAGTGATAAATAAAAATAATTAACTTATTATTAATTTCGTATCTTTATTTTTACCTTTTTACCTTCATTTGTCCGACTTACCTCCACAATTTTCTTTGCTACTCCACAAACTTTATTATTAATCGAATTTTTTTACTCTAATTATAATTTATAAGGATAAATATATAAATTTGATGATTTAAAATAAGTTTTAAGTCAATTTTATCAAATAACGTTAAAATTTAAAATAAAAATCAAATAATAAGTTTTATGTTAACAACTTAAATATAATTTAACTCCAAACTAAATTAAGTTATTAAGTAATAAACATTAATTTTTATCAAACACCCCCTAATCTAACACTTTACTGTCTCTTCAAAGTATAAATGAAAGAGCCAAGAGGATAACAATTATTTTCATTTTTAAGTAATTGAAAGGAAAACATTCTAAAAAATCTCTTTAAAAAATTCTATCATATGGGATTGGCAAATTTCAAGTGTGATCCACATTTATAATTTTTTATTTTTTGGAATTACAATATTTAATGCCTTTTTACCCTTATATTTGCAAAAATAAATAAATAAATAAAAGATTGACAAAAAGGAAAGAAAGAAAGAAAGAATTTTCTAGAGATGGTAAAGCCCAAAAAAAAAAAGGACAAAAAGTGTAATTATTTATCATAAGAACAATAATGTGAAATTATTAATTTTGTAAGAAAAACATAAAAGTGTTTCTTGACTTTTCAAAAAAACAAATTCAAACAGAGTATGGCAAAAAAAATAATTTCAAAATGATGATGTTGGAAATTTCCAAATTTGGAATGACTTCCTTGAGTGAAGACGAGCAACCCAAATAATCCATTCACAATCCACATATATCATGCTTTTTTAGTAAGTAATTTCAGATGGTGTGAATAAAAATATCTAAATTTATGCCTGGTTTTCGATAAAATTAAGTCATTTGTAAGTCAGAATTCAACCGAGGCTAATTTCCTAAAAATTAAATTAAAATTAGGCTGGGTGTGGTTCCGGAACAAACATTTGAGTTGAACAAGCTGATAATGAAATTGAATTCCCCGAGTTGAATTGAATGTAAAAGGGTTAATAAAATATTATGACGTAGAATCCGTTTGATAGAGATTTTAAGAAACACTTTTAATATTTTTAATAATACGTTTGGTTATGATTCTAAAAAGTGTTTTTAGTCATTTTTAATATTTTGAAAATTTTTATTTTTCAAGTATTAAAAAAAATAGAAACACTTCTTAGAATCATTATCAAATGCACTTTTAAAACCCGTTTGAAAGTGATTTTAATAAATGCTTCTAACATTTTTGACACCTAAAAAATTTTATCATTTAATTATTAAAAATGTTTTTCAAAATCAATGTCAAACGCACTCTAATACTTGAAAATTTTTATCATTCAAATATTAGAAATGTTAGAACGATTTCTAAAATCACTTTCAAACGCACTCTTAATATAATTTTTAAAACTAAGAAGAAAATGATTGAAATAAAAGTAGTATTAAGTTGATTTGAATGTCTAAAAATTTTTATTCTAAAAATAAGAAAAAGAAAAATTTAATATTTTTAAATTTTAACTAAATGAAAATTTCTTTTCAAGTTGGATATATATACAAAGACATTACCATCCTTAAAAATAATTTTTTATTGTTTGAAATAGATAAAAAAAAATATATTTAATTAAACTAAAAACAATTTTTTAAAATTTTGTTTTGAAAACATGACATTCTAAAATTAATTAAAAACATGGATCACATTTTGCCAACTTTTATATCATACATAAACGAGTAACACATTCCTGACAGATAAATTTTAAAACTTATTTTCACATTAAATTATCAAACAAAATTTTGTTCCTGAAATGAAAATTATTTTTTAAGAGCATTGTCAAGAAATAAGATTTTGCTTTTGATTATTTTAAAATTTTTTGGCATTTTTAATTTTATATAAAAAAATATTTTAGTTTAATTTTGTTAAGAAATTGACATAGTTTTTTCAAAAATTGTTCATATTCAATAGAAATGGTAAATATCCGGGTGTTTTGGAAAAACTATGCCAATTAACAAATTAAACCAAATTATTTTTATAAAAAATTATAACCAATTATTTAATTTCATATATTAGTTTTTTTTAAGAATAATAGTTTATGAACTACTTGCATATTAATAAACAAAAAAATAAAAAATTAATAGAATAAATTTACAATATTAAATTTATGTTTTAAAAAATAAATTAAATATTTCAAATTATGCATGTTCACTAGAAAAGGCAGGCAGACCCTAATAGCCCAAAGCATACCCATCTTATTTTCCCTATTCTCTCTAGAGACTCTTATCCATTTCTAAAATCTAAAGGCAAATATTGCTTACCCACTAGAGATATTTTCTGCTCTCTTTATCATATCCAAAACGTGGTCAAACACGACTACTCAACCTCCACTCTTCAGAGTTCAAACCATATCCATTAACAAACTCATTTTCCCCACAACTTTCACCATCTAAAATCCAACCACTTTTCTCCTGTTCTCCTTTTTCCTTTCCCATGGCTGCAGCTCTCCTAATTGGGAAGACCTTCCATACCAAGAACAGATCAATTCAGGAGCTCAGGGACAGACCCAACCCCAGAATTCCCACTTTCCTATGTTGCCAAAACCAAGGTGATATTGATGAATTGGAGTCAAAAACAGATAAGGGGAAGGAGAACAGGCCATTGTTGTTGCGGGTTTTCGCAGGTGTTGCGAAGTTTGGAGAGGGGTTGAGGGAGAATTTGAGCCCAAAGCAGAAGGGCGACTGGAAGGACTTGGTGCTGATGAGCTTGTCTTTTGCTGTGTATGTGTATATGTCTCAGAGGATTGTCTGTGCCTACTGTGTATGGATGTCCACGGTCAAACAACCATGGTAGATAACATTGAATTGGGAAAAGCTACGAATATGGCCAAAGATCGGTTCTGATAATCTGATCTTGTTTCTGATAATCTGATCTTGTTTCTATGTACACTAGATTCTTTTTTTTTTTTTTTTCTGGATTTTATGGGGTTTTAGATCTGGATTCTGTTATATGATTTCGATGTAAGAAAATATACAATGAATAAAATAGACTTGTGATCAGACAATTTTTCCTTCCTCTTTCAAAGCTGTATTTGAAACATTCAAATGCAGCCTCTGACCCTGAATCAGGTTGCCTATAAACAATCACTTAGAATGCATTTAAATCTCAGGAAGGAGTTAAGGTACCTGTTTCAGGTGCCGGAATGTTCTTGGTATCTGGAAACAATGCCCCTTCGGTAACGACAGTGATGTCACAAACAATTTCTTTTTGGAAGTCTTCACTGCAACCATAGAGCCCTTGGATTCCACTGCAGACATCCTTGCTGCTGAAAGCAGAAAATTGTTGTGTTTATGATCTCTTAACTCCTGCGAGAAAAAGAAAGAGAACACAGAAGCACTCCCAATATGCTAAGAAAAATTCAGGTTACAAAGTTTCACAAATTTTTAGAGCCCCAATCAAGTTCCCTGTTTGTCTTCACAAACAGTTCACCCCATCTTCTCAAACAAGCTAAAGGGTGTGTTTGGGCTGTCCATGTATATAACATAAAATCATGGATAATTTGATTTCTACATACGATCCTATCTCAAACCCTAACGATGATCCCTTAGAGAAACTTGAACTAGACTCCATTCCAAATGTTTACAGAAAGAGAATCAAAACTTGTTTTAGATGAGACAATGACGAAAAGGAAGAGAGAAAAAGAAGCATCAAGTTCCCCAAAAAGATAAAAGGTCATACAATAGGTGCAATTCACTCAAGTCGTTCACAAGCATTTCCAGGCATATTATAGAACAAGTTCAGAAGTTACAGCTGAACATTGAAGACTGGGAGTCATCAGCAACATTTAACAATAATCTATCGACCACCAGTTTTGTAAGTAAATTTTCTTACAGATCAACTGGTTATTGCAGAGCTCAGATTAATCAGCTTTGTGTCTTTCCCGTTTGAAGAGGGAATAGAGTAATGACACGAGCCATTGCCAGAAGAGGATTAGCCAATTAGTTTTCTTGGGTTTGGGTTCAGGTGGTGGTCCAAAGATTCCTTTGTAGATCTCCTTTTGCTTCTGATAAACAGCCTTGTCATGTTCTGCAAGCAAACGTAACTCCCTTGAAATGGCTTTGTCTTCAGGTGCATATTTACGGGCCTTACTGAAGTCCTCACGGGCAGCATCTGTTTGCCCAAGTTCTGCTCTAGCTTTTCCTCGTCTAAATAATGCCTTGACATTGTTTTCATCCTCTGCCAATACCTAAGACCCCATCATCCAATTGAGTAAGTCATCTGACATCCTGTCCTCAGTTGATAAGAAAGAACAATACTGTGTGTGTGTGTGTGTGTGCATGAGAGAAAGAATAATAACATGTGTGTGCATGCAAGAGAGAACAATAATGTGTGTGTGTGTGTGTGTGAGAGAGAGAGAGAGAGAGAGAGAGGCCATCATGGCTTCACCCCTTGTCTTAGTTCCAATTTACAAACAACATTTTATGGATCAACAATAACAGCCCAGTTTCAACACTATTGTTGCAAAATGTAGTTTATTAGCATCGTCCTAACCTGGTAACAGTACCACATCATGTGTTCATTGGTAGCTTCTACATCTTATGCTTAGTAAAGGTAAGGAACCTAACAAAAAGCACTGAGTGGAAGCTTTTTTTGGATTAGGGACACGTAAAGAGAAGAAACCCAAAGAACAAAGAAAGCATAAGATATTTTCAAAGTATCAGGAAAGAGGAGTGCTTCATCTTGGTTTCCTTCTAAAACAATCCTCGGAAATTGTATTAAAGCGCAAAAGAAGTAGCAAAATGCCACAATAAAATAGATATGAAGAACACATGGTATAGGGGCTCTATTGGGCAATGTTATGACTTATTAACTAACATATAAGGGTTGCACTATAATGGAATACAAACAACTAAATATTAATTTCAAGTTTTTCAAAAATTATAATTTATCATAAAGGAGCGGTTGAAGACTTTGATGAGTTTTCAAGGATTTATCTAGAAAGCAAGTTCTCCTTAAGATTTACAGCGCGTGGTTAAGCCAAACTTCATTATATTTCAGTACATTTTGCCCAACTGACCCAATAAGTAGGTTTAATCAATCTATCAAACAAAGGTTAGTTGATTCATGGCTTCTAATTGTTTATTTTATAGAAAACCCCAAGGATTTTCTTCTTCCACACTGTAGTTTCCAGAGATGATAAGAACAATCAAAAGCATATAAAATAGAAGACATGATTTGTCCACAAAGATTATACATACAATGCTGCATTGACCAATGGCTTCTTCGTAGCGCTTCAGCTTTATCAGGCATGCTGCCATGTTAAGGTGGCATGGATTCTTCACAGCCAAAGCCATGTCACGGTACTTCCCAAACAACTGGAACATGAAGTCATCTCCCATATATGCTATGGCCTGGTTAAAAAAAGGGACTTTGTCAAAAGAGGAAGAAAATCTGCATAAACTCAAAACACCAATATTGACTGAGGAGCAAGTATGTAACCATTTCATACTGTTGCATAGCCTCCTCTAGTTTTTCCTCCTTGAAGTAAACATTTCCATCCATCTTTCTTCGGTCTGCTGCTCCAATTCTTTCCTCCACCGTCATGTCACCACGTGCTTTCCCCTGTAACATGCGTTGCTTGTAGGTTCATATATTGAATTCTATAATGAGCTCGCATACAATGAAGTTTAGGCAGGAAACAGCAATAAAGAAACTTTGGAAAATCATGAAGGAGAAACTTACCTCTTTAGTTTCATCAAAGCCAATAAGCTCAACTTCATACAAAATATCTGCCATAGGCGGAACATTCGGGAAAGAAAAACTTCCTTCTTTCCCATAGCCCAATTCCCAACCCACATGTAAAAGGGCACGTTCACCAGACTTCATGTTGGAGACACCAATAGCCAATCCTGTCATTTCTTTTTTCTCTGTTCCAAAAGAATAATTATGAATATTTCGTATCATGTTTAAAAGTAAATTGCACTGCATATGTTGGGCTCTCAAATGCATCAATTCAAACATAAAACCAGTATTGGAGCATATGAGCATCATCAATTTCAGAGGGAATTTATCTATTCGATCTGGTTTGACCAGAGGAAATGGACTCAGGCATAGTATTCCTATCTGAAACTTGGGTCCTACTTAATTCTGCTCATGGAAAATAGCTCCAGCACCCCTATTTGATCACATACAAACAAGGAACTTATGTTATTATCCTGCATTTTCTCCCAGCCTCAGTATGGACCCAGAAACCAAGCTAGAGGTTTTCTAAAATCTAAATGTTGTTTGTTGATAGGCCAAATAAAAAATCTGACTTAGGGTTGTTTATTGACAGGCCAAACAAGTGCGTCTTCATTTGTATGGCTTCAAACTGACCTGAAACACAATGTTTACTTCATCTATAATTCTCTATCTAGTTAAAACTTGTTAATATAAAAATCAAATGCTTGCTTCACTCTATGATCAAGATTGATTAAAAGGTGCTTCAAGGATTTAAAAATCCAAACCATGGATTGCTCAACATACGTTACACAAACATAGAAAAAGAGAGAGGGAGAAGGAGAGGGAGGGTGAAATGAAGTGGGGGAGAAAGAAAGGGTGAGGAAGAGAAAGAGAGGTCCTAAGAGTGGAAACAGTAGTAAGAAGGGCTAGGGCCAGTAGATGAATCTTGCTGCTTTGCGATGGTTTTCTCCTAAGAGTGGAAACAGCAGTAAAAGCAGAGGCCAATAAACGAATCTTTGTTCCTTTGCATTTACTTTTATTTTACTTTAATTTTGCCACTGATAAAAGTATATCTGAATAGGAGCATACAAATTAAATAATTAAAATTGATTGCAATATGACGCTTTTCGTAAAGCTACCATATAAGCTGAACCATACATATAATGAAACCCGGTCATTTTCCCTATAGCCAGCATGGTGAGAAATTTAGGTAAATGGATATAAACAGAGAGAAAGTAAATCCAGAGGAGCCAAATCCTAGAAAAGGGGGCTTCACAAGTTTAACAAGAACAGACAAAGTGACAGCCACATTAATGGCACTAAACAGACTTATTTTTCATCATCCCCCTAAAGACACCCAGTGTTTTGACTTGAAAAGTAGACAATACAAGGATCAATTGGAAATTTCTCTTCAAGACCATGGACAATTTTTATTCTCTTACACAGAGCACCAACAGGATTTTCATAAATATCCTTCTCTTCTTTCTTTCAAATGTAACCATCTCAGATTTTAAAAAATGACAGAGACAAAGTGTTGAGGAAAAGAAACAGAATTAGAAAAAGTATCAAGGGCAAAGAAGAGAAAACTTTAATTAATCCTATGAGAATTACCATCCAAAAGAGAGGGAAAAAAAAATCCTATAACCAAGTAGTTGGATGAGGCTTTATCTTGAGCTGATTTGTAGCATACTCAGTAATATGCTTGTTTTTATCTGAGAATTTAACCATACAACTGCATTATCCATTTAAGTTCTTGATAATATCAGTTGCATTTTGACATTTCCTCCAGAGCTATTGAGCCTCTGCTTGAGCTTTTGCAATCCATATACAATTAACTCCAAGAAAAGAAGACTACCACTAAATGATTGGTATGCCCTTATCACCCTCCATGTATATTGGCACCTCAATTGAGTAACAGAATGCCACAACATAATAGTCCTTAAAACTTAGAGGAGAGGAAAACAAAGTAAAATAGAAGGAAATCCTCTACAACCAAGAGGGAATTTTATTTTTTTTTTCAAAAAAAAAAAATGTAAAAGAAAGGATCTATATAAAATGTAAAATAATAACAGAATTAATTAGGCACACACCTTTTCCTATGACTATTTCAACTGGACGTTGTTCATTCCATGTGTCTTCAAACTTGTGCTGGGTGCTTTCAGTCCATGCCCTGTAATGCACTACATGACAAATGCGATTAATTGCTCAGAATGGATTACAGAGTCAGCAATTCTTAACAAGCCTATGAAGGAACATTGAAGTTCAAAGGTCCCTTTTAGAAACAAATAAATTAGCCTTTCTTCTTCTTGGAATTCAAATTTATCCAAATAAATTTTTCTTACATAAATCTGAAGATGATGGATATTATCACTGTAAAATTCTAAAATCAGAATTACTCGCTTCAAGGATGTCTAGAAACAACATGACAAAACATGGGAAATCATCTATAGAAAGCCTTTTAGCTCATAGCATGCTCTTCTATTCATTATCCAAATAAATTTTTCTTACATAAATCTGAAGATGATGGATATTATCACTGTAAAATTCTAAAATCAGAATTACTCACTTCAAGGATGTCTACAAACAACATGACAAAACATGGAAAAGCATCTATAGAAAGCCTTTTAGCTCATAGCATGCTCTTCTATTCATTTTCTGAAACAAGTGTTTAATGTAATGGAATATGTTTCAACAAAAATATGTAATATAACAATAGGTCCAAAAAACTACTATTTAAAATGATGCAGATGCTTAAAAAATGATTTTCCAGACAAAAAAAAAATCCCTGTGAATTTACTTTAACACCAAAAATGATACACATATCTCTCTTCAAACTTCACCCCAAAAAAAAAAAAAAGTGAGAGAAGAAACTTCCGAATGAATTTTTCAGAAAACATTTCCTCTGAATCTACACAAAACAGACATAATTTAGGAAACAAAGACCAAGAAAGCAAATCTATTAGTTGCCTTTATTGGTAAACTTAAAATCAGCTTATGTAATGGAACTGTAATTAGTTCAGGTTCAACATTATAGGGAAACTTGACTTCTAAAAGAGGTCCTGAACTGCTAATCAATGAGAACAGAATTCATTCTCTTCAAATGTTTCTAAACAAAAATACCTATCCAAAAAAAAAACAAAAAATCATTTCCAAACGAAAATATGCATATATTTGAGATCAATGATTAAAAGCCTAAAATTTTAAAACGCAATGGCAGCTTCCATTTGAGATTTAGTTAAATGAGAGAAATTGATGTGTTAACTTCTCCTAGTGTTTCAAGAATTTTAAACCTTACTAAGGGCCAAGTTTAATCACATGGGTCAATGTCCATAAGTGGGATGCCTTAGTTGTTTGTTTAAAGCTTTTCACATGCCCTAGATAACTTGAATTCTTTAAATTATAATGATCAGAGTTTCAATAAGAATCTAAATGGGTGAAATGGTAAAACTACCACTCCATAAGACATTCAATGCCAGATAGGAGACACCTGACATCATAAAAGGGCATTCTAGCCAGATCAAGTATGGTGTTGCTTGGATCTTGTAGTAATAACTGTGCATCAGACATGGCTTTGGGGAATTTCTGGTTTCTCAAGCAATTGATGCAAAAATGAAGCTAGAAAGAAGATAAAAAAACATCAATACCCACAGCAAACATGTCATAAGTACAGTACTACATGAACCTATGATACTTACAGAAACATGTTGAGTATTTGGATGGTTTCTGACCATGACCTTCCTTCATGATTTGCTTTGTGACTTTCTCATGAAGAACTTCCACTTCAGAATCAACTTTTGGAGGACCCGTACCATCTTGAAGAGGTTCCCCATGCACAAATGCTGCATTTTCAGTAACTATTTCATTTTCATCGTCCTGATCTGTAAGGAATACAGGATATTGTTAGTTCTCATAATGTTGTAGAGACACAAGTCTCCATCACATATCATCAGGGGGAAGAACCAGATTATTTCTGTTCAGCAAGATGCCTCCAGTATAGGCAGAAGTAAAAGCAATACTTTTCTCTCTCCTCCCAATATTTAGGTTAAATTAAGATGAAAGCAAAGAACACAGTTTTGTAATGAACATATCTTACGCTTGTATATGATGTTACTCTAAATGCTAGGTCACCTTTCAGGTATTCATTATGTATTAATTTGATGTTTCTGAATGTGTCTTTACAGCCTGTTGATGATGTTTAAAACATGTGGATTTGTTTAATTCATTCTAACATCACAATGAGGGAAAATATTGATATATTTTGAGGAGAATGGTAGCAGAAATGATGTGGAAACTGTTTATTTGACTATTGGCAGTATCTAAAAGTTACTAGTTCTAATTAAGGATTATTTTCAGACCCTGAATTTACCCGGTGCTGGTTGTTGCGGGGCGGTCAGTACCCCGAGGTTTGGGTCCCCATGGAGAGTCCTCAGGGGCCATGGAAGGTTCCTCGGTTATCAAAAAAACTATAATAAGCAGAGATAATTATTGGTTTAAATTATTTGGAATAAACAATACAAAGAAAATAAAGGAAGATATACTAATAGCATATCAATCAGAAATTTTCAGCCACCTCCTATATTTTCTTACTAAAAGAATCCACTTTTTATAGGTTATGAGCATTGTAAAAAATCCTATTCAAAATGTACATTGCTTATAACAAGATTACACTTAGAGATCCAAGCTTGCTATCTTCTGGATAACAACCTAAAAGCATAAATAAAGTGAGACACCAAACTCAAATGGGAACACTAATATAAATAAATTGTAGAACAATAGAATTTAAGGTGCGCATCCTTGTAACTAACCCATGGTTAAAGCTGCTAAGTTCAAAATTGATTCTCAATTCCCTTCTAAGAGCATATAATTTATTAAAATGGGCTGCAACCATATCTAATGATCTATAGATATCATTACCAATAAGCACATCAAAGCCACCATACTCAACAAAAAACCAATCATGCACCATTAGAATCACCCTTCTATAGTTGTATATTTCATTTTACAGAGCATTTAACATTCAAAAAGCCAAATCCTATTTAAGTAGAAAGTCACAAACATCTGCACCTAAAGACTGGAAAAATGCACAATTTGCAAATCTTCTGGATCTTACGCGAAACAGGTCTTCCATTCCATCAATATAACTGATAAATATAGACCAAAAGTACATATTTGAATTCACACACACTATTGCTCAGAACAAAGCTAGAGTTGAAGTATCACCAGGTTTTTGACTTTGCAGCTCCTCCACATCCTCCATTCTTCAAATCAACAAGCACGGTCTTGTTCACAGATTTCTCCACAAATACCTAAAATTCAAGCAAACAAAAATCAGTCCTATAATCAAATTAGAAAATGAAACATCCAAAATTGCCCCTACGTTAAGAGCAGAGCTGATCAAACTGCTTGGCTGCCGAGAAAATGTAGGAAAGCAAAAGAACTTCTAAATCTGAATCATAAAGCTTCAGTTATTTGCGACTTCAATCTCGATAAACCAGAACAACACAAAAAATCCGATTCAAGTTTTCAAGTTTTCAAAAGAGCAACGAAACTGGCACTGTTAACCGAATAAACAATACAGTCCAAAGCGGAGATAATTGAAGCCGTTTGATAGCCGAGAAAATGCAGGAAACAAAAGGAATCAAAGACCACATCTCTTTCTCCATCTACAGAGACGTACAGGACTATCTTGGCTCAGTTGACTTCCACTCAACAGAAAATCAAATTGAGCAAAAAGATTACAGTTCGAAAATTTTTGACTTTTCTTCTACTTTCCTCAGGTTTCTCGTAAAACAAACAGATTGTCAAAGAGAGCATGAACTTACTGTGAAATTGGATCTGGAACTTTCCAGAGCTCGTGAAATGGAAGGAGAATCCAGAGAGGGTCGTATTTATGGAGAGGGGAAACAGGGACAGACCTGAAAATTTATTTTTGTGGTATTTTTTTTAAAACAAAATCACAGAAAAATAAATTGAAGAAATAAAAAATAAAATAATTAATATGAATTATGAAGAAAAAAATTTAAGCACACCAACTTTTATATTAACAGTATATTATAATTATAATTACAATAGAAAATTTAATTTTATGAAATTGTGATTAAATTTTAAAGTCCGTTTGGTTGTATAATTTAAAAACAGTTTTTTGTTTTTGAAAATAGAAAATAAAAATTTATAATACTGTTTCACTATTGTTTTTTGTAAATTATTTTTAAAAATAAAATGAAATAGAAAATAATTTTTAGAAAACATGTATGAGTTGTTTTCATCAATTTTTAAAAATAAAAGAAAAATATAGACTCGTTTGATCATGTTCTCTAAAACTTGTTTTTAAGTAAAAAAAATATAAACAAATTTAAGAAAACATGACCAAACAGAACTTAATAAAAATTTGAAATAATGATTTTTAAAAATAAATATTACTCTATTTGAAACTAATTCATATATATATATATATATATATATATATATATATATTAACATTTCTAATATTTAGAAAAACGGTCACCCTGTGATTTAAAAACAATTTTCTATGTTTTAAAAATAAAAAATTATTTTTAAAATTTTTTAACATTATTTGATTGTTGTTATCCTTAAATAATTTTTAAAAACAAAGTGAAATAAAGAACAATTTTTTCTTAAAAATAGGAATTGTTTTCACATGTTTTTAAAAACAAAAGGAAAATATGAGCCTATTTGGTCATATTTTTTTTAATTTATTTTAAAAAATTATTTTTAAGTTAAAAAATAAAAAACGGGTTTTAAATGGAAGTTTTAGAAAATACGGCGAAAGGCGCCATGCGTTGGATTTTGTCAATAAATGTGTTTTTCAGGAACAAATAAAAATGCTTTTAAAAATTAGGCTAAGCACTCGTTGTCTTGGTGTGACTTGCTGCTTACAACTCTGTCTCATCAAAATTTTAACTTGGCCCAAAGTTTATATCCACTGAAATAAACCCATAGGTCCAGGCCCAAGGCCAGCCCATCCAACAACTTGTGTGGGTTGACCCAATCCAAATCCAACTTTTTGAATGGAATCATTTTTGATACTTTCTCTAGCTTTAATTGAATTCTTTTAACCGAATTTTAATTCAATTGGGGTTAAGGTAAGGTTTAATCAATTATAATCTAAATTTAAATTTTTATTATATTTATAATTTATATTATCATATACGATGATAATATTCATTTTATATCATCTTTTATTTCTTTAAAGGAAAAAATGTTAGGTCATAATTATACTATATATTATTTTATTTTATTATAAAAATAAATAAATTATTTACTTATTTTTATCATCATCTTTAAATGCCATCTTATTATTGTTATTATACTAGCTAATCCAAGCGTAACTTAAGCTCAAACAAAATTTAGAAAAATCAAATCAAATTAGACTTGGATTGAGCATTCTTGGAATGGGTTGTGATCAAAAATTTTCTTAGAGTGCTTCTAGTGAAAGTATTTTCTCTAGAAATGTTTTTGAAGGTTGCAACTTTGATAGGTTTGTTAGGTTGATGATTAACTTGAACCCAACTTAAATTAAGAAACGATCAATGTAAGTCCAATCCAATTCGAATTCTAACTTAAGGTGCTCAACCGAAGTCCAACTCAACATTATTTTTCGTAAACTTAAATTAAGTTCAGGTTGTTCAAATTATACTCGAATTGATCATGTTAGACTCAGATTGATTGGAATTCATAATTCAAAATCCATATTTTTTAATGTATTTATATGAAATTTTAAATATTAAATAATATAAAATTTCAAAAATAGCAACAAAAGAATAAATATAAACTTATATGCTTTCTAAAAAAATGAAAAATATATGATATAATATAATTTGATATTTAAAAAAATAGAAAAAGAAAATAAATATTATTATATAGGATAAGATGCATTATAAGTGTTATAAACACATTAAATCAGGTTTAGGTTAGACTTTGGTTGTTCGAACTTTAACCCAAACCCAACCCAAATTGAGTTCGAGTTGAAAAAACATAACCCTACCCCAACTTGAGTATTGAAAATGATTGTTCAAACCCATTCAAAATGTCGGGATCGGGTCGGGTTGTCTAAGTTTCACGCCTATCCCATAAATATTATAAGTGATTTTTCAACTTTTTAAAAATATTTTCTAAATTTTGAAAAATATCTTATTTTTCTTTTAAAATATTTTTTATGTTTTTTGTGTTAGAAATATTTTTCAAAACCACAGTCTAACAAACTCTTAATTTTGGTTGGTGTTGGTTTGACTAGCAACTCAACCCACTTGAATTATAACTTGAAGCACAGGGCATGGAGAAGAAAAGACTCATGAACATTACTAGAAACCAAAGCGATTGCATACATAAATTAATAATAAATCATGCTTTAATTTCTTTGTTTCGGGCACTTAAAGCTTTACAAACTTCTCACATCTCAACGGTGGAAAGAAAACGCAGAAAAAGAAGAAGAAAAAAAATTGTGAAATCAATATACAGCTCGAAGCAGAGGCACCCTTACACATTTACAGAAGCAGAAGCAGATTGGTTTCTCAGAAAAACCCTCTCCATTTGAAAAAGAATACAAAAATGAATGAATGAACAAATGAATAGGCGAAGGAATCAGAACCTGGATTGATAAGCAGTTCAGAAACTGCTGTTTCAACTGCAGAATGGTTTGCAAAAACAGCTATTAATGATACTTCATTCTGTGTGGTTTATGGAATCAACAACCAGCAACCTTGAGAAAATTGTCATATGGGCTTGATGCCGGTAGCCTGAAGAAGTAGGGATGGTTGTGGTACTCAGCTGCGCACAGCACTAACCCAGCCCCATTGGATGGTTGTTCTGAAATATCACTGGTATCTTCATCAAGGAAGGGGTTTCCAGGCTGCAGTTTCAAATGGTTTCAAAATTATATCGATCAGTCTTGATAAGATAAACCATCATGGAGTCAGTTGAGCTCCACTGACTCGAGCCCAACCCAAAGTTTGGACAGGTTTGAGGAGGCATGTTTAATACTCAAGTTGGGATTCAGCCAAGGTTCAAGTAATTTTAAACTAATAAGAGTGAGAGCACATTGGGTTAGAGGTTGGATTGGGTTCAGGTTCATGTTGAGTGTTTTCCAACCAACCAAGTTACAACTCTACATGCAGGTTCTATGTTCATGTACTTGCATGTAGATATTCGATGAAAGAATCAGAGTTTTTTCTTGGGATTTCCATTTACAAAAATTTCAACAGTTTCCTGACAAATGTCTGGTGTTTTGGATAAAATACAAGACCAGGTTTTAGGACTTACCCGGTCATAATTGCTGGGGAAGGTATTTGAAATTTCTTGGCTCTGTTGGGCAATCATGAAAGTGGACATCTTCTGCTGCTTTTCCTTTAGAAGTTCCTCACAGTGGCTGGCCATTTCCTTGTAAGACATGTCATCAGGTGGACTAGAGACTGAGAACCTTCCAACTTGACTTGTCTCTACAACCTGCATGAGTTTCATTTCATCTTCTCAGCTAAAGTTACAGTTAAGATTGATTTAAAGAAATTTGGTGAATTTCAACAGGCTTGCCAATATACCGTTTCTAGAAGTTGATCAGCACTCAGGAGGCTATGATTGACCAGAGCCAGCTGAGAATTAGGCCCTGTTTGACTTTCAAATGCCTCAGGTATAGCATCATCATCCATTGAAAGTAAAGGAGGCAACTGCACATTGAGTACGTCTCTTTAAAAAAATAAAAAAAATAAAAAGAAACTGAAAGCAGGTTAATTACCTCATCAGGAGATTTTTTGTCCTCTGTACCAGATTGATAAATTTGCCCTGGTGCCTCTGTGAAGAACTGAGCTCCCATTGGACATACATCAACCGGCAAAAAATCATGAACCAATTGCTCCCTTATGGCGGAAGACTCAGGCTGCAAAAAGATCTCAAAGTCAGCATTTTAATCTTTCTGGTAAATTAGCTTTCTGATTCTAATAAATTACGAGTGAATGATTCAAATAATAATAAGCAGTGTGAGAGTGTGTTTGGGAGTGATTCTAAAAAGCGTTTCTAGTATTTTTAACACTTCAATGATAAAAATTTTCGAAGTATTAGAAATATTAAAAGCGCTCGCATTTGACAATAATTCTAGAAAGTATTTTTGGTCTTTTTAACACTTAAAATTTTTTATCTTTCAAGTATTAAAAATTATAGAAACATTTTTTAAAATCACTGCCAAACACACTCTGAGTGTTACCTCTGATTTTCCCAACATCTTCACTACCATGGAAGCAAAGGATTCTTTACTCTGATTTTCAGTTATTTCTATAGCAGAAAGTGACTTCAGAGCACCATCATCATCTTCTTTTGATCCATAAACATTTTTTGGGTTTTCTACTCCAGGTTTAACAGCTAGCAACTTTCTATCATCAATCAACCGTAGAAAAGGATCAACCTGGGGAATAAGTATAATAAAGGTTAAACTGAAGTAAACCTGATCGCTAAGGTCAAACTATTTGGTACCATATGGACCTCCTTTAGGGAATAGATTACATGAATTTGCACATTAAAAGCAGGAAAAGTAACCATTAATATTACCAAGCAGAAAGAGATAACAGAAATTTTCATGCTGTGGCTAGTCCAAACAAGGCACATACCGTTTTATCTGTAAGTGCAGCCTTAGCACAAGGAACAAGAGGAAGTATATTATAGGCTTTTGATGAGAAAATAATCATAGAATTTGCCAAGGTGAAGAGAGATCTACGTCGAGATGGAGGCAGTGTTCCTGCAAAATTGAGAGAGGAGCATCAGTTGAAGAGATTATCCCACAAATGCTACCTACAATAACATTATCTATCAGGTCCAACCACAATGTGAGTTAATTAGAGTAACATTAACCCATCGATAAAAAGAAGGATCCTTCAGTTTGTTCCTCCTACTTGAATAAAATATATTTATCAGGGTTTGCTCAAACAAGCAAAACATGGCCCCTCAAGAGAAACCATAGGAAATATGGCCCCTTTGATCGAGTCCTGGTTGTGGATCTTTCTAATGATGTTGGTTTCTGATTCACTTGGAAGTCTTGATTGGCCAACTAGGAAGTTGACAGGCTAGCCAATAAAGAAGCCATCTCCTCTATTGAGTGTTTTGGGGACTTCGTCCCCCTCTTGAGATTTCACTGGATGTACTTCTGCCTTTACCTTGAGGTAAATGTTTACATTCTTTTCTTCCTTTTCCTTTCTTCATGCAGTTCTATTTGCCCAAAGGATTTCCTATACTTATCCTTAATTATTTGTTTTCTATATGTGATACTATTCTTGTTTCATATCAAAAGTAAAGAGGGATATATGCTGATATGGCCAAAAAATCTCATAGATCCAAAAAATAAGCGCCTATAAAACAACAATTACTAATTGGTTGTAGAGGACCTACCTCCTTTTCCAAGAGAAATGCACCTCAAGGAAAACGCAAGCTGAAAACTTCGAATTAGAGCCTCAAGACTGGAGTTCTACATGATACAATGAACTATAAGAAAATAAAACCAAATGAAAACAAAGAGCTCCTTGTTAACATACAGACAAATAAGAGTCCATGGTAACTTCTATTCCACCAAGAATCCCAAACGGATTAATGCTAATGATATAACTATGATTTAAAAGGAAAAAAACCAGCAAGATGCCTTTATAAGTGAAGCAGCAAGGCAATGAAAACAGTAGCCAGATCAAAGTCCGGGAATAACATATACTACTAATAAGCTATGAGAATATCTCCAGTAAGTAAAAGGTAACAATTAACAAATTTAAGTGGTGCCTACAAGGAATTATAAGCAAAGTAACAAGAGAATAGAAGCAGTAGTGGTATAAGAGTAAGCAAATAACTGAAGATCTAGAATGAAACATGGATAGAACATAACCAATAAGCAAATGAAAATATATCTACAAGATATAAATAACAATTAACAAAATTAAGTTGTAAAGAAAAGGCACTGGTTATAGACAGCTATATTGCAAACACAGAGCAAGCTACTATTGTTCGTTTCTACCACTGCACTTCGCTGCAACAAGGAAAAGGGAATCGAATCCTTTTATTGTCCATGTGCCTGATGAAATTCAGGGTATTCTACTGAATCAGGAAGAAAGTATAGTTATCAATCCAATCCAGTGTTCAGAGGATTATGACTGCTAATGCTTGTGCTGTCAAAGCAGATACCCAATGTGTTTCACAAGATAGACTAGGGTAACTGGACTCAACTTGAGCAGCCTTCAACGCTTTCTAGATTAAAATCAACTAGATTGATCCTTTTTTGACACTTTTTTTTTTTTTTCCTTCTTTTTTTAATAGCAAGAAAGGGTCAGTTAGATGAATAAAAAGGGATGCCCCATGTACACAAGGAGTACACAATGAGTGCTTAAAGGGGATTAACACATCAACACCAAACCGCGAAGAGCGGAAAGAAGGAATCACAAAAGAAATTCATTCCTTCTTAATTTGATTGAACTTACCGGTCTGATGATCTTAATCTAAGCTAAAAAAAGAAGATTTTTTAAGAAAATCCAATTTCCTAGTAAGGACTCAAATAGTCAATGAAACCTGACAAAGACATAGGATTCACATGAAGAAGACTTCTTTGACCACAAGAAAAAGAGAACCAGAAATCAAATAAATAAAATAAGACTCCTTTAATGCTTAAATTGACTGCTTGAGAGTAACAATCCGCTTCCAACCGTGTAGATATTGTCTACTCTAGGTTCAAAAGGACTTCATGGCTTTAAAATGAGTCTATAAGGTTAAAAGGAACTCTTACATAAATAGTTTCAAAAACTTTTTCTCTTATTGGATGTGGAATATCACAATCACCGGCCCCATGCAAACATAATATCCTCATTTGTCCCATAAGATTATAGAACCAAATAAACATCCACACCTTGTGGGGCCAAACAAACTCCCACACCAGGGTCAAGGGTGCTCAATTGAGATTCCCCACACCACACATCATTGTGGAACCTAACTCTCTCCCGATCTCCCACTACCAAGGTAGTCTTAGCTTAGAACGTCTCCCAACCACTCCTCATTGTTTTTTCCATAAACCCACCTAAAACTCGTCTTTACTAATGTCCATATTGAACACTAACCCTTCCTTGATTTATTCAACCTTGAATCAATTGCTTCATTTGCTATGAAAGATACATTCAAAATTTGCCAAGAGCCTCATTGATGAAATGAAACATTTAATCCAAGTAATCCACTTTTAGCCAAATCCCATCTCACCATCATTGATAGAAGAAAGTTTCAATTCACATGGTTTCCGTAATATCTCACATCGGATAAGGAAAAAAGTTCCTAACAACGTATATGTAATTGGTTTTTCTTAACCATGTAGATGTATTTTAAAGCAATGAGGGTCCATTAGACCTAAACTGGACATATCTACGTAAAAGAATAGAAATAAATGATATCAGAGCCGATCCCTAATCTCAATGTGTATCTTTGTTTGTCCAACCCCACAAGGTGTTTTTGTCTGTGAGTGGTCTTGCAATCCCATGGGATACACAATATGGTCGTTGTGTCTTATACATCCCACATCGGATAAGAGAAAAAGTTCCTAATACTAAATATGTACTAGACTGATAGATTTGAACTTCTTAAGATTTTTGTAATGCCTTAAGAACTAATACCGAACAAAAAAAAATTATATAGCAGTTAGGTTTCTATCAAAGGAGCCAAACTCAGAATTCCTTGAAAAGGCTTATCACCTCATTTTTAATTATGTCCCAATAGCATTGCCAAGATGCCATGGTGGAACCATCAAACCTAAGGTCCTTATCAATTCCTATTTTTTTTTTCATAAGATGTCTTCAGCCTCTCCACATATAGCCTTTGTCGATATAATAGTATTATGTTGGCAATTTTGTTTCATTTCTTGCTGAAGACGCATCATACTTCCAAGGGTCTTATTAGTTTCATTCAATTTTAAGTTGCTTCAAAGTTGATAATTCTTGAAGTACGTATTTATTTGATGTCATCGATATTTAAAGAATGACCATGAAAGATTGCTAGGTGTTAATTTTGAAGAAAAAAACAAACACAAACATGGGTTAGGACATTCGGACTTCCAGATGTAGTATTCAAATGTTCTATAGGGTGTTCAAATGTTGAGTAAGGAAACATTCAAACAATCTAAAAAGCGTTCAAACATTCCTCTTCAAGCATTCAAAATTTGGACAAATTTTTCACTATTTTTATTCCATTTTTAATATTTTTAGGGGCATTTTTGTAAAATTAATGTTAGAATAGTTTTCCAAATGCATGTTTTAGGGTTTTGGTACAAATACTTAATTTTCTTAAGTTGAATAGAATACACAAGTGTATAGCCCTAATAACTCCAACTTTCACCCTTGATCCTCTAGTCTCTACATAGAGTTGAGGTTTCCACGGAGGAACACGAGGTGTTGCGTCGAGGACGTGAAGAAATACTATATGTGCTAACCAATATAAGAGCCTAAGGAGTAGGTGTATCCGGATCAGGCCAATTAGGGCCTAGAAATAAGAAATTTCTATAAAATATAATGATAAATAGTCATCTTTGTAAATGATAGCCCAATCTTATTCTTAGCTTAAAGGATATCTAGAACCCCCCATTGAGAACAAACTTATCAATCCATTAAGTGAGAGAAGGTTGATTCTTACAATTACTAGCTTAACATTAGTAGGCAAATTGGGATAAAAAAAAATATATATATATCTGTAAAATACAATGATAGATAGAATAAGGTTAAGTGTATAGGTATGATTGAAGGGAATGAAGTAGATAAAGAGGTGCACGAAAGCTTATATAAAAAATGTTCCATTAAAGTCCAACTATGATAACATGACTATTCAAACCGTGTTAAAGAGAAAAGGCTTCTCAAACATTCCTTGTTAGAGATCCGTTGATTGCTCATGGAAATTGTAAATCTATCAAACCATACAAGAGTTATTCAAGGATGGGGACAAGTATAAGCCCAACCTTAGAGAATTGTCTTGTTAGAAACACATTGATCTATAAACAACTTCCTTATAAACCAAATACCACTCGATGCATTATTTGTAGCCCAACTCAAACCATAAGTCTTAACCAAGGATGAAAATATTGGTTTTCATAGATATATCGGTAACCTGATTTTACGGATATATCAATGGATATTTTGACACAAAATATCAATGAGATAAAAATTGATCAAAACTCATGAAAATATTGAGAAAAAATCTAAAAAGGGATTTAAAACTAAAATAGACATTTTGAACTTGTTTTGTTGAAAAAATTGATATATATATATAATAGGAAATATTGGTGGAATAAAAATTGATAAAAAAAAAAAACTTATGGAAATACTGGAAAAAAAACTCAAAAAATGATAGAAAAATTATTAATACACATATTGAAATTATTTTAATTTTAACAAAGAAATTAATATATATTGAAGGATAAAAAAAATAATGATATGTATGAGTATTTTTCTTTAAAAATGTTGATAACTTTATTTAGAAATTTATATTTGTCTTGCATTTAATTATTATATAAAAAACATGATAAGATAATTAAAATTAACTTATTTATAATAATTTTATTTTAATTAATTTATAATATATAATGTATAAAAGATAGTATATGCATACATATATAATTTTATGTGCCATTATAGCATCAAAGCTCATTTGGTCTAGTGGTAAAAGGCAACATGTCTCATGTGTGAGGTCTCAAGTTTAAATCTCTACACATGCATGTTTGGATTATTTTACTATTTAGCTTTAAAATGCAATCCCATCCCAATCCCACATCATAAATGGAAGAGAAACTAATGTGGTATTTATTGGTGACTACCACAAAGAGATTGAAATGAGATCGGACCAAGGAATAATGTTGCCTAGAAGCCTTAAAAGGCTCGGCCCACTTGCATCCTCGAATTTTGGAGGAATGAATGATGCAACATGCTGATGTGGCTTGAAAAATCACTAACATATCAACAACATTTCACCGAAAAATCGACAAAAATAATGGGAAAAAATAGAAAATTTTCTTGAGATTTCGATGGCAAAGGAATGATGGTGCCCAGAAGCCTTAAAAGGCTTAGCCCACTTATGCCCTTGAATTTTGGAGGAGGGAATGACGCGGCAATACCACCTAAACACTAAATCCTAGCAATACCACCTACTTTTATACCTTTTGTTTTTGGTTCTTGTATTAACATTCCAATTTCTTTCCAAATGGTTGTATCTAAGATTTTTCTTTTCCTTTTTTTTTTTGGTGTGTGTGTATGTGTGTATGCTTCCAGTGATGCTCATAATTTCAATTGTTCTAATGAATACTACACAAAAAATCTAACAACTTGATCCCTTCAAAAGAATAGGACCACGAAGATACAAAACTACAATAGCAAACCATGAATATGAAAACAAATAAATAGGTAGCCATGTCTTATACTGAATGATCTGTTTCATAAAATTAAATGGTGTTGATTAAAAGAAAACAAAAATAGCTAAAATAATGTGTTTATGCTTGTAGATGACTAAAATAAAAAAATAACAGAGGAAAAAAAAATGTCTTTATGCTTGTGGATGAGATTGATCATCATTGAGTCTAAATAATAAATTAATTTATTGAATAATCTACATAAGCCCTATCTGGTATAGCTTTTAATTATATTTTTAACAGTAAGAGATAGAAGCATAAGTAATTATAGCTATTATGCAATTGATTTTAGGCTTCAGGACTGTCTTCTAAAGATGATTTTATTAAAAAAAGAATTATTTTGACATTTTTTTAAATGTAATTAAATAAAAATATGCTTCTTGGATCACATTTGAGGAAAAACAGGGGTCTCCCTGCTTTTCCAAAATGTAGATGAATCACATAGGGAAGGTGAGGTCAACATATAAGAGTTTTATGCAAACATCCTTAACATTTATGTTTACTTTCAAATACTGCTTTTAGTGTTCTAAGAAGATCTCTAAAACATGGCTATGATAGGAGTCCAATAACAAACCTACTTTTTGAAAATGGCATCCCAAAAGTAAAGAAGAAATCATTTTCCATCATTTTAAAGAAGAGAAGAAATTATTTTCAAATGAAGTACCAATATAAGTAGGTGCAAAAAAACTAATGATAATTGAGGATTTTCTAACAAGACGTCCACAATCCAAATTTCCCACACACCAAATAAAAAAGGGAAAGAAAAGAAAAGAAAAGAAAAGAAAAGTTCATCTTTATTCAATGGAGAAAAAAGTAGCATTCATGATGAAGTCAGTATGCCCAATCTACAATACCTTGGTTCGTGCAAATAACAACACCAGACTAAACGTGTGAGATATTGCTTCATAGTTTTCAGGCATATTTAGAGGAGAGATGGACTGTGCCCAAATTGATGAAAGCAAGAGAATGATCTGGTGAGTGCTCAACCTAAGGGAAATTGCCTCCTGTTGTTTAATAAGTAGAAAAACAGTCATGCCCGATTCTTATAAGAGATGAATTAAAAAAATGTAATGACAGATGGCGATGAAGCAATAATTCTAATCATTAACAATCTAGAGGAAGAATGATTAAGTGGAAGGAATTCAAATACATACCGGTTCCTTATCTGAGTTACTCATAGTTTCATCTGTAGTTATAGGTGAAGAATTCTTTTTCACACTATAAGCTCGACTGTAAGTTGATTTCAGTCTGCTTAGCATGGAATTATTGTTGGTGTTTGAATCCTCAGTATCAACAAATTTGACCTTTTTATCTTGAGAAGTATTCTCTTGTGAAGAAGATTGCTCCCTTCCTAACTTATCAAAAAGGGCAGCTGAAGAAGAGAAGACAGATACATTTCTAGAGAGTGTCCTGTGAAAATCAGTGGCTTTTTTTCTGTTGGGATTATCAGAGTGGGGACGAGGGGAAACAGAAGAGGGGATGAGAACGACAGAAAATATACGGTGTGCACCCACCCTGGTTTCGTGATCTGCACACACCATAGCTACGAGCAATTGATGGAATAATGCCTCAGGGAAAGCCTACAGAATATTAAGCTTTTCAGATGCAAGCCTGAAAAATTTGTGCCAATGTAATTAAATATCAAACAATAACTGAAAGAGGTAATTCTGCACTTGCCTTGTTCCGGTATGACAAATTTGGTATGGATGCTATAATCTGAGCAGTACGGTAAACAGCAGAAACCATGGTTCTAGCCATAACTGTAATGTTTGAGATGTTTTCTAACATCACAGCCATCATGTCAAGAGCAGGACCTGCATCTCCTACCTGTGTTTCAAAGGCATCAACTCTAGAGGCATTCAAACAAGTTTTTAACACCCAAAAGTATTAAGCATTAATTTGACTCAAAAAAAGCATGAAGGAGCAAGGCGCTACCTTATGGGACAACTGCACAAGGCACTCATCTACTGCTGTTTGAAATTTTCTGTTCCATTCAATTATTTCTGCCCCAAGGTTCGAATCATCCAGTGAACAGTGTATGCTTTTCCTTAGGTGTCTCATCATGTCACTGAATGCACCAATTATCGCCATGGATCCCTGAACCTTTGCTCTTCGAGCAAGGCAGGTGGCAACATCAATGATGTCTAGCTGCATCTTTGGTTTCCTAAGGACGTTCTTGTGATCCAGATGCTTGATTAAGATGGACAACAACAAGTGTGTATTCTGACCTGCACATTGAAAGATTCAATTCCATGAGTCCCATGGAAATGCCAATGGAAATAGGAGAAATAACTTCCACCAGAAAAAACTGTTTAGCCACAGAAATAAGTAATAAGAAAGTAACATAAAGAGAACTACATACCATAATCCTCTATTAATAACTGCATTTCCAACAAGACAGGCAGAGCAAGACCATGTTCAGGTGACCACATGTCACTGTTATCAAAATAGCGAAACAAAGATTCCAAGACACGCCTGACAGTTGTAGCTTCTTTAGCTAACCTGGCCATGTTATGCAAACAAACCCTAGACCAAAATTGGGGGTTCTTGGCATTTTCGCTGTTATCAGAAAAAAGTATGTATTAGACATGACTTACTCAATTGCAGTAGACAGTATAACTAAAATCATTAGATATTGGGAGAAGATGAATTACGCAGTCACATTAATTTGGCCTTTCTCATTCACAATCCTCCTCCAAGAAGGAGCCATTGTTATGGCATCTGGTGAAGAAGACATATGGCCTTCAACTTGATCCACTTCCGAAAGCCCTTGCTTATTATCACTAGTTTCATCTGTGTTTTCCTTAAAACCTCCATAATTTTCCAAGACAACTCCAACAACCTGATTTATGAAATTCAGAATGCTGCCATAGGTTATGACACACAATATCTTGCTATGAAGAAAAAGAAGATGAAGATGAATGTAATGATGTTGATGATGAAGATGATGATGATCATAATAATAATAATAATGATTTTTTCTTAAAACATCCAAAATTTTCCTCGATGACTAAATAACCCGATTTACAAAATAGGGAAAGGATACAAAACATAGGATCTTGCCATTGAAAAGATGATGATGATGATGGAGATGAATAATAACAAGAATTACAATGACAATAACAATAATATACAACCTTCCATCAACTGTTTCCCAGATTAAATTCCAACAAAAGAAGAGGTAAATATGAAGAATTTATAATGGAGAAACAGATCAAATAAAAGTCAGTAGAGTTGAATTGTTGCATTCCCTGGCAAGAGCTAGCCTCCACACTGCTTTTTAAATCTAAAAAAATTCTTTGAGGTTAGAATGTAAAAAAGAAAATCAAGTAGATGATAGTTCACTGAAAATTTCCTTTAAATTAAGACTTTAGGTGCATATTCCAGTATGGGTAACAGTATAATTTTCCAACCAAAGAATATAGGATGAGAAAGGTAACAAGTTTTATGTACTAGCCCTATTAAAATATGACCATTTGAATATGGCAAAACTTGGTAAGAATAAGACATGAGTATTATAAAAAGCGCCAAATAAAACAGGTCTGCAACCCAAATACACTGGAAATATACAGTGAGCGAGTGCCACAATGCAAACAAAGCAAAAGGCCCAGGAAAGAAAAACAGTAGCAATACACTCTAGCCCTAACTCAAATCCTCGAAGGAATAAAACATAAATAAATTATCCCAAGTTAACTCACATTATCAAATTCTGCTGAAATATGAGAAAATTCCCCCATGAACCAAATCTGTGCATGAAAGTGTATAAACTAGTTAGTTGAAATCCACATGATGTCAAATCTATCATGTAGGAAAAGGTGATATGAAGAAAATGATATATTATAAAGGAAAAAATATCAATGCATAAAAGATGAACAGTAAAGAATCGATGTCTCATAAAACACTAAAAAAAAAAAAAAAACTCAGAAACCAGAAATAAGATCATTTTAGCAAGCATTATGATCCTTGCATATGGGTGGGGGTTGGAGTGTATGATATACATAGGCCCAAATCATATAAGCTTAAGCTTTTAGGAAAATTGGTTGTCTAACAAAGGGCTTAAGGATTCCACATAGTTTTTATATGTCATTATTTTTCTGATTAGAAGCAATTGATCCTCTCTTGCTAAAAGGTTTTGCCTGTTTCAAGATCAAAAGAAATGATCAAATTTTGCCTCTTAATTTCTTTTTCAATTTCTTTGCATTCTCTCATGTACTAAAACTGGATCCATCACCCAATCTTCTCCTTCCAGTCACCTTTTCTGATAGCTACAATTACTCAAATATGCTAAATCCCCAAGAAGTAGGATCTTGATGGCCCTTTACATTGTAGTACAAAAGAAAAGATACACTGTTAACATAAATAATAACAACAAAAAATAGCACAAAGAACTAGAGGAAGCAATGACATGAAAGTTAAATTTAAAATAAAGTGAGTATTATAGAGTATAATCTTGTAAATGTTCTCTTATTTGCTCCAAATAGACACTGATGATTGATGTGGGAGGAGACCATGCTTTTCTCTATGGCTTATGTATTTAAAATGGATATTTTAAATGAACTATGGAATGATTTGAGGCTGGATCACAGGAAAAGAACTTCACATATGTCCAATCAGAGAATTAAAAAAAATAAAAAATAAAAAAACAAAAGTTGAAACACAAGTTAGAGCCTCTCCAGGGGTGGGGATGCAAATTCTTGTAGAAATCTATTTTGATATATATTTTAAGAAAAAAGGTATGACACATTGAAAGAAGAATAAAGGTACTACACAGTAACATAAACAAAGAAGCATGTGAATATTCATAAACCATTTTCAGTAAAACTAAAAGCTTACAGTATCAAACATATACTAAGATGTAACTACATCAGCATGACGGTGTGTTACCATTGAAGAAAGGGCTTGAAGCCCAGCAGAATGTAATTGTTGTACCCTCTCATCATCACCCATTTCTTGAGCAACAAGACAAAGTTTTGGAATTAAGCCATCTAAGTTGAACATATACGTACTATCCCCCTGCACAACCAAATAATGTCATATATGAGGTTAACAAACAGTTCCATATATAAGCAGCAAAAACGAAAAAATAAAATAAAATAAAAAAGACAAAGAACTAATCAACACTCCCACCTGATTATTTACAAAATCAAAAAGAGCCTGGCAACCTATGATGCGCAGTTCATCTTGCCGTGTTTGGTCCAGCAAAATGTGTATGATGCTAAGCAAGCTACCCGCAAACAATGGCCTGATATGCATCATTATTAGTCATTGTGTAAATAGATCGGATGCCCAGAATAAGAAAGTAATGATCATAACTTGTATTAATGTTATACAACTTGTCAAATGAATGAAGATATATTATTTCTGTATCAAAATGTTATGCAACTTGTCATCTAGATATCTCTTTTGGTAATCAAAAATCTACTAAAGATGCCAAGGCAGCATGAACAGAGTTCAGATAGTATACAATTATGCCCAAGATCCCAAAGAGAAGAAAGCACCTAATATTCAACTCAATGAGAATCCAACTCAATATAAAAATAAAAGAATGATATGTAACACCACAGAACAAATTTTTTCAAAAGCATTCAGTGAGAGAACATCTCCTCATCTTGAATAGAACATAGATAATGAGAAAACAAATGGCCTACAATCTTTTTGTCAATTCTCCCCAAAGACTAAAAGAAACTTTTTAGAATCTTGGTGATATAAATTGATAAAAAATAATAAGATAAAGAGGACAAAATGAAAAAACTTGAGTTAGCCTTTTCATTTTTCATTTTTATTTTTTTGATGAGTAAAGCAAGAGGATGTTATAAACAAGAAACGCTAGCAGGGCACCTCCAAGTACCCCCAGGGACATAGAGAGTACACAATGGACGCTTAAAGACGCTTCCCAAAGAATAAAAGAGGAACAAAAAAAACACCCCCCTCGATAAGAGCTCAACTAGTCAACAAAATCTACAATAGAAGGAAGACCAAAACCTAAAAACAACTTAAACCAAGCCCATAGATTACAAAGAAAACAGTGTTTCAGCCCTTATAAAGAATGGTCCTCATTTTCAAATGATCTACTATCTCTTTCCTTCCAAATTGTCCAGCATAAGCACAAAGGGGTAGCCCACCATGCCTTTTTCCACTTTTTACTCACAAAAGAGTCATGTCATTCCAATAGTGTCTCTTTGACCATTGAGGGAAGCCCCCAAGACACACCAAACAAGAAGAACAATAAATGTCATAAAATCCTTGTCTTGACACAGTGGATAAAGATGTAATCAATGGACTCTTCTTCTAAATGAAAAAGGAAACATCTATTTGTCAAAGATCACCCTCTCCTTTTTAAATAATCAAAGGTTAAAATCATTTCCTAAGTAGCCTCTAAAGCAAAAAAGCCCGCCTTTGACTTCACAAAAGAGTTCCAAATAACACTTATTAAAAAAGAAATTTTACTTTCTGACTCCAAAGCCAAGTAAAGGGCTTTAATAGAAAACTTACCCTTCTTTGACCCTATTCCAAATCATCTTAGCTTCCTCTTCTCTGCACACCATCCTCCTTTGCAATCTCGAAAGAAACACTCCATTAATTTTACCTCTCAATCATTTAGGAGCCTAGTGAAGCAAGAGGCCCAATAACCCCCTTCATTTGATAGGTTCCAAACATCCGCCACCCAAGCCTCCTTTGAAGCAGCAATAGCAAATAGAGAAATGAAGGTAGCACACAATAGTTCATCACCACACCACTAGTCCCTTCCAAAATCTTACTCCCCCTCCCCTCCCCCCCCAATTACCAACTAAAAAAGCAACTTCACTAGCCAAAAAATTTCAATCCTTTCTAATGGTTTTCCATAACCTTATCCCATATCTTTCTCTTACTTCCTGGGAGCGCCATGATCCTTCTTCTATCTCATACTTTTGATTTGTAACTTGCTTCCATAAAGCCCTCTACCCTCAGCATAACACCAACTCCATTTACAAAAAAAAGGCTTTCTTAAGAGTCATGAGATTCCTAACCCCTAAGCCACCTTTATTTTTGTCTAAACAAAAAATAGTTCACCTTACTAAATGTGGTTTCTGGTCAAGGGCCCCTCCTCTTCATAGGAAATCCCTTTAAATTTGCTCCAATCTCACCCTGATTGTCCTTGAAATGCAAAACAAAAACATGAAATAAATATGTCTACTAGATAAAGTGCTTTGAATCGAGATAAGCCTCCCAAAGTTAGCCTTTTCATTTTATGCCAAATATTTATTTTTAGCATAGGTTAATGGATGTTTATTTAGGTCTTTGTAAGGTAGGTCAAGGAAGATTTTCTCAATTTTCATGTCTTTGTCAAATTCAACTTTCAAATTTAGCCCTTGAGTATTATATTTTCCCTTTATGAAAAAAAAAAATTCATCAAAGAAGTGGACATTTCAAAGGTAAAATTAAACTAAAAACAAATTACTTAATATGGGATCCTTATATGCTCCATCTTATTATCTTAATCTCAGAGAAGTACACATTATTAAATTTTATTTCTTACCTTGCTTATTTTTGTTCATAAGAGTTTTGAGTATTTTAGAACCTTGATTTTTGAGAAGGTATTCATACAAGCTCCATTCTCATGGAAATCATTGAAACTTTATCATTGACTTTTATTATTACCTTGCTTATTTTTATTTATAAGAGTTCAAGTATTAGAAGTTTGATTTTTTTTTATTTTTTTATTTTTTTTTTATAAGTAAGCCAGAATTGTATTAAACCAAAGGCAAAAAGTCACACTGCATACATGGGGTATACAAGGCGGCTAAGACCTCACAAGCAAAAAAGAAAGCCAAAAGCGCCTCACTACCCCTTAAGTGGAAGCTAACCACTCCAAAAAGCCTATAAGGGAGAAAGACTCCTCTCCAATATACAATCTAGCCCAGCTCCATAAATTACAAACAAAAAAATTCTTGAGTTTTTGAATATCTAACACCCTCCCCCCCTAAAGGCTAATCTATCTCTCTCCTTCCAAATCGTCCAAAAAATACACAACGGGATGGATTTCCATATCTTTTTCCTTTTCTTCCCCACAAAAAGGCCCCTCCAACAAGTTAAGACGTCCTTTACAGTTTTTGGAAAGACCCACTGAACACCTAATAACCCAAGGACGATATCCCACAGGACTCTGACCACTATACAGTGTATAAGAATATGATTTACAGTTTCTTCTTTCTTCTTCACACCCACACAAAAAACAACAATTAAGGAGTTGTCACCCTCTTTTCTGTAGTCTGTCAAGAGTAAGCACCTTCCCCCACATAGCCTCCCAAGCAAAGAACGCAACTTTGGTTGGAACTCTATCCACCCAAATACAACTTGTCGGAAAAGCAGTGTCATTGGGGTTGCCCAACAAGTTGTATGCTTTCTTAACCCTAAACTGTCTGTTTCTTCCTCCCTTCCAAAAAACTTAGTCTTCCTCCAAGGAAGGCCTGTGACCCCTCAAAACATGGAGCAAGTCCCTTATCATATCCAGCTCCTAATCATTAAAATCCCTAAAAAATCTTAGGTTCCAGCCTCCTTGTCCAAAATTCTGGTCCCACATCTCCTTCACTGTAGCATTCCTATGAACAACCATGGCAAAGAGATGAGAGAAGTTTTGGGACAGCGCTGTACCAGTGCACCATACATCAGTCCAGAATCTGATTTTGGTGCTCTTCCCAGCTATGAGCACACCATATTATCCCAATACCAATCAGTTTCTTTCAAGATCTCCTTCCAAACCCCTACTTTGAACGGCCCATTAGCCTTCTTTGTCCTCCAACCAAGACCCTCTTGCCCATATTTCTCCATGATCACTATCACTTGTTTCCAAAGATTGTCTTTATCATAAGCAAACCTCCATATCCATTTACCAAGCAAGGCTTTGATTATTGAAATGATATTCATATGACTTGCATTCTAGCCTCACTTATTTTTCATTGCTTCATAAAATTATGAGTATTACAAAAGTTTGATTATAAACAATGTTCATTAAATTTTGAAGTTTGAACTTGCTTTATTTAAGTTAATATGATCCCAAATTTGACTGGATATTAAAGTTGAATAAAACAACTAAGATTGTTATAACTATTGAAGAAAGGCTTGGGATAGAACTTTCACAAAGGGAATGCATGTCATGAGTATGGACATCGCCACAAGCAAGAAGCATCCTGCTATACCATATAATAAGCTCACAGTTCACAAATTACTTATATTTCAGTATAACAACTTATAAATTCATGATTTTAGACACTTGTTAAACTTAAATACTTGAATATATATTGTTTGTGTAGATTTCATTGACTGTATATCAGGTATTTCTAATGTGGATGTCATTTCTTTTTCCTTTCTTTGTAGTTTGGCTATGTATACCTCATGTATACTTTGATTGTGTCCCCATTTTGTTAGGCCTTTCTAATAATTCCTTTATTTGCCTAAAAAATGTTAATTTTTTGTCAAGTTCATCAAAATTCTAGTATTCAATGTTAGCATGTGTATGACATTAAAAACGTCATATTTTTTGCTCTTACAATATTTTTCTTTTATAGCTGATGGGTTTTCTTTTGGGTTCATGGTTGAAGTGAAACCAAGAACCTCTCAAATATCAACCTCAACCCTTACGACTTGAGCTAAGTGAGCTTTACTTATATATATATATATGATAAACAACAACTTTACTTGCAATACATGTGTTTGTATGTGATAATTTTTTTATTTTTTATTTTTATTTCTCAATATACAAGATAAACTCATGATATGTATACACAATATGAAAAAAAAAAAGTAAAAACAAGATATGATATGCTTTACAAGCTGACAAGTATGACTTTAACTATGGACTTTTCTTATTTCTCCAAATCCTTAGAATCAATTAATTTCAACGATATCCCAGAAAGAGTATTCCTTTATCATCTAGCATCTAAAAGAGAAACTCAATGACTTCCACCCACATGGATCCTCCAATTCTTCTTATGCCATATTCATCAACAGGGACCACCTCATTAGTAAGGAGCTCATATGTAAGTTGAAAGGGAAAGGGATTTGGGTTTAGGGAAATTTTTTTTGAAGAATATAGACCTCTTAGGAAAGTGGCTATGGAAGTTCCTGAGGAAGAAGAGTCATGCATCTTGAGCATCTATGGGTGATGTAGGGCAACCCTAAGGTGGGTGCCTACAATTAGGTGGGCTAGGGTTTTTATTTTCTAAGGTTTAAGGAAAGGAACAAGAGATAAAGTTTATGGAAGTGAAATAATATAAAATAAAAACATAGAAAAATAAGATAAAGAGAAAAAATGATAGAAACTTTACAATCGCACTAAGACCTTCTAGAAGTCTCACCTAAAAGAAAATCAGTGGAATCTCACCATTAAAAATTGGAAAGTATGCAAGAAAACATATTATTAATCATCAATTAATCATTTGGTTTACATCAATTAGTCTTATTTGTAGGCTTCCCTAAAAAATCCAAATTCTACTAGGATTCTAATAACCTATTATGATTCTAATTATAATTCTCCTATAACCTAATTAGATGCTCCTAATTTTATTCCAATAAATACTAATTCTAATTTAATTCCAATTATGATTTTCCACGATCATTTGAAATCTTGAACAATGTCTTCTACCATTTTTTCTTCGTAAACTCTTTATCACGATAAGATAGGTTCTCAAGATCTCTTAAAGTTCTTCAATTTCATGCAAGACAAGTACCAAACTTCGAAAGACTTTCCAATTTTGTAAACCAAGTTGATAGTTCTCAAAATAATTACGTGTCATCAACAAACTTGTAGTAAGTTGTATTCCAACATAAGAGGAAATTGATTAGGTAATTATATAGGCCACAAATCAAAAAAATCATAAAGGATATTCTTTATCTTGATATTCTTTATCTTTCTCTTTAAATCCATCCACTTCTTCAGTTAGTAAAGCATTCAAATTGACACATAGAAAGCACCTTTTTTGGTTGTTCCTCTTTTGGCTTCCTAACTGGCGAAACTTCTTTCATCGGATGAATGATCTTCTTACGCCCATTTTGTATGAAAATATATGTATTTTCATAGCCATGAAACTCTTCTATTAAAAAGAGGTATTTCAGGCAAAACATGACTCACCTTTATTGGTAAGCCTCACACCATACAGACTCTTCAAAGTCCTACCAATAAAAAATAGGACCAAGTAACGAAAACTTACTGGAATTGAGGTATCATTAACCCATACTACTCGAAATGGATTTGGATGTTTCTCTATTTTAAGATTTAGGTTCGTAAGAGCTTTCTTGGCAAGACACCATACAAGTCATGCCAATGTTGAAGGTCTCTGTGGAGAGGAAGACCTTCTTGGTTAGGTGGGAAGGCGAGCATGGAAGAATTTGGTGCTCGATTACAGAGCACATCAGAGGCTCTATTTATGCCTTAGGATTCGAAAAGGAAGAAGTCGGGTGATTGATTGAACTTTTGACGAAAGTCATCGAATTGAAGAGTCACTTGGGGTTCAACTGAAAGTACAGGGGGAAATCCTGCGTCCATTTGATGGAAATATGCTTCAACAACCACAGAAGGTTCATAAGGATTTCGGAGTTCGCTACCAACAGAAAACCCACTTTTCTGGTTATTCCTGAGGGTAAGAAGGGCAGAGGTTGGGAGAATCCAAAAAGTGCTCTGTCTTCTTTGTCGGTGGTCCCCCCATTGAATGCATATGAAAAAAGAAGACAATCCAGAGTGGAAAGGTTTAACCACAATCACATGGGTCCTCTATATAGGTCTTTTGCGAACGTAGTCAAAGATGAAGGACCAAAGAGAGGTGGACTTGTTCCTGTTGGGAGGTAGGCGTGTGGTGTACGATTGCAATGCAGATTGTAGTAAATGGGTTGAGGTTGGTTGAGCTGTGGCGAGAAGATTAGGGAAGAAGGGAGTGGTTACGATTGTGCCCTTCTCAGGCGGAAAAGGTGTTTTTTTTTGTAGAAACGATAAAGGAAGCTCTCTTTCTTCAGGATTTAAGGTTTATTAAGATTGAGGGAGGGAATTCAGTTCAGTTGAGAAGATGGTCACCAAAGGAAAATTCGATAGTTGAGGGGAAGTTCAAAGGAGGTTGGATTGAGCTACAGGGTTTGCCATTTCATCTCTGGTTTGAGGTACATCTGAAGAAAATAGTGGAGCAGTGGGAGACAGTGATTGAAATTAATTGGCAAACGTTGAAATTGTTTGATCTTAGCAAGGCGAGGGTAAGAATTGCAATGAAGGATCAGTCAATTCTTCCAGCGTTGATTGAGGTGATAGATGAGAATTGGGTGTTTACTATTTCTGTCGCAGTGGTCGGAGGTGAAGAGGTCAAGAGAGACAGAGTAATGGGTGAGTTGACTCGGGAGGGCTTTGAATCTCACTCGGGGACAAGTAGTGGAAGGCGGAAGGAGAGAGATGGATCAACGGCTAGAGGTAGTTTTCGCGTTGGGGAAGCTGGCAAAAAAAATAAGGAAGGAAAAAGGAGTTCGATTGAAGTTTTTCTAGTGGGGACACATGGTAAGAGTGGTCAAAGTATGAGGAACAGCTGGTTCAGTTTGAATGCAAAAAAAACGGAACTTTGGGCCTGTTGGGACAGAGATGGCGGGCGAAGCTTCGGCCGACGGGAACGAGGCCATCTCAGTCGAGAATGGTCGGGCCTTTGAGAGAGAGGCCCAGTCTCCCTCCAAATTCAGCCCACTAGCATAAACGGGTTGTTTCTTAGAAGGCCTATTGAGGATGGGCCTAGGAACAAGAGAAAATAAGCCCGCTAGAAAGCAGGGATCGTTACGAAGTGAAGGAGTCTCTGTAGGGGGAAAGGGGAAAGGAGTTTCAGCTGATCCTGATGTTCAGACGAGAGGATCCGTGAAGAAGGAAGTGAAGTTCGGTTCAAAGAAGCTATGGACTACCCTATTTCCTCCAAGTTCCGCCGACATGGTTCTTGAAGTCGCAGCGAGCCTCTTTTGCTTAGGAAGCCTTCGTCGAATAGCAAAGAGCTTCCAATGGAGGAGGCTTTCGGGGCGGGAGCTCAATGGGAATGAGGATTCAGCGTGAGTCCTATCTTCATGCGTCGATTGCCAAGGAATCGAGAGCGGTGTTCGGGGGAAGGGGCTTCGTCGTCTAAAGGCAAAGACATTGCACGCAAACCCTTTCATGAAGAAGACAGGACAGGATTTTTGGGCCGAGTGGGGTTTGATCTTCGTGGTTCTTCAGTCACGTTTTTGCCTTCTAATCCTGAAATCAAAAGTAAAGGGCTCAACTTTTAGGGGAATTGTGGAATTTGGGTAGCGAAAAACTTGGAGGTAAACTCGTTCTCTCCTTCTTAGTCACCCATGTCTTCTTTTCCCACTTCTTCTGGGATGACACTTCCATTTCTGAGCCCTTCTACTCCTGTTTTCCCTAGTTCAGTCGTTCAGTCTCCATTTCACATGGAAAATCGAGTAATTTCCGAATTTTTTTTTCCAAAAATGACGATGTTGGTACTTTATGTCAAAATGGTGTTGGCATTCCAAACCTGGTTGTGGTGGAGTCCCAGTCTGCTTGTTCAAACTAGGTGCCCGAGAGTCTCCATCCCATTAAGTTCAAAACCAATGTGTCTAGTGAGGTTTCCAACCTGGTTACAGTTAGTCAGGGTGATGATGTGGTCTTCCCATCGGGCGAGTTCCAAATTAAAGGTCTGTCTCCCAGGAAAATGGCTAAAGTGCGTAAGGTTTTAAGCTCTCTAGATATTAAGGTATATTCCAAGAGGAAGAGCAGACAAAGCAAGTTTGTGAGACCTGGTGGAACCGGTTTGGGGGTTTAAAGTCTGTATTGTTTTTCCATGAAAATAATTAGTTGGAATACTAGAGGTTTGGGATCAAGGAAAAAGCGAAGGGTGGTTAAAGATTTTCTAAGGCTAGAGAATCGGGATATAGTGATGATACAGGAAACAAAAAAGATAGAGTGTGACAGAAAGTTTGTGGGTAGTATTTAGACGGTCATAAATAAGGATTGGGCTGCTCTTCATGTGTACGGGGCTTCAGGTGGGATTCTGATCATTTGGGATTCTAATAAACTACGCAGTAAGAAGGTGGTATTAGGATCCTTTTCGGTCTCAGTCAAGTTTGCTTTGGATGGATGGTCCCTTCTTGGTTGTCCGCAATTTATGGCCCAAACAGTCCCTTGCTTATGAAGGATTTTTTGGTGGAGTTGTTAGACATTTTTGGTCTATCTTTTCCGTTATGTTGCGTGGGCGGTGATTTTAATGTCATAAGAAAAAGTTCAGAAAAATTGGGAGGATCTAGTCTAACTTCAAGCATGAAGGACTTTAATGATTTTATAAGAGAATGTGAATTGATTGATCCATCTTTATGGAACGCACCATTCACTTGGTCAAACATGCAAGAGTCTCCCGTGTGTAAAAGATTGGACCGATTTCTTTACTCAAATGAGTGAGAGCATTCCTTTCCTCAAAGCCTTCAAGAAGTTCTTCGTAGAAGGACTTCGGATCATTGGCCGATAGTTTTGGAAACCAACCCATTCAAGTGGAACTCAATACCCTTTTAGGTTTGAGAATATGTGGTTGCAACATCCTAATTTCAAAGAGTGCTTTAAAAGTTGGTGGAGTGGTTTTCAAGGAACTGGGTGGAAAGGTCACAAGTTCATGAGGAAATTACAATTTGTTAAGGCCAATTTGAAAGAGTGGAATAAGGTTTCTTTTGGAGTGTTAGATGAAAGAAAAAAAAACATCCTGAATGAAATAGCTAACCTTGATGCCATTGAGCAAGGAGGGGGTCTCACTTCTAAACTTTTAGTTGAAAGAACTTTAAGAAAAGGGGAGCTAGAGGAATTAATTTTGAGGGAAGAAATTCATTGGAGACAAAAAGTTAGGGTGAAATGAGTTAAGGAAAGGGATTGTAACTCAAGGTTTTTTCATAAAGTGGCTAATGACAGGCGAAATAGGAAATTTATCAAGGTATTGGAGAATGAAAGAGGATTAGTGTTGAATAATTCAAAGAGCATCACAGAGGAGATTTTACTTTACTTTGAAAAGCTTTACTCAAGTCATACTGAAGAGTCTTGGAGAGTTGAAGGCCTAAATTGGTCCCCCATATCTAAAGAGAGTGCGTCTAGGTTGGACTCCCCTTTTACTGAAGAAGAGATTTATAAGGCTATTTTTCAGTTGGATAAGAATAAGACGTCGAGTCCTGATGGCTTTACCATTGCAGTGTTTCAAGATTTTTGGGATCTGATCAAGGAGGATTTAGTGAGAGTGTTTGTAGAGTTCCATAGTAGTGGGATTATCAATCAAAGCACTAATGTCTTTATAGTTCTGTTGCCCAAAAAAAGTATGACAAAGAAAATCTCAGACTTTAGACCTATTAGCTTGATCACTAGTCTTTAAAAGATAATAGCCAAAGTGTTATCAGGGCATCTAAGAGGGGTACTACACGAAACTATTCATTCTACTCAAGGCGTTTTTGTTCAAGGAAGACAAATATTGGATGCAGTTCTCATAGCCAATGAGATACTGGATGAGAAAAGACATTCAAGGGAGGAAGGAGTCGTATTCAAAATCGATTTTGAAAAGACTTACGACCATGTGTGCTGGGATTTTTTGGATCATGTGTTGGAGAAGAAGGAGTTTAGTCCTAGATGGAGGAAATGGATGAGAGGTTGTTTGTCCACGGTATCTTTTGCAGTCTTAGTGAATGGAAACGCTTTGGTGGGTCAAGGCATCTAGAGGCTTAAGACAAGGCGACCCTTTATCCATCTTTTTATTTACTTTAGTCGCAGATGTTATAGAGAGCAAAGGAAAGAAATTCATTGGAGGGTTTCAGGGTGGATAGGAACAGTACAAGGGTGTCCCATTTGCAATTTGCAGATGATATCATTTTCTTTTCTAACACTAGGGAGGAAGATTTGCAGACTCTCAAGAGTTTATTGCTAGTGTTTGGGCATATTTCTGGGCTTAAGGTTAACTTTGACAAGAGTAATATTTATGGCATCAATCTTGAACAGAATCATCTTTCTAGGTTGGCCGAATTGCTTGATTGCAAGGCTTCTGGGTGGCCTATACCCTACTTAGGTCTTCCTTTGGGAGGGAATCCCAAGACTTGTGGCTTTTGGGATCCAGTGATTGAGAGGATCTCAAGAAGATTAGATGGGTGGCAAAAGACTTTTTTATCCTTTGTGGGTAGGATAACTCTTATCGAATCTTGCCTCACCCACATGCCTTGCTACTTCCTTTCCTTGTATAAGATACCCACTTCAGTGGCTGCAAAAATTGAGAGATTGCAAATGGATTTTTTATGGTCAGAGGTTGGGGAAGGTAAAAGAAATCATCTTGTTAGTTGGGATGTAGTGTGTAAGCCGAAGACAAAAGGGGGTTTGGGATTTGGGAAGATAGCTCTAAGGAATGTCGCACTCTTAGGGAAATGGTTGTGGAGGTACCCTAGGGAGGGTTCAGCTCTATGGCATAAGGTTATTTTAAGTATTTACGAATCACACTCTAATGGATGGGATGCCAACACTATAGTTAGATGGTCACATCGTTGTCCTTGGAAGGCTATTGCACAAGTCTTTCAAGAGTTTTCCAAGTTTACTCAATTTGTAGTAGGAGATTGGGAAAGAATTCGGTTCTGGGAAGACTTGTGCTGGGGGGATCAACCTTTGGGTTCCCAATATCCAAGACTATTTAGAGTAGTCACGGATAAAAATATTCCTATTTCTTCAATTCTTGGATCTACTCATCCCTTTTCATGGAACTTTAATTTTTGCCGCAACCTATCCGATCCTGAGATAGAAAATTTAGAAGGCCTCATGCGGTCACTTGATTGTTTGCATTTGTCATTTTCGGTTCCAGATGCGAGATCCTGGTCTTTATCTTCGTCAGGGCTTTTTACAATCAAATCTTTCTTTCTGGCCTTATCTCAATGTTTTGGTTCTCCTCCAATTTTCCCTACTAAGTTTGTTTGGAAATCCCAAGTCCCTTTCAAGGTCAAGTCCTTTGTCTGGTTGGTAGCATACAAGAAGGTAAATATTAATGACTTGCTACAACTGAGAAGACCCTACAAAGCTCTTAGTCCTGATATTTGTAAGTTGTGCATGAGGTATGGAAAATCAGCTAATCATCTTTTCCTACATTGTTCTTTGATGATGGGGTTATTATGGCACAGATTATTTTAGTTAACCAAGATGGATTGGGTTCCCCCAATGAGCATTTCCGACATGTTGTCCATCAATTACAATGGCTTTGGTTTATCGAATAGAGGGATAGAATTGTGGCAAGCTGTGTGCATAGCTTTAATTTGGATTGTGTGGCGGGAAAGAAATACAAGGATTTTTTAGGATAAAGTAAGGAATTCAGAGAATCTTTGAGATTCTATTCATTTCCTTACTTCTCTTTGGGCTTTTTGCTCCAATGTTTTTAAGGGGACTCCCCTTATTGTGTTACAACTTGATTGGCTAGCGGCGTGAAATTCCTTTGGGTTGGTCTAGTCTAGAGAGTTTGTTCGTTATCACATTATATTTCTTGTTTTCGCATTCTTGTAGTTTAGTTTTCTTTGGTGGGAAGATTTCTCATCCTTTTCTTGTACTTCTTTTTTTATATTAATATATTCCTTTGTCATTTCCTATAAAAAAAAAGAGCTTTCTTGGCAAGAGGTATGTGTATAGAAAATGCTAGTATGTTACCAATCTTCTTCTTTTTTCACTTTTGGGACAGCTAACAAAAGTTGCACTACAAGACTATGGCCTTTTGTCATGCCATCATAGTAATCACATTCTTCACTAAGTTCATCTTCATTGTGGGTCTTTTCTTCCTTTGGATAATTCTCCAATTTAGATTTTGGTTCTTCAACACAAAAAGTGTAAAGCATTGCTTTGGCACACAACAACATAATGACCATGCCGAGTACATTCAAAACATAAAAGAATCATGCCTACCTTTTTATCTCTAATATTCATTGAAGTTTTACCCTTATTAGTGACTATTAGGCACACTCAAAGCTTTTTGATTGCTACCTTCACTATTCACATAGTTAGAAGTTTGGAAATTTGTTGTACTCAATAGTTTGTTTATTGTCTAGTTAGAGAAAGTGCCCTCAATTTGTGAACTTGTACATTTGGAAGCCTAAAACTTGAGCCATTTTTCTATTTTAAGGGGATAGTTGATAAACATCATCTACGGTATAAGTATGTGTAGCTATCATCTCAAGTTGAATTTCCATTCGAATGCCAACTTTATAGTAGGCAACAAGTTAGGACTCACTTTTCCACACTTAATTCCAAATGCTCAACTTATGGAATTTTTCTATATATTCTTCAGTTGACTTAGTACCCTTGTTTAAGAGAAAACAATTTTGTGTACATGAGTTGTTCATAGTTAGTTGGGAGAAAGTGTTCCTTCATCTTCAACTCCATCTTATCTCATGTGCCTATAGGTTGTTGTCCAGTTCTATAAAGTCGATTCTCAATATTATGTTACCATATACGTGTTGCTCTTTTTAACTTTGCCTTCATAAAATGAACTTTTCTATTTTTGGGCATAGCATACCAATCAAAGTAATCTTCCATCAATATAATCCAATCAACAAAATTTGTTGTATTTAATTTTCCATAAAATTTAGCAACTTCAAGGCGTACCTTTTATCTCACATCATCATCTAGCTCAAACATTTTGCTTCTTCTTTGACTTCCTATAATAAAATTGTCTTGTTCTTCGCATAATCTTTTTTTTTTTTTGATAAGCAAACATATATATTAGCAAAAGGCAAAACGCCGCAAAGCATACAGGAAGTATACGAGGCGACGGGGGCCTCACAAGCTTACCAAAAAAACAACAAAAAACCAACCAACCCTTAACTGGAGGCTATCCACTCCAGGAAACCTATAAGGGAGCGAGACTCCGCACCACTATACAATTTTGCCCACCCCCACAAATTACAAACAAAAGAATTCTTAACTTTCTGTATAACTAACTCCCCCCCCCCCCCCCCCCTCTGAATGCTAATCTATTCCTCTCCTTCCAAACCGTCCAAAAAATAAATAGCGGTATGGATCTCCAAATTTTCTCCCTCTTTTTTCCCACAAAAGAACCCTTCCAGCTGACAATCGCCTCCTTAACAGTTTCTGGGGAAGACCCATTGGGCTCCAACTAAGCCAAGAACAATCCCCCATAACACTCTAGCCACTGTATAATGTATAAGAAGATGGTTGACGTTTTCCTCAGCCAAACCACATAAGTAGCAGCGATTAGGAAGCTGCCACCCTCTCTTTTGTAGCCTATCAAGCGTGAGAACCCTCCCCCAAGTAGCTTCCCACGCAAAAAACGCTAGCTTGGAAGGAACGTTCTCCACCCAAATGCCCTTTTTGGGAAAAATCAGGGTACTATGGCTGATCAGCAGCTCATACGCTTCCTTAACTTCAAACTTCCCATTTTTCCCCCCCTTCCATAGTGCCACGTCCTCCTCTAGGGTGATTCTTTGACTCCTTAAGATTTGTAGCAATTCATCAACCATGTTCAGCTCCCAATCATTGAAGCCCCTAGAAAACCTTAAGTTCCAACTTCCTAGGTCAGAATTGTGGTCCCATAACTCCCCCACAGTGGCACTCCTTTGGGCAGCCACATTGAAGAGTTGAGGGAACCTACGAGCCAACTCCACCTCCCCACACCAAGGGTCCTTCCAAAACCTGATTTTGGTGCCTTTTCCGACCTTAAAATTCATTTTGTCCCAACACCAATCAGCTTCTTTCATGATCTCCTTCCAAACCCCAACACCAAAAGCTCCATTTACCTTCTTAGTCCTCCACCCAAGTTCCTCTTGCCCATATTTTGCCACAAGGACACGTTTCCACATCTCCTCCTTAGCATAAGCAAATCTCCACACCCATTTTCCAAGAAGGGCTTTATTCAAAGGGACTAACTTCCTCAACCCCAATCCCCCCTTCTCCTTACGTGGCACACCCTCTCCCAATTGACAAGGTGGGCTTTTCTTTCCGTGCTTCCCCCTCCCCACAAAAAGTCTCTTTGCAACTTTTCTAGTCTTCTTGCCACTACCCTAAGCATACGGAAAAGGGACATCTGATATAGAGGCATGCTAGCTAGAGTACTCTTTATGAGTGCAATTCTTCCTCCCTTTGATATGTATTGCCGCTTCCAGAGGGCCAACTTCCACCTCATCCTTTCCTCCACCCCATCCCACACGCTCACAGCCTTATTGGGCGCACCCAGGGGCAGTCCCAGGTAAGTTGAAGGCAACTGACCTACCTTGCATCCCAACTCCACAGCCATCTCAAGGATCTCTTCCACCTCCCCTACCGGAATGATCTCACTTTTAGCCAAATTTATCCTCAGCCCTGAAGCGGCTTCAAACCAACATAAAATCCAGCTCAAAAATGTCATATCATCTTTCTTAGCCTCACAGAAAACTATGGCATCGTCCGCAAAAAGAAGGTGGGATATATTCACAGCCTGCCCCCTGCCCCTCTGGATCCTGCACTCGGAAATGCAGCCCCCTTCCACAGCCCTCCGAATAAAGGCGCTCAACACCTCCATTCCCATAATAAACAAGTATGGGGATAAGGGGTCGCCTTGCCGAAGCCCTTTAGAGCTAGAGAAAAAGCCAGCTGGTTCCCCATTAATTAACACTGAGAATTTAGCAGTGGAAATGCAGCTCCATATCCACTCTCTCCACTTAACCCCAAAACCCATTTTTTGCATAACCCTCATCAGAAACTGCCAATTCACACTGTCATACGCCTTTTCAATATCTAACTTGCAGATCAGGCCCTTTTCACCTCTTTTCTTCCATGAGTCAATCACCTCGTTTGCTATTAGAGACGCATCCAAAATCTGCCTATCCATGACAAAAGCGTTCTGGTCTGAAGAGACCACTTTACTAACCACGTTTTTAATCCTATTGGCCAGCACCTTAGCCAAGAGTTTATACAGCCCGCCCACTAGGCTGATCGGCCTGAAATCCCCCAGCTCCTCCGCTCCTCCTTTTTTTGGGATAAGGACAAGAAACGTGGTATTGAGGCTCTTGAGAAAAGCCTTTTGCTCATGGAAATCCTTGAACATCTCCAAAACCTCCTCCTTTACAAACTCCCAGCAGAATTGCCAAAAGGCCCCCGTGAAGCCATCCGGCCCAGGAGCCTTCTCCCCATTCATGCCCATAAGTGCCGAATGGACCTCCTCTTCCGTGAAGGGGAGCTCCAAGGTGTCCACCTCTTGTTGGCTAATCTGATTCAAGTCTAACCCCCCTATCTCTGCCTTCCACTCCGAGTCTTCCGTTAACAACCGTTGAAAAGCATCTACTATTCCATTCCTCACAGCTTGCTCCTCTGAAAGTCATACCCCATTTATTTTTATTTTTTCCATCGTCTGCCTTCTTCAGTGTGCGTTTGCCATTCGGTGAAAGTACCCCGTATTCCTATCCCCTTCTCTTAGCCACAGCTCCCTTGAGAGCTGTCTCCAGTGTATCTCCTCCAACTTAACCCATTTCGCGTAATCGTCTTTTACTTCTTTTTTCCTTGACAGTTCCTCCTCTATCAGGCCCCTCTCACTTTCCACTTGGTCCCAATAGTCCACTTGCTGCAGCGCAGCCATCTTATTGCTCTCCAGGTTCCCAAACACCTCTCTGTTCCAGACCTTTAGTTTCTGCTTAATCACCTTTAGTTTTGTAGCCAGCCTATAGCTAGCCCTTCCACTCACTGACATCCCCTGCCACCAACTCCGCAAAAGGTCTTTGAACCCTTCCACTTTCAGCCACATATTCTCGAACCTGAATGGTGATGGACCTCTTTTTATACCACCCCCCTCAATTATAATTGGAAAGTGATCCGATATAGGCCGCGATAGTCTCTTCTGGGTCACATTCCTAAACTGATCAAGCCAGCTGGGTGAAACCATAAACCTGTCCAGCCTGGCCCAGACTTGATTTTGAAGCCCCCCACTCCACGTAAAAGATCCACCTTGAAGAGGAAGATCAATAAGCTCAAGGTCATCCATAACCTGAGCAAACCTCCTCATAGCAGGTGAAATCCCCCCTTGCCTACTTCTTTCCCCTTGAGAGAGAATCACATTAAAATCTCCCCTTACACATCAGGGTTCTCCCCAAAGCCCTCTTATCGCTCCAAATTCCTCCCAAAGGCACTCCCTATCCTCTTTGGTGAAGGGGCCATAAACACCTGTGAACACCCATATTGCCCCATTTTCCACAGTTCTAAATTTACAGGAAATTGAGAATTGACCCTTCTCCCACTCCAACAGATCCAAAAACCTCTTGTCCCAACAAATTAGCACCCCTCCCGCTGCCCCAACTGCTTCAATAGTTCTCCAGTCTAAAAATCTCCCCACCCCTAAGCTTTTCACCATCCCATCCGTCATTAACTGTATTTTTGTCTCTTGGATACAGAATAAGTCGACCTTCTGTTTTCTAACCACAGACTTAATAATTCTTCTTTTATTAACATCATTTGCCCCCCTCACATTCCAGCTCAACATCTTAAGATTCATTAAACAAACAGAGTTGGCCCCCTCTACTTTTTAGGTGACTATTCTTCTTGTCACTCCCCTTGTATTTGATTGAGCATTCTAACCTTTTGAGCTCCCTCTCAAATTTTGATTTTTCCAGTAATCCTTTGCTATGGATCCTCTCCCGTCTTTTTCTGATTTTGGACAAGAAATCCAATATTTCTCTCTCCAGGCCTTCTACTGAAAATCCCAGAAGCTTGCTAAATTTAGCCAAGCTGCTATCCTCCCATTTAGTCTCCTTCTCGCTCCTTTGAGCCTAAGACCCCATCATAACTGGAGTGCATTCTGGGTTTTGGACTTCTAGAGCATCACAGTTGATCTCAATCAGGTCCCAGCAGCCCTCTCTACTCGCTGAAGGCCCCCCTAAGGTTGTGAGCTCCATCTTGCTTTCCTTCTGGAGGCCCGCCCTTGTTTCCCCAGAGTGGTCGCAAGACTCCCTCTCCGGAGTCCGACCAAAAAAATTAGAAGAAGAAGAAGAGGAATCCACAGCCCTTAGGTTAGAACCATACCTTAAGGCTTCATCCATGATCGCCCTCTCTGCCACTGAACACTGGAGAGCCTGCTGCCGCATCCCATTTGCCTCCTTCTCTCGGCACTTAATGAATTCCACTTCCAGCTTTAGGCCCAAACCATCTTCATAGTCCGTGCCAGTCTTTTGGACCTGCGTTTGGCCCAGACCACCCCCAACCTTTATAGCAGGCCCATGAGGCAAGAGCTCCAGCCCTTCAGAGGCCCTTCCCTCAGCTGGCTCACTTTCTTTCCCAATTGCAGCCCATTCATCCTTCTTATTAAAAGGCCTACCTTGCATAGTTGGGCCATAGTCCCACTTTTGGCCCACGGGGTCACAACCCAATCCAGATGAGCTTAACCCATCGCCTGCGAATCCGGAGCTTTGCCGGGTCGCCCGCCCAACTAGAGCCCAATTTTCAAACTGTCTCACCTGCTCTCCCGTCCCATCTTCTGACCGGCGCTGTTCCTTGGGTGCAGCGCCCAGATTTTCCTCCACACGCAATCCCGCACGTGGTTCTTCCTCACCCCTAACCTCCCCTCTCTGTCGCCCACAGCCATCTCGGCCATCCCCCTTTTTCTTCCTTATTTCCGGCGAGATCTCCCACCACAGCGTCACAACATACACCTCCCCCTCCACCCCAATCTCCATCGAACTCGGCAAAACCCCTTCAGACAGCTTTACTTTGATCCTTGCCCATTCCAGGTTCTCCTTCCTCTCTGTCAGAGGATCGACGTCCAAAAAACTGCCGCACGCGTCCCCCATTCTCTTCAGAATCGACGGCGCCCACAGCGAGATTGGTAGACCCACAATTCTAACCCAAGCTTCCTTCCTGTTCTCCCCCTCTGGAGCGCATCCAAATTTCGGACTCCACACCTCCAATCCCATTTGGATTCCTCCCACTAGTCTCGCCCCCGAGGCTAACACCCTCTTGGCTTCTTCCACTTTTTCAAACTCCAAAAGGGCACAGCCCTTCCCCAATCTAGCCAAACCTAGCTTACCTTTCAATCCCCACGCTCTTGCCGCTGCCCACCCCAAACTCGCAAGGTCTTCTTCTCGCGCTAAACTAGGGCTCCATTTGCCTATCAGGCACTGCCTCAATCTACTCACATTATTCTTTGTTTCCTCCTCCCTGAGCTCTGAGCCCTTGACCACTTCCGCATACAGCTTGCATGACTCCCTTACTCCTTGGTCACTTTCCTTTTCATCGAGCCAAAATCCTTCCCTCCGTAAAGCCTCTATCATAGCACCCATCCTCCCTTTTCCCTTCCCCCTCTTGGTATACAAATACCAAACCTCCTCTTCTCCATGTCCATCACCCCCAGACGGATAAAGCACCACCCGGCCCTATTCGCCTCTCTCACCATGGAGTAAAATCTCCCTTTTTCCTTCCAGCCCTTCTCCCATCTTCCTTCTTCCCCATTCCTCAGACACTGAGACAATCCTTCTAAGAACAATCCCACACTCGCCGGCCCCAGTCGGACCCAAGACACTAACTCACCCTTGCTTTTCGAGATTACAGCATGACGCTTTCCATTTCTCTCCTCAGCTTCTACTTCGAACATCTTCGATTCCACCACAAATCTATTTCCTTTCCTCCTCCCACGATTCTCCGCCCGAGACTCCCCTTTCTTGCTTTCGACCTCACGGAACCCCTCACTCTCTCTCATCTCATCCTAAGCCTGCAGTTGTTATGTCAAATACCCTTCGCATAGTCTATGAGGCAGTTGTCCAAATTGATGGCTTGCAGTCTCATCTTTAGCCAATCGTTTTTCTTGACACTTTTCTAATAACTTTATGATTCTAGTTATAATTCTCCTATAACCTATTTAGCTACTCCTAATTTTACTCCAATAAATATTAATCCTAATTTAATTCCAGCTAATACTAATGCCCATCCTCATCAGCATGTTTTCTTATTTGTGAAGCGCTACTAAGCTAAAAATTGGTGTTGGAACCAATCATAATATGGATAGAAACCAAAAAAATTCTACTTAGTTCCAAGAGATAAAAGCCCAAGTATAATAAATCATCATAGGATTTTTCCTTTGGGAGTTTTAGTAAAGAGTTCTTGTCATTTTTATCCCTAAAATTTAATTTTAGAATACAACACAAAGGCAAAAAAGAAAAAGATAAGGACACAGATGTCCTTGAAACAGCATCCCATTTTCTTTTCTTTCTTGCATATATTTCAGGAAATCAGAAAAATAAAACACCCTAAATAATGGCATTAACGTGAAGTCAAATTCAATAAATAGAAAAAAGAACTCACATTTGCTCCTTACAAGAAATCAATAACTTCCTGTAGATACACATGACAACTTTTACATGATGAAAGCGTTCAGTTCTCAATTCCTTGTAACATCTTTGCTCAAGATAAGTTGTGATCTGATAACAAGATATGTACCTTCCATTAATAAATCAGCAACAAAGCAGAGAGATAAACATTAAAAATAAAATATAGTTTCAGAAAAAAAAAAAAAAAAGGAAATGATATAGTTTCTTTACTATGAAACAGCAATGATGATTTATAAGAATGAAACTAGGTAATTGGCCATCAGCAAAAGACTGATATTGAACAAATCTAAAACATTATCAGTTTCCTACACAATGTCTTTCAAATCTTCCCTCTTTTAGGCACCATCCACTCCATACAAAGAATTTGCATAGATATCTGATAGCCCACAGCAATATTTTTCTTTTCTTTTTTCTTTTTTTTTCTTTTTTTGAAGTTTTTAGTTAAAAAAAATGTAGTTTGCATCCTATCTTCAACTGCCACTGGGGCGTGCAGATAAAAAGCAACAGGAACGAAATGGATTATGGATTTATAATTTCAAAACAAAACTAATTGGCAAAAGAAATATCAGGATGACAAACTAATTCTTGAAAATAATTCTTAAGCATGATCAAGAAAATCCATCTCAAATATCAAATGTCTTAAGTTAAATTTGAATATGAATAATTTTTATTCTAATTTTGCCTCATGGATGTTCTAGGGGGTTCATAACTTTCTAGATTTTCAAAGGCAGACAGACTCCTCCACATCAATCAATGTGTATTTGGCACATTGGTATAGATGTTGGTCAAAGAAAGAAAGACATAGATGGTGGTGTTTCAACCAATGTGTACTTGGCACTATGCATCTATTAACACAGGAGGAGCTCCAGAATTCATTTTTATTCCTAGTCGAATCATTTCACATTGGTGATCATGTAAAGATGATCACTAGCCCAAATAAGGATTTAAAGAATTCATACACATTAACATGCATGCCAATGTTAGAAGGAACTAAAATGTGTCATTAAAGAACATAAAGAGGTAACCAAGTTATTTAAGATAAAATTAATGCATCTCCCTCAACTTTTGAAGTTTATTAATTAGAATGGGAAATTGAAAAATATTAACTTTCTGATTTTGGAAGTATCAGGAGAAATAATTGTCATGCAACAATTTTAACCAAGTGCTAACTAGCAAGAAGGTATATCTACAGAAACCAAATAAATTGTACTGGTTACTTATACAAACAAATGCATAAACAAGAATGAGCCATAAATATAAGACCACATATAAAGATTAATCACTGGAATGCCAGCAAAATAAAATGGAGACATTGTTTTGAAGCTTAAGACACAGAAATGATTGATTAATGTACCTTTGGGATACGGAGAGGATTTCTCGAAGCATATTCACAGAGTTTACCTATTTTTCTATCGTTTGGCTCTTCTTCCTGCCAAAATAGAAAAAAGTGTCAGGAATAAAACAACTAAATATGTTATATAAAAAATAAACTTTCGTTCCATAGAACAAAAGACAAAAATATTATTTTTGGAATCTCTTAGAAAACTGAAATTGAATCTTGATTTCAAATGTAGAAACTATAAAGCATGGAGCTATTGCTATACATGAAATAAATAAATAAATTACAAACCACAAATCTCAATTGGCTAAAAGCCGAGCTTCTGGGCAAGAATGACAAAAATCTATTTCCAAGGAGCAAAGATAGAACAAAATTATCGGAAAGTATAATGAGAAGTTTGATCATCATTCTCTTGTTAATTTAAGAACCCATTTTTCTTATTACTGTAGACACACACCAAAATTTGATAAAAACAAATAATGCCCCATTCCAAATTATGCCAAGCCTTCAATTCTAAATCAAACCAAAGAAACAAACATTTTTAATCCTTTAAACAACAAAAAAACATATTCAAATTCCAACAAACAGTAACGACAAAGCACTTTTTCCCTTTCAATTACAGCCAAAAATCATCATTACCCTTCAAATTCAAACAAACCCAAAGAAACAACCATTTCAATTAGTTTTAAAAATCAAATTATCCCTTCAAAATCCGTTTCATCTAACTAATATGCCAATACATTTTCATCATCATTCTCTTGTTAATTACAACAAACCATCATTCTACCACTCTACATTTACTCCAAATTCAACAAAACATGTATTCCAATTTGAAACGAACATTAAATCCCCAATTTCAAATCAAACCAAAGAAGCAAACATTTTCAATTAGCTCCAACGACCATCATTGACGCATTAATTTCAATATAAGGATTCGTAAAATCTAATTAACCGCAATTAAACCAAATAAACAAACAAATGATGGATAAAACAAACTCGAGATCGAGGAAAAATCTCGGCCAGCAACTTCTTGTAGCGCTTGACAGGCTGCCTCGACCTTGACCTCATGGAAGGGCAAAAGAAACAGAGGCTGCCGCACACCGGCATCACTTTCCGAGAAATTATGCCCATTTTTAGATCCCAAAATTCACAAATCAACTCCTCCACACGATACAAAAGGTTGAAAAAAAAATTTAACTACAATTTTATTTGTGAAAATTCAGACAATGCGGGTGATTCTTGAAGAAATTGTGATCGGTGGGGGCGTGATCGGAGGGTGGAGATCGGTTGAGGAGGTGAGCAGCGAGATCACCGGATCTCCGACGACCTCCACCGGAAAGGAGGAAGATGAAGAAGAATAAAATGTGAAATGGTTTTTTTTTTTCTTTTTTTTTTCTTTTTCCTTTTTTTATTCTTCTTCTCTCCTGCCCTTTTATAACAAATTTTGAGATTATTGGTGGGCGATTTTTTGTAATTTCAAACGGCTATATTTGGCTTTGTGGGGCCATGATGAAATTACCTTTTCACCCTTTTCATAATTTTGATTCTTTGAATGTATATATATATACTTTTAGGAAATATATGATTCATCATTTATCATAAGATTATATCATTAAACTTCCAACTCGACCATTTCCTTTTTTGGAAAATATTATTAATTATAAAATTTTGCAAAATTAAAATTATTTGTACATTTTATGGGCGTGAGAAAAAAATAAATGTATATGGACAAGAAAATAAAATTACAAATGTACATTAAAAAATTTGATCCACTAAATTTGATTTTTCTTTTAAATATTAAAAATTAGTATATTCTCAATATTGAAAAAAAAAACGATTTTTTTCAATTCATTTCCTTAAAAATTATGGGTATTACCAAATCAATCTTATTAAAAGTTAATTTAATAATTACATAATTACTATTAAATATGTCCAAGAAGTAATACAACAAATCAATTCCATGGCCATATTAGTACTCATAATAAATGATATTTATGTCATTCAAAAAATTGTTGTGCGAAAGTTTAAAAAAAAAAAAAAAAAAACTGGTGCTAAAGGCATTGGCCATTAATTGTATTCACAAATTAAGAGATCATTTGACAATAATTTTAAAAAACGCTTTTAATATTTCTAATATTTGAAAATTTTTATCATTCAAGAATTAGAAATATTAGAAATACCTTATAACATCATCCACAAACATACTCTAATGGTGGGGTGATAGGTGACTTCCATATTGTAAATTAGTTTGATAAAATTTTTGTAAATATTAAGAGGTGTACGATAAAATTTAATACTTATTATTTAATGATTTAAGTTAATTTTAAGTTAAATTCTACTTAAGTTATAAACTTAAAACTTATTACTTAATTCTTACTTTAAGTATTTAAATTGTTTAATAAAATTAACTTAAAACTTATTTTAAATCATTAAATTAATATATTTATCTTTGTAAATTATAATTAAGACAAATGAGATCAAATAACAAAGGTCATGAAGTAGTACAGGATATTATGGAGATAATGAAGACAAATAGGGATAAAAATGTAAAAAGGTAAAATAAAGATATGGATTTAAAAATGAGTTAATTATTTGTACTTATTATTTACCTTTGTTTTTTACTTTTAATTATATTATTAAGTTATTTTATCGAACATATTTAATTAATTTAATGACTTAAATTAAGTTATTAAATCACTTTAAATTATTAAATTGGTTTATCAAACAATTCCAAAAGTGTACAAAGATTTTAGGAGGAAAAAATGGTGGGGTTATGGTTTAATAATTTTAAGTAATTGTAGTATAAAGTTAAAAGAAAAGATAAAAATAAAAGTTGTCTTGTTATATTTTTTTTATTGAATATTTTATTTTCAACCTATATTTATTCCTTGAAAAAATTAAAGGAAAATTTGAAGCAAAGAAAATAAGAAGGAAAAATAAAAGAAAAAAATGGAATAAAAAAATAGATTTAAAATTTCTATGATAAACCAAACACAAGAAAATCATTCTTTTTTTTTTTTTTTTTCCAAGAACCTTATATATTGTATATTATGATATTTAATGTGACAATATTTCAATCCATAATAGGGTTGATACAATATCAAAATAAATTAAAATGATAGAAAAATAGGTGACAATTTAACATTTTCCACACAAACTTCTACATGGCTGATCCACCAGCATTCAGTCCTTCACCTTCTCCTTCAAACAAGGGACCAATTGCAACCACTTGTTCAACCCTGGCCGAAAAAAAAAAAAAAAATCAAAACAAAACAACCCAAAATTAATGAATTTTCAAAGAAGAACAAAAATGGAGATGTCCATGATCACCAAAAATTTCATCTTGGGCTGAGAAAGAGAAAGAAAAGGAGAGAAAAAGAGAGAAAATGAAGAAGAAGAATGGACAATGCAAATGTTAGTCTCAAAGACTTGATTGCCCACAAAGCTAGAGCCATGTAGACATTTAGTGATGGGCTCATGCCCTTCTAAGGGCTTTTCAACAGCCAAGGATTGTTGCAGAAACCCTTGTAAGTTACTCTGTTTCCCAACAAGCAAATTTTCCCATTTTCCCATTTTCCATACCAGAATAGGACAATGTATCTCTCAATGTATCCCATTTTCAATCAATGTAGACCCATGTTCTTAAACATTTTGGTCTCTACTAATGATATCTTAGAAATTCAATTTCAAGTTGTGGGTATGCAAAAGAACTTCATCAATAAATCTAAGGACAACCCCCTTTCTGCAATTGTTGAGACCCTTTGAAGTAGTTGCAAACTTCTGCAATTGTATACTCCAAAAGCTGCATTATGTAGGTCCATTATGGCTCTGCAGAGCTGATGCATTTGAAGCATGCCAGTCAGGAGACAACAAGCAACCATATAACAGAATTTAGCGGTATTGCACTTTGTCACTTCATCATGACTATAATAGAGCATGATATACATCATAGAAAGCTTCATCGTAATTCTAATAGAGCATGATATAGATCGTGGGTTAAAATTTTAGTAACTTAAACTTTTACACTATGTTAGGTTTCGGGAAAGTACTAAAGAAAGGAAAAAAAAATATCAAGGAAGATTATTTTATCATGTTTGGTATTGATATGCAAAACATGAAAGAAAATAAAATATAATTAAAATGAATTAGAAACTTATACATTTTCAAATTATTTAATCTTTATATGAAAGAAGTAAAATAAGTGAAATAAGTTTGAAGTAACATATAAAAATAATTTATTAGCTTTAAATCTATTTTTCATTTTCCTTTACTTTTCCTCACTATTTTCTTTTCGTCACATTTTCCCTCAAATTTTCTAAAAACCAAATGTACCCTTAGGGATGTAAGTAACTTAAAACCCGTTTGATAGTGATTCTAGAAAGCGTTTTTAATATTTATAATACTTGAAAAAATTTATCATTAAGTGTTAAAAATGTTAGAAACGCTTTCTAAAATCACTCACAAACGCACTCTTAATATGGTAGCAGAGTTTTGATTATCATATGGAGCCCCATACATGTGGGGATTGATATACTTTAGGGTAGGTGTCATATCAGGATGTGTTGGAGCATAATATATATTATGGACTCAAATCCTAACAACTCAAACTCTAGGAAAAGTTTTTACTCAACAAACTCCATAACAAAGAAGAATCACACTTCATAATCAACAATATAACTTCAAAAAAGTGCTATAGCGTCTTGATTGACATAACACTTGGGGTACCCCCTGGCTCTTTGATTGACATCTTTTATATATTCTTGTTTGCCTATCGAAAAAGGTATAACACTTCATTGTAACTCCAAAACAAAGAAAGAAGCATATTTCATGACAATCCCTGGGTAAACAATATTACGGTAATGGAATTAAATTAGCATTAGGGACCCCAGAAGAGGAAGGCCATCACTATTGCCCGATTATCCCCCATACTTCATCCCACTCCCCCAAACTTATTGCCTCTACAGGTACTAGTATGTGAAGAGCTTCAAGAAAAGACTCAAGGATATTGTCGTTTGTGATTTGTTTTGTGGGAGTTGTTTCATGATCCACAGTTTCTTAAGCATATATATAAAGCAGCTGCTTTCATCCTCTTTTCTTAACTACAGTTTCTTGACTTACCAGTTCTCTTCCTCTGCTATGTGTTTGAGCTCTATGGTGAAGATACACAGGTCTAAAGGTGGACAATAGGCTTATTAGTTATTCCAAGTAACACATGGATATTCTATTGCACTGGCATTATCTGTAGATATGCAAAACTACCTGTATTTCGATACTTAATCCTCTTTCCCAACTGCGTTAACAATTGACTAGCAAACAACACCATTGATACATCTCCTCGATGCATTCTATATACTGTTCTGCTGGCCTCTTCACATAAAACTCCATTAAAGAGTTCTTCTATATGAACGCATTGCACACATTGTTATCCTATTGTGGGAAAGTTCTCATTGTGATCCAGTTTTTTGCAGGTAGGGATAATTACTGGCAACATAATGTTTCCCCATACAGGTACCCGTGCAAACATACTTCAAAGATTGGATTATATCATTGAATTCAGTATGATTTGCCATATGTTTGCATTAGATCTAGAAACAGATACCTGTGTGCTATTCCAGTGGCCAACTAGGGAAGCTATAGTTACCTAATCTGGGATGCTCTCAACGTTCTTGCTAGCTTGTCTTCTGACTCCATTTTTCCATTACTTGGAGGTTTGCAGCCATGGATTCACCTTCTCCCTCACAGGCACTGCCTCTCCTCTGCTAGTGCACCAAATCACTGACCTCAAGATAAGCAAATCACACATTGGATGACTAGTAGTTGCAGCTAGAATACACTTTGATTTGGTATTGTCTCTTCTCATCTCCATTGGTTTTGTTATATTTTAGCCTAACTAAAATCTCAGCATCCAGGATTCTAAGGGAATCTAACTCTTGACTGCTTCCTTGATAATGCAAACAACCGCCGAGAGCTGGGTCAACCATGAAAACCGAGAAGGAAAACCTATGAAAGGCTCCCACATGGTGGTCTTGGTTGCTTTTTTGGTCATAAGCTGCAGCTGCTAGCCTATTGCAGGGAACAGCCCCATGATGAGTGCGTTCATGGCAGGAATTGCCTTGCCTAGAGAGGGCAAGCTGTCAAAGATGATGATCAGAAAGGTTAACTAATTCTTCAACAGCATCTTTTATCCATTTTTTTCCTATTTGGGTGGGCTTGGGGTCAATTTTTAGAAGTTCCATCCTGGCAGCCATGGGACATGAGCAAGATTGTTCTTCATTTTTGAGATTGCAACATTGGGAAAAGACATTGGAACCCATCAGGCTCATGCGAAGATTCAATCACCCAGATTAGTTGCTCTCGGTTTACTTCTCACTGTCAAGCATCTTGGCACTTTCTGCCCTGGAGGTCAGCCTATCTATTCCCTTCCCTCAACTATAATGGCAAATACTCCTACCAAATCATGAAACTTGAAGGCAACTAGACTGGCTTTTACTAAGAACTTTCATAACAGGATTGATAGTTGTCCTAAAATTTTCTACCATGAATTTGAAGGCTCAATGCTTTTGAACTTGCAATGCATTCTAATTTTCCAGAAACTAAAACCCACAAACATGACTAGTAAGCACATGTATTGAGTATGTATATATATATATAAGGATAGGAGAGGAGCAAGACCTGACATTTGTAGAGCTTGTACTTTTAATCTTTGAGCAGCACCGGCAAGCATAAAACCCATTTCACCATTCAAACCACTATAATCTTACCGCGTTGTGTTCTTAAACCAAATGCAGAATGAAATCACATTGACTTCAACCAGTACTAGATTGACAATCTTCTTCACTGTGGTCTACACCCCATCAGTAATAGGGTACATCATTGGAAGTGCAAGGAAACACTCACCAAATCAACAGATGGCACTGCAATGGCTTAAGCCTGCAAATGAGCCTTGAATGTTGCCAAGTGTTCAAGGCCCTCAACACCTGCCTTCAATCATTAACTTCATTGTGATATCCCAGGGGAGACATGATCCTGCAATCATAGTTTATGTGACTGACATGATCAAGCTCACAGAAAAAATAGAGTCCACCCTGATACACAATGAAGGAGGGATATGGTGATTGTGACCAACAAGGCAGTGGTAGAGATGGGAGATCAAATCACTACAGCAATCAAAACTTATGAAAAGGAGAACAGTAAAAGTTGTACTACCATTCAGTGAATGCTTGCACTCTCAGCATTCAGTCCTATGCACTAGGATATTTGCAGGTTTGCAGAGACTTGCTTGTTTCCCTTGTTGTACTGCCATTCCATTAGTACCAGGTTGCAGATGGAAAATGATTGAAGCCCACTCCATAATCTGATATGTGAACAGAAAGGTATGGACACACATGTATGTATCACAGAAGTTTGGGAAAGACTCCAAAATTCTACTCAATGCTTCCACTGAGGCACTGTCTGATACATCCAAAGCAGTATTGAATTCCTAGTTTGCCATGATGATCATTTTGTCTTCTAAAAGGTGCTTCAGTGTGCCCCATGCTTCATTAGGATACTGGTTGATTGGGGTCTTGGATTGACCACCAAAATAGTGAGATCATCCATATTCTAAATGTGGCAGTTATTTTTCATCAGTGGCAAAGATGATAGGGAAGCACTAGCCTATGCCAGCCACGTGGCCCAACATCCTGGAGTGAAACTCGCAGTTATTAGATTCCTATAGGATACTAATGCCAAAACCAAATTGACAAGACTTGGCACCAGTACCGGTAAGGTTAGCCTGCCTGAGCAAGAAGAGATGAAGCTTGATGATGAGTTCTTTGCAAGTTCTATGAGAGACTAGTAGGAGGACACATAGCTCATATGGAAGAGTATCTTGCAAATCCAGCTGAGACCATGTCAGCTCTGAAGTCATTAAAAGAACAATATAGACTCATCGTTGTTGATCAAGGGGTGAGTGTGAATTCCATATTGACAGCTGGGATGAATGTTTGGATGCGGTGTCCAGAACTAGGTCCCACTGGTGACTTTCTATTGGGATCTGATTCAGTAGTTTCAGCCTCCATTATGATCACCCAACAACACAGTCCTAAAGGAGAATTGGCTGATCTCACTGATGACTTTTCAGTCATGTAAATGTAAATCCCTGTTAGTAAGGTAGCTAAAAACTTCAGGATCCAATTATAGCAAGGTAATTTGGAAATTGCCAAAACAATAGCTGTAGAATGGGAAAACACACAAGAAACTAGTGAACATTGATAAAAGAAAATTATTGAAAATGAGTGAAAAGCAATTTATAATATATTGTTATATGCATTTCCCATAATCATTCTGCCTTCGCTTTCCCCCTAGTTGCAGAAATATTTAGTTTATTGTTTTCCACTCATTTACAGATCTAGCTACTAGTTGTCAACTTGTTTCTCAAACATCTTCAGCATATCTGTTACGTGGCTTGCAAGGAACATGAGATTTGTGTTCTTTCCATGTTAATGTGAAAACAATCATTGGCAATGTAAGGTTCAGTTTCACATGGTATCTTACTGAGATGTGGGACTAACTAGTTTAGTTTGTCATCTTGATATACATATATTTTGCCAATTAGTTTTATTTTGAAGTTACATATCCATAATCCCTTTCATTCCTGTTGTTTTTTTTTTTAACACACTGCAGTGGTAGTTGGGGTGGGACAGAAACTGTAGTTTTTAACTAACTACTAAGAACTTCATAAAAGGAAAAAGATATTTGTTATGGGCTCTCAGATATCTTGTCAAATTCTTTATATCAGTTTCATGCAGATGGTCAATTACCTAATTTTCATTAATATTTATCTCTCTGCTCTGCTGCTGATATATTAATGGAAGCTACATATCTTATTATCACATCACAGCTTATCTTGAGCAAAGATGTTGTAAGGAATTGAACACTGAATGCTCTCACCATGTAAAAGTCATCATGTGTATCTACAGGAAGTTGCTGAGTTATATTAAAGAGCCAATGCAAGTTCTTTTTTTCCCATATCAAATTTGACTTCACATTAATGCCATTATTTAGGATGTTCCCTTTTTCTGATTTCCTGAAAGATATGTAACAGACAAAAGAAAATGGGGTGTTGAGTTTTAAGGGCATCCTCTGTTACCTTGTCTTGTTTTGTATTAGAATGATATTCTAAAATCAAATTTTAGGAGATGATTAGATCCAAAGAACAATATTCATTGACGTCCTAGGGGATTCATGATGACTATCTAGGTTTTGAAAGGCAGACAAAGGTGAAGTCAGAGAGAGAGAGAAATGGTGTTTCAATCAATGTGCATGTGACACTAGGCGTCTACAACAGAGGAGATCCAGAGTTCTCTTTGTTTCCGCTTGAATCATTTGACATAAGTAACTTGCAAAAATTAACTTCAGGACAGATCATGTAAAGTTGATCACTACCCCAGGTTTTAAAGAATTCATAAATGTTATAGCATGCATGCCAGTGTTCAAAGGAGCTAAAATGTGTCATCAGAGAACATGCAGAGGAAGCCGATTCATGAATGGGTCTCCTTCAACTTTCATTACACAAAAAACAGCAACAGACCACAAAGGATCTTTTAAAATTTAATACTTAGGCATGGGAAGTTGAAGAATATCAACCATCAATGGCAATAACTGTCATGCAACAATTTCAACCAAGTGCTAACGAGTAAGGAGGTATATCTACAGAAACCAAATAAATTCTAGTAGGTACTTATACAAATAAATGTGTGGACAAAGAATAAGAATAAGACAAAAATATGAGGATGCATATAAAGATTTAATCACTAGAATACCTGCAAAATAAATGGACCCATTGTTTTGAAGCTTCAAACAATGTGTATAGTTTACCTATTTTTCCATCATTCAGTTCTCCAACCAGCCAAAATAGAAAAAGTGCCAGGAACAAAACAGCTAAAGAGTATTCTATAAGAGGAAAGCTTTGTTCCTTAGAACCAAAAAAACAGTAATTTTGGAGATCTATCAAATGAAAATGAATGTTGATTTAAAATATGTTAAGAGTGCATAATATACATTGTAGGCCCAAATCCCACAAGTTTAAGCTTTTAGGAAAATTGGTTGTCTAACATGACATTAAACCACATTTGGTGGGACCGTGGGAGGTCATATGTTCGAACCTCACCGCAAATTTATTTTCCCACTTTATTAAGCCCAAAGGAGGCTGTTTGTGGTTTGTTTATCTGCAAGTCTATGTATGCCTATGGTCTCTCTAGGTGCGGGTATGGGGTCACTCATGGGGAAGGGTGTTGAAGTGCATGATATACATTGTGTGCTCAAATCCTACAAGCTTAAGTTTTTAGAAAAATTGGTTATCTAACAAAATATATGAACTATAACACATGATTCCATCTATAAAATATAATCACAAATTACAAGATAGAACTTTCAATTTGTTGAATGCCCAACTTCTGGGCCAAGATGACAAAATTCCAATTCCAAGGAATAAAGATAGAACAAAATTATTGCAAAGAATCAAGTGACATTCTAAATTTAGAAACAAACACATGTGATTAATATTAATTAAATATGCACCTCCCTAAATAGAAGTATATTAAGAAATTAAAGGGTAAAAATTAACACCAAAATAGAATAAATATATCCTAGACTATAAAAATATAGGCATCTTTCATCCTTCCGGGAAACCAAAATAAAAATGAGACATAGAAGGCTCCATTTGGATCATGGAAATTTGAGGAAAAGGATGACGAGAAGAAAATAAGGAGGAAAAAAATGAAGAAAAAACGAGTGAAGGAAAATAAAATATAATTTTAACATCAAAAAAATATTTCTAACATCCTTCTTCAATTTTATTCCTTTCTATATAAAGAATAAAAAAATTGAAAAAAGTGTACAAGTTTTTACATATCTTCTATTTTCCTCTATATTTTCCAGTAAACCAAATAAAAGAATTTCAGATTCCTTCTAATATGATTTTCCTTTGCAAACAACAGAGAGGAAATAGTTTTATGGGTTGACTTGTATCCAACCTAACCTTTCCTTTCCTTTTATATTTTCCTTGCTACTTTCCTTTCCTTTCAAAGTGACCCTGTTTGTTTCATGGGAAACTGATAATGAAAATCTTTTATCCTTGTACTGGTCATGCCAATCCAGATTTCATCAATCGAGGGAATCAAATATCATTTTTAATTATGTGTCTTGATTCTAATAATAGACCATGACATTAGTTTTCTAGTACTGAGTCTTTTCTGTTTCTACTTTTTTTCTTTGCTTTCTCCCATCCATTGGAGATTTCATGACTCGTTCTAAACTTCCATTCTGTCCTCAAAATAAGGAAGCAATAGCCACCACTCATTCACCTCCAATGGTCAAAACCAAGAAAGAAAGCCCCAAATCATGTAGCAGAAAGCAGAAAACAAAAACAAGAAAAACAATTAGTGAATAAACAGTGACAATAATCAATCTCCAAAGCGAGAGGGAGAGATACAAGGAGAAATTCCATCTCAATTATGCATCTCTGTGTTGAATGAGAGAGACAGAGAGAGAATGGAGGCTCTAACTGACAAGATCAATGCCCAAAACAAAAGTTGTGCAATCCAGATGTCCCTAAAGGCTGCTAAATTTTCAGCCATAATCCTAGCTTTCTTTGGCATCGTGTTTGCATGCAATTTCCTATACACCCTCTTAAAGCTTGTGCACCTGCCCCGCATCATCTCAGAATTAGCAGTAATTCTCTCTCTCATGGTCTTCATGCATGCAAATTTTCTGACATGTAGAAATGTTTACCTTGACAATATGAATAATATAGGCTTGGTTTAGTCTGAAACACCACTATTTTGGATCGGTTTCAAAATTATAGCATGGACAGATATACATGCATGCATCTGTTAAGAGTTCTGTTGGATTATTCAATCTGTTTTTGTTTTTTTTAAACAGATTTTTCAATAAACTACAGTATATAGATATTATTAATTTTATTTAAAAACAAAAAATCACATCACATCTCACTCATAGAACTACCAGAAAGGAAGTGTACTCTGTTGAATGGACATACTCCTTACACCTCTAGGATGCAAGTCCTTTTGATAGTTAGTCTTCTTCACATGTTTGATCTCTTTCAGTTGTTTGCAGGTAGGAATGATTATTGCCAACATTTCTCAATCATCATTGAACTTTGAAATGCCTTCTGCAGTGGACTCACTTGTTGGTTTTGGAATGATGCTGTACATGTTTGTGTTAGGCCTAGAATTAGATCCTAATGTACTTATTAAAAAACCAGAGCGTGAGGCTAAAGTGGCGTATGGGGGAATGATCTCCACATTCATCCTAGCCTACATCGTGACTCCATATCTGCATTATTCTCAGGTTCCAAGCACGGGGTTCAACCTCGCTCTCTCCATCACCGTCTCAGGCACTGCCTCTCCCTTACTCTCCCGGATAGTCACTGATCTCAAGATTGGCAAGTCAGACATTGGGCATCTTGTATCTGCAGCTGGAATTCACACTGACATGGTATCCACTCTTATCATTTCAGTGGGATTTATGATTCTTGACGCTGATAAAAGTCTCAGTATCCGTGATTCACACCGCATCCTTTTTACTTGTTGTACCCTGGTGATCCAAACAGTGTTTGCAGCCACTGTTTCTCCAGTTTTCTTTGCCTGGGTGAACCATGAGAACCCAGAAGGAAAACCAGTAAAAGGCTCACACTTAGTCGTAACCATTGGCTTCGTGGTAGTCATTTGCGTCTCATCAGCAGCCATATCAGGGTACAGTCCGATGATGAGTGCATATGTGACAGGTCTTGTTCTACCTAGGGAGGGAAGATTATCAAAGCTAATGATTAACAAGATTAACCACTTCTTAACCAAAATAATTTTTCCAATTTATGGCCTTTGGGTGTTCTGGGTAGCCGGTTTCCATGAGTTCCAACTCGGAAAATTAGGGACATGGGGAAGGTTGTTTTTGCTTATGGTGATAGCAATGCTCGGAAAAGTCATTGGAACAATTGCCTCTGGGGTGATGTTAGGGTTTCAATTGCCAGAATCTGTCGCAATTGGGTTGCTTCTCACTGTCAAGGGCCATTTTCATATGTTGTTAGCCACTACTGCCATTCAAGTAAGTCATGTATTCTTGATTCTTGCCTGTTCTATTGCTCTAAATGAAAATTTCAGTAACAAGGGTGACATGCCAACAAGCATCAAACTGAGTCTTAGACCAGTCATTACATGAAATTAAGACAAAAGGAGCATCGCTAAAAAACCATTTGCTAAGTTTCCAAATATGAAATAGGTCATTGTAATCGAGTAACTCAATGGTTTTCCTTTTCCTTTTAATAGGGTAGTAGATGACATTGAGATTGAAAAAGAATTTTAGATAATTAATTAGTTTTACCTATAGTCTTTTATGTAATTATCAAAATCCCATCGGGCTTGTTCAGCAAAATTTCTTGACAATACAATCCATGTAACCTTGACAATTTATGTCTAGGAAAAGCAGTGTTACATCACTATCATTGCTCTTGTCCAATCTGATCACGGCGCTGTCAAAACAAATTGCAGAAGGAAATCATAACAGCTTCAACGGGCCTGGTGATGATCCTCACCTCCATGCTCACCATCATCCACACTCCAAAGGTCATTGAGCACATCATCAAGCGGGCCAGAAAACACACACCAAGACATCGAAAGACACTGCAGTGGCTTGAACCATCAACCGAGCTCCGAATCATGATCTGCATCCGCGGCCCCCAGAATGTGTCTTCCACGATCAGACTCATTGAGATGTCCCAAGGCACACCGAATCTTGGTCTTGCAATATACGTAACTGACATGATCGAACTCACTGAGAAGGTAGCAGCCACGGCCGTGAATGGAGAAGGAATGAACACCTTGACAGTAATGAACAAGTCAGTAAGGCAGATGAGGGAGCAGATCACAGGTGAGATTGAGGCTTATATGGCGGAGAATGGAGAGGGTGTGACAATAAGGAGGATGATGGCCTTGTCCATGCTGACCAGAATGCATCAGGATATTTGTGTTTTGGCTAAGGATTTGATGGTTTCACTGATCATTTTGCCCTTTCATAAGAATCGGCGGGAGGATGGAAAGTTCGATGGAAGTGGCCTTTCTGGATTCCGAAATGTGAATCGTAAGGTAATTATCAACACGACCACTTCAGAACTTATATTACTCTTAGGTAAATATTAGTTGACTTGAGATGCATTATTAGCCTATTAACTAATAGCTTAACCTTTTAAGTTGATTGGCAGTTCAACACTAGTAACAATAAAGAAGAAAAACAAAACGATGAAATTTGACAGATTTCTTCAGTTTGTAGAATTATGATCTGTCGGGTGTAAACAGGTTCTTCGGCATGCCCCATGCTCTGTGGGAATATTGGTGGACAGGGGGCTTGGGTCAACAAAACGGATGTCAAGATCATTTGAATCGCTAAATATTGCGGTCATTTTCATGGGTGGGAAAGATGATCGGGAAGCATTATCCTACTCCAGTTGTGTGGCACGGCACCCAGGAGTAAGGCTCACTGTCATCAGACTCTTGTTGGACACCAATGCAAACAACTCCAGTACAAGTGCTGGGAAAAAATGGTTCAAGCATACTGAGCAGGAAGAGGAGATGAAGTTGGACGATGAGTACTTCACTGAATTTTATGATAAACATGTTGCAGGAGGGAAAGTTGCTTACACTGAAAGACATCTGATAAATTCAGCAGCGGCATTATCCACACTCCAGTCATTAGACAAGCAGTATGCGCTGATCATTGTGGGGCGAGGTGGGGGAGTGAACTCAACATTAACAGTAGGTATGAGTGATTGGAGGGAGTCTCCTGAACTGGGTCCTATTGGGGATATTCTTTCTGCATCTGATTCACCTGTCACTGCATCTATTTTGATCATCCAACAGCACAGTATTAAAGGAGAAATAGATGGCCTAGATGACGATTTTTCAATAATGTAAATTTCAACACTAGTAAGATAGCTGATACTTCAGAATGTAAAAAGCAGAAAAACACATGACGATTGTGTAAACTTGAAGTTGGTATATAGGTTCCGAGGAAAAGGATTTAGAAGCAAAGTAGCAGACTCTGATACTGGCAATGGATGAAAGATGAATTACATGCAATCCATAAAATACGCAAATAGGCATTCAGTTTTTGTTTCCTCCTCTTCCCTGGATGTTTTCCTTGCATTTCCAGTGCTGTCCCCCAATCATTTCCCAACCTATAAATCACGGGTGAGTGGTTGAAAATGGAAGATTCATCATATCATCAAACAGTCAGAATAAGGGAATTATAATTAATGCAATGGTGACAACTAGAAAAGAGAAGCATTTGTGGGCAAGAATCATAAAGGAAATAAGAATTCATTCAATACCAGGCTGCATACATAGACAAAAAATTATATACTCGAAACAAGAGGTGCACGATCACAGATTTTCAGAGGAGGATATTGATTTATCAAGACAAACCAAACAGGAGGCATTAACCATATAATTTAATTTTCAGAGAAAAATATAAACAACGAGTGCTACCATAAACCACCTTACACGGTTTCCATATTCGTAGTCTGGGAAAGTAGTTGGCAAACCAACCTCTGCTTCCTTCATGTTCTACTGAACACCAACCACAATTTGAACAGAGTGTCAAGACGAGCACAGCTTTCTCAAAGGCTTCACCATGCCATCCAACCAAAACAACTGAAAAAATAAGGGAAAAAAGCACAATTTTAGGGCTTATGTTCTCAACCACAGAGACAAGAAGCTAGAGTGTACGGTTTCTTCTCAGCACATTTGCAAATTTTATTTATTTGAAATATGCATTGGCTCATGTTTTAGTACTCCAGGCTTCAAATCACCACCTGTGAAACTGAAAACTTCCACCCTTGACATAGCAATTCTACTTCTAGCATTTTAGTCACCCTAGTTTTAGGGGGAATTTGTAGCAGTTGACAAAGACGTATAACAAAAAAAAAACACATCTCAGGAAGAACCACATTGTCTTTACAAATTCTAAAAGGAACCAAAATTTGCCTAAAACTAAAACCCAAAAAAAAGACATGCAAACCCAACTAATGTTGGATGTTTCCTCTCCACTGAACAACTGGGTTTTTCTTCCCAGGATTTCCTATAAGAAACCAAAGAAAAAATTGCAAACCCAGCTAATGTTGGAAGTTTTCTCTCCAATGAACATTTGGGTTTTTTCTTCCCAGGATTTCCAATAAGAAACCAAAGAACAGTACATACATGTACACAATCTCCTCAACTGAAGCAAAAACATAAAAAACCCTAAAAATAAACAAGGAAAGAAGACAAATAGAGGGAAATGTGATCTCTACTGAACAACTGCTGAATTTGCTTAAGACAGCAGTTCAAATTCTTGATAAATAAAATTCCACTAAACACAACTGCTAAACAACAACCCAACTGCAATTACAATGCTTGCGATTTAAATTACAAGTAGAACAAAATCAAGAGCAGACTTCACGTTCAAAAAGGTTTTGGCAAATAGTAGAAGTAGCCTTATTTTGAAAGTTAAATTCTCTTACGTTTTAAAGTGAAAAACTCTCCTTTCCATGTTCTTTCCATGGCCTTGACTATGAATATAAATATGGAGAGTTTTAGAAAGAGCAAGTTGTAGAGATAGAGAGATTACTTCGTTGTGACTTCGGGACGACTGAATAGCTCTAGGCGATGAAGGGTGTTCATGGCGGCTTTTTCTTGGGTTATTTGGACAGGTGGAGAAGCCTAATTATAAAAATGACTCTCTTACTAATTGGTTAAGATTTGGCTACTTTGGACTTATGGGCCAAAACAACCCTCTCATGGGAAAAAGAAAAATTAAATTTAACCAATTTGTCAACCTTATATTACCTAGTGAGCAGTCATATCATTGAAATATATATATATATATATATATATATATATATATTAATTTAAGTTGAATACTTAATTATCAGCTCAGACTTTAATTAAAAAATTAAGTTTTAATTACCAATTACTATTTCATTTTTTACCTCAAACCTCGATTAGTTGAAGTTTCAATTACCAACTAAAACTTTAATTAAAAAATAAAATCTTAATTACCAATTGGGAAAATGATGTGATAGTGGCTTGACGGGAAAGAAGTTACATTGAATATAAGTTTTAAAAGAAGCCTACAAGGTAGGTATGTTTTGTAGTCAAATGGGCTATTTTGACCCAAAATTTGTTATTTTGAGTCAAAATTTGCTATTTTGAGTTTGGATAAGTTTCATCATATGTTTTATTTCACCTTTAAATTAATTTTAGAGGGATTATAATTATTTTCACACGTATTTTTTTGAGAGCCCAACATGGTCGCTCATGCAATGGTTTGAATTAAATATTTCACTTTCATTTATTTCTCCAACTCATTCATTTTGAATATAATATTGAGAAGTTCGATAACATATAACTCTTTTTTATCTACATTCTTTTAAATTAATTTCCTCCATATTTTTCAAGTAATTCATTCAATGGTACATTTTGTTTAGTTTGGTTGAGTATAGACTTACAAATGTCATTTTGTATTTGGTTAATAATACGAGAGAATAAGAATTCGTTTGACAGTAATTTTATGAAGTGTTTTTAGTTTGAAAAGTGTTTTTTTAAATAAAAATAAATAAAAAGTGTTTGACAAAATTTAAGGCACATTTTTAAAAATCTAAAAAAAAATTATTCTCTTCAAAATACTCTAAAATAAAACACTTTCACTAAAAATACTTTAAGTAGAATGTTGTTAAAAGTACTTTAAATTATCTTATCGTTTAGGTTGGTTTCTGAAAATTTTGAAAGAAAATACAAGATAAATAAAATAAATAGGAAAAGTAGAGAAAAAAAAAAGAAAGTAAAGAAGATAAATAATAGATTTAAAAGGCAATAAAATATAATTTTTTAATTAATTTAAATTATATTTTAATTTATTTCATATTTTTTATAACATTTTTTTTCTTTGCTTAATATTTAAAAAAAAAACCAAATATAGAATAAACAAACCAAATGTAACCTTAATATATTTCATGCCTAGTGATAAAATATATTTATTAACTTTTTTATATTATATTTACTTGATAATCTTTTGCATATATATTTTATCATGAATTTATTATTCGTATTAATTTTCTTCATTTTTTTATAAATTTTATATTACTCGTTTTCAAAACGAATTATGGATTAAAAATTTAAAATTATAGTTTAAAAATGAAAAGAATTTAAAATATTTATAAAATACAAAGTAAAATAATACTAATATATGTACCATCTAATGTAATATTTAATATACATAAAATATTTTTATATATTTAAAATTAGAATATAATAATTTTTATTTACAAATTTTATATTTTTTTAATCATAAATATTATTAACAAAAAGAAGATACTTACTAAAAAATAAATCGTGAAATTTTTTTCAAATGATATTAAATCTAAGAGAAAACTTTAAATTTGTTAATCATGAATGTAATTAACAAAAAAATAAAAAATATTTATCAAATAATAAATTGTAAATCAAATAAAAATAAAATATGGGCATTATTCTATAGTTTTTTTAATTAAAAAATATTGGGATAAAATATTATATTCATTTAAAATAAATACCAAACATGGAAGTATAACCAGTTTTCTATTTCTTTTTTTCTTTTTTTTAACTTTTTATACGAACCAAATACGAGTATATGTATAAAACATATCCAAATATCAGTTTTTTTTAATAAAAATATAATTTATTTTGAAAATTTAAATGTGAAAAATGCCTTAAAATATTTTAAATTTATTCTACATAATCAACATGTTTTTGGGAGCAAATTTACTCTAAAAAATCAAGTTGTTTTCAAAACAAATTATCGAAAGAATAGTTTCGGTTTAAAATTTGTCAATTTTATTATTATTTTAAATATAAACTTGTTTCTAATAATAGTTCAAATACGTACTAATCTTTTTATAATACATCGATGATAAATCATAAATAAAGCTTTTAGAATAATCATACTATTAAAGTTTGTTTGATAATGTGATTTAAAAACAAATTTATATTTTTAAAAACATAAAAATGCTTTTAAAAGTTGATAACACTATTTGATTGTTGTTAAATAAGTGAAAATTGTTTTAGTTCATTTTTAAAAATAAAAAGGAAAGTATAAAGAAATTTTAAAAATCATAAAAAGTAAAAAAAAATTAAGCTCACGATTTTTTTATTATTTTTTCTCTATGACCTAATACCGATATCCAAAATCTTCAAAAATTGCGTTATTTTGAATTACAATGCGATTTTTATTTCATTTCTTTAAACTTTTAATTAAACAAATAAGTTCAAAATCAAGTTATACTCTATATATAAAAATTATTAATTTTTTAAAATAATTTGCAACTAAAAAACCAATTTATTATTACTAAAAAGTCATAAAATTCATAATATTATAAAGTTATTGGCCAAATTCATTTTTAATGATTTGACTATATAATCTTCTTTTTTTTCTACAAATTTTGTTTATTAGACAAATAAACTTTAAATTTAGTAAGACTTAATGTGTTGAATTCATTAATAAGTTTAATAATTCTTAAAAATAATTTGAAAGTCTAATAATTATCCAATTAATACCATAAATTTATCAATAAAATTTGGTATGTAATGACTTTAATGGTTTTCTTTCACACAAAACCATGTTTTTTTTTTCACTACGTAGATAAATTCCAAATTAGGCAAGTCTTGATATGTGGATTCAATGAGTTTAATAATTTTTAAAAATAACTTAAAAATCAAATAGTGATCCAATTAATATAAAAATTAATGGATAAAATTTAATCCATAATGATTATATTTTTATTTTCTACACATGATTATATTTTTTATGATTTTTTTTAGTAATACGAACTTCAAATTATATAAAGATTTATATTGAATTTATGAATGAGTTTAATAATTTTTAAAAATAATTTGAAACTCAATAAATACTAAACAATGTTTTTGTTTTTTAATTTTAAAATAATTTTTAAAAACAAATATAAGAAAACATGATAAAAGGACCCCTAATATCAAGTTGGCTTAATACTTTAGTTAATAATCATGGTAAATATTTTCTTATCAAAATCATCTACACAAGTGGCATACAAGCACACATGACCATTTATAATTCAAATACTTAACACATAATTATTTGTACTACAATTTAATTTTAAATCAATTTTTTTTAAAGATATATCCCATTTGAGATAAGAAAAAAAAAAAAAAACAAAAAGAGTTGTTGATAATTATATGACATAATTTAAATTCCCTTAAATTTCTGTACAATTATATTCACATGACTAATTAATTAGCTTACTCTTCTTTTCTTTTTCTTTTTTTTTTAAAAAAAAAAAACTAAAAAAAGAAATATCAATAAAAATATAGGCCTATTTGGCAATTGCTTTTTAGAACAATTTTTTATTATCAAAAAAAAAGAAAAAAAGAAACACATTTTGCAATATGAAACTATTTCCTATTTTATGTTATTAAGAACATAAAATAAAATATTTTTCGGATAACATCTTTTAGTTATTTTATATTGTTTTCACTTGTTTTTTATGACTATTTTATAAAATAACTATACAAACATGTAGAAGGATTAAAAATAAAAATTATTTAAAACAGGTTAAAAACATTTTTGCTTCCCAAATAAACTTTTGTTTTTATAATATAATTTTTTAAAACTATTTTTTAGAACTGTTTTAGAAAATAATTACCAAATAAGACATAATTTTTTCATATTTGGTTTATCATATAAAATAAGAAAGAAATCAAATATAATTAAAATTAGTTAACAATATAAATATAATTTAAATTATTTAATATTTATATATATATAAAAGCTAAATTAGTTTGAAAAAATATATATAAATAATTTATCAGTTTTATTTTTAAAGATTTTATTTCACCTTTTTTTTTCTAATTTTATAAGAACGTAAGTTATCGATAATACCCTTCAATTGATGACGTGGCAAATCCCAATTGGCCGTTCACACCAATCTCCCTCACCTGCATCCAAACACCCTCCTCAAATCCCCAACCCACCTCTCTATTCTTACCATCTTAGGGTACCGAAAGAAAGAGAAACCCAAAAGAGAAGAGAGAGAGATGGCTGAAAACATTTTTTATGTTTTATTAAAACATAAAACCCAATTTTCCCTCCCCTAATAGTTTCAATTCAAAAACAAAAAACAAAAAAACAAAAGCAAAAAAAACACTTTCATTAAAAAAAAAAAAAAAACACTTTCAACTGTGAAGTCTCGTTGTTTAGTTTCCAATCTTCATGGCCTTTCACGTCGCCTGCCCAATTACATGGTACTAATTACTAAAAACGCTTTTGCTTTCGTTTCCGTGTTTCTGTTTTTTCGAATTTCAGGGATTGTGTTTTGGGTTTTCTCTGCAGCAAGCGCATCTGCTATTGTACCCTAGGGTATCCCCACCAGCTGCAGAGCCTGAGGGCTAGGGCTCAGTTCGAGGAGGAGGTGGCTAGGGTTGAGGCGCTGCTGAAGGATCCGTGGCTGATTAGGGTTCCGGAGCGGTCGACGGTGCAGGTCGCCGTTCCCAAGGTTGTGGCACCGCCAGCGCCGGCGGTGGTGGCGGTGGTAGGCGATGGAGTCGGAGGGGAGGGTGAGGAGATGCTGCTGTCGGCGCAGACAAAGCGCGCCGCAATGCAGCGGAAGGCGGCGGCCGTGTCGATGGTGGCGGAGGATTATGCTAGGCGGTTCGAGTCTGGTGATCTGGTGGTGCGGTTCATGCATTTGTTTAGTTTAATTTTTTGTTTATTTACTGAATTTTATTTATTTTTAAGTTAATTCTGTATTTGTCGTGTTGAATTTTGTTGTTTTTTATTTTTTTATTTTTTGAAAATTCTTTGTATTGATTATTTGGAGGATTTTGATTTTAATTTAAAAGTGATATATGTTTATTTACTGAATTTTGTTTTTTTTTGTTTTTTTTTGGTTTTTGAAAATTGTTAGTATTGATTATTTGGAGGATTTTAGTTTAAAATTGAGGGACTTTTTCGCTTAAATTCAGTGATTTTGGAAGTGGGCTTATTGCATTTTTGTTGAATTATTATTTTTATTTTCTTCAAATTTGCAGAGTTGAATCTCATTTCAAAATTTTGTGTCTAATGTTTGAATTTCCATGGCCATTCATTCTGGCATTATCGAGATGGTGTTTGACTTGTCTACTCCCTGCCTTTGAGTTGATATCTTGTTTTTCCCAGATTGACTTTTTTTTTTATTTTTTATTTTTATATATATGTATATTTTTATTTTTATGAGTGCTTAGAAGAATTCTTGAATTTTTTTTTTAGAAAGCTTTTTTTTTTTTTTTTATATATTTATTGAAATTTGAAAGTGTTGATAAAGAAGATTTTGGGGCTATTTCCATCCTGTTAGATTTTTCTTTTAATGCTGTTTTGCTTGATAGTTGGAAATGAGGCACTTGTCATTCATTTTTCACTTTCTTTACTAATTGATTTCCAATTATAATTTTTTTGAGGCACTTTCAGTTCATTTTTCACTTTCTTCAGTGATGGATTTTCAGCTGTAATACACATACAGACACACATAGATCCCACCTTTGTTTATTTATTTATTTTAATCTTTGTGCTTATCCATCTCCCGTAAGTCCTTTGATGGCTTCATTTTTTTTTATTTGCTTTACTTATTTATTATTTAGGTGATTTTTTGGTATGTATTGTATGGTTCGCGTAAAATCGCTTGTTCTCCATAATAAAGGGAGTGGAATTATCCAATATCTTTTTGGAGGTTTCTAGTGCTTCATTTGATCACAAATTGGTTTACCGTCAGGATTATCTGTTTTTGGAGTCCAAAAGGAAGAACAATCAATGGCTCCTGAATGCCTGTCTCATTTGTCAAGTTCAGCTCCCTGGGCTAGATGTATTGCACCAAACAGCTGTTATTACAGTCTCTCCTTCTGATGAATCCCAAATAGGCCTCTCTTTAGACTCGTTGAATCTCAGGAAAAAGCCTGGAATTTCCTCTTTACTTACACCTGTAAGGCTTGGGGGGGTGAAAACTGTATATATCCATTATGGTCTTTATCATGACAATAGATCTATAGACGTTTCTACATCGGCAGTCAATGCTCATTTTCTCTGTTTATTTTTTCCTGGGGCATTGATTAGCCTTGTTTGGACTTTTTATTTGCACTGGAATTTTTTTAGATTATACATTCTTCCTTTTCTTTCTCCCTCTCAGAGTGCTTCCAGAGCTATTTGGGTTTTGAACTGGTGGGAATGAGGGAACATTCTGCAAGATATCCACTTTCTTTTGTTAGTCATCAAAAAATTATTTTTGTTGAGAAATATATTATTTATTTTTATTATGTTCTTATATATGGGAACTAGTTACCAAACATGCAATGTTTATTGTATATTTATTGCTGAACTTTTAAAAGCCAGTGGTACTAGAAACAAAATAAGAGGTTTTACATATTAGGTAATTTGTCATTAATTTACTTTCTCAATACATTAGTTGCACTCGTAATTTGCCACCATATGGTCTTGATAGAAATTTTTAGTTTTCTTTGTAATGTTTTGTTGTGGATTAGGAGGTGCATAGATGGGGGTTTCTTAACATGTTAAATCTTATAGATTGGTTGGGGCCTTTGTGAATGGGCTTTTATTTTTTATGCCCCTTCCCTTTTTTTAATGCTTTTCTTCTTGTTGTCCTTTGTACACACCTTATGTACTTTTTTAAGTTTTTGTTAGGTGCTATTAATGTATTTTGTTGTTTGCCTATAAAAAAATGGTGATTTTGAAATCTCTTCTTTCCCTCTAAATTTTTATAATTTGAAAACAAGTGAATTCCTGATTTAACTTTTTTTTTCTGTATTGTGTACTTTTCCTTTGGGGTAAAATAGAACTCATTTTCTAACATATTGGCTGCCCTCCATAGCTTCCCCCAGATTGGGACCCCGTACCTCCACCTAGTGGTGAGGGAGGAGATACCCCTAGATGTGAGTATGCAGTAGTCATAATTTGTACTTAATATAAATACACATGTGCAACCTTGTGAGATATCCGTAGGGTTGAATCTAGATTGATACTGGAACTTAAACCTTGAATTGTCCCTTTTTGTATAACCTTGAATTGTCCCTTTTTATGTTTATTTAGAGGCGATGTGTTCATTTGTTGCTTGGATGGTAAACATAAACTTAATTTCCACACACAGGACACCTCGAAAGATATTGTTGGTGAAGAGCAGAGTCAGTCCAACGTGAATGTAATGTGTCGAATATGCTTTTTTGGTGAAATGGAAGGAAGCGAGAGGGCAAGGAAGATGCTTCCATGCAACAGTTGTGGCAAGAAGTATCACCGGCTCTGCTTGAAATCTTGGTCTCAGAATAGAGGTATGAACCACAGTCCTAAAGTTTTGACAGGCTGTGAATTTTTCTTGTTCTGATGTGGGGCATGATTGCAGATCTGTTTCATTGGAGTTCATGGACTTGCCCCTCTTGTCGAATTTGTGAGGTAATTATTCTGTTGTTCTCAGCTACTATCCACATGCTGCTGTTTCTTCCAGTTCTGTTATGAGCAGAACCAAAGTTTTCATTTTTATGGTTGACAGTTAGAAACTATATTCTCCATTGTATTAGAATCTCAGTTTCATGACTTATTGGATCATATTAATTCCCTGTAATCACTTTATAAATACCTCTTATGTTTCTATATTTATATGAATCTGCAAGTATGTTTTTAGATATTGCTGCTTTTTGCAATTTGAGATAAAGCACACTGCTGAACTGGAAAAAGCCGGCCCAATGCTGCAAGGATATAGCATCTACATGAGTAACACAATGGATGACATGGATGTATGTTTGCAGCATAACTATGCAATGAAAGAAAGCACATTTTGTAACACAACATAAAACTACCTTGCTCTTTGGTGCAAAATGGTTAGAAACAACATCCTCATTGAATAAATGTGAATGCTGGTAATAATAATGATCGGAATTTGGAGTGGATGAGAGAATATGTGATCAAATACAAATTAGGGATGTATGCATTCAGGATTTGGAGGCTGACAAGTTGGTGGTTATATTTATATCAGAAACAACTGAGCCATTGAAATGAATTCAAAGGGATGAGATTTGGAAATCTTGGTTAAAATGATTTAATTATTTAATGATTATGGTTTTAGTGGACCTAGCGGAGGTGATATAAGGAAAATGTTTTTGGAAGCATGTTAGTTTGGAAAAATATGTAGATAAGGGGGTTGGGGGTGTAGTGTTAGCCCCTTGACACAATACATGTTGCACCTTGGCTCCTTTTCTGTTTGATATGTTCTGTTTACATGCCTTATTAGTCCATTTTGTATTTGTACTAAAGATCCAAAATGTTGTCATTTTTTTTCCTCTGAGTTTGTTGGAGACTCAGAGTGTGGTTACGATTCATTACTCTTATAATTTTTGCAACTTTGTTTATTTCCTCAGGTATGCCGAAGATCTGGAGATCCAAATAAGTTTATGTTCTGCAGGAGATGTGATGATGCTTACCATTGTTACTGCCAGCAACCTCCACACAAGGTGGGGTTTTTATTCCTTATCTCTGGGTTTGCATAACATGCTTAAAATTGTTCATTATATGTTTATTTCTGGATACTGCAGAATGTCAGTAGTGGACCCTATTTGTGCCCCAAACATACAAGGTGTCATAGCTGTGGATCCAATGTTCCAGGGAACGGCCTAAGTGTGAGGTATTGATGGCTGTTGCTGATATAATTTCTTTGCATATAAAAGCTAATCTTCAGTCTTCAACACGGTACATTGATGATTAGATGATTTTTATTTGGTTTTGACATTTTGTTATTTGTGAATCTCTTACATTTTAGTTGTTGGTGTTGGGGACATGAGAAACTTAAGAGCATGTTTGGGCTCTGTTTAGGAAGTGTTTTCAAAAACAGTTTTGAAAAATAGTTTTTGAAAATTGTTCTTTAGGCCCTATTTGGGAATTGTTTTTAAGAATAGTTTTCTATTTTCCAGAACAAAAAAACTGGAAAACACATTTGACAATCATAAACTGTTTTATGTTTTTTGTTCTTAAAAAAAAAGAAAACAGGATGTTTACAGAGAACGTTTTTTAGTTGTTTTTTGAGAGCTATTTTACAAAATAATTATACAAACATATATAATGATTAAAAATAAAGGTGTGGACATAAAAATTATTTTTAAAGCATATTTAAAAATATTAAAAATAGGTTAAAAACATTTTAGGTTCCCAAATAGACTTTTGTTTTACAAAACATCAGAGAATAGTTTTCAAAAACTGTTCTTAAAAACTATTTTTCAGAATTATTTTAAAAAACAGTTGCCAATCAAGACCTTAATATTTTGTAGAACAAAAGTTTGTTTGAGAACCTAAAATGTTTTTAACATATTTTCTATACTTTTAAATATATTTTAAAAATTACTTTTCTATGTAGTGCATTATTTTTAATCATTCTCCATTTTTGTATAATTAACTTCTAAAACAATCATAAAAAAAAGTGAAAATAATTGAAAACAATTAGAAAATGTTTTCTGCAAACACTCTATTTTATGTTTTTAAGAATTAAAACTGTTTTTTGTTTTTTGGTTATCAAATGTGTTTTCCTATTTTTTTGTTCTAGAGAACATAAAATTGTTTTAAAAACTAGTTACCAAACATGACCTTGATAACTGTTTTCTTTAAAACTGGCCTTTGCCCTTTAATATATTTGTGATATTTATCAAAAAAAATTAACTGTTTTCTTTAAAACAAAAGCAAAGTTTTGAAAGACGTTTTCTAGGCGTGCATTGAAGCGCGCTCTGAGGCAAGGCATTGGAAAAAAGCATAACACACAAAAGGCGCACACATTTTGGCCTAAGGTGTGCGCTGTGTACACCTTTGACGCCTCCCTCAATGAAGCGAAAGCTTTTTTGCTTGAAGAAAAAACCCTGTTAAACCCCAAGAACCCATTAAAGTGCAAATAAAAAACGATTTTGAGAGAGAAACCTAACCCTAGCTCTTCCTACCTTCGACGAACTGAATATCAGAGAAGAGACGACGAAAATTGCTGCTCCTTTCTCATTCTGAGTGTCTGGTGAAATCTTCTTATTGCCTTGTACATTTGGCGACGATGCGGTGTGAAGACAACTGCTGCTTCATCTCTAGATTCTCCATAGGTTAGTTTTCTCCCTCAATCCCTCATTATCTTCTCAACCTCACTTTTCCTCATCTTCCATTCTCTCTCTTCTCTCAGTTTTGATTTCATGACCCAGTTTTTGATTTTTTTTATGCTCTTCTCTCACTTTTATTCTCACTTGGAAAGTTAAAAGTTTTGCACTTTGATTTAACGATCCACTCACTATTTTGACAACTCCATTCCCAAGTTAAAGTATAGAGCTAGTATGGTTTATTTATGATTCTAATTGTTTCATGTTTTCCATTTATGCTATTTTATTTTTATATATTTTAAAATACTTATTAATTATAAAATGAGGGTCTCAAAATGCTTACGCCTCAACACTTTGAGGCTTATGCCTTGCCTCACGAACACAAGAACGCCTCGCCTTACGCTTTCGCCTTTTAAAACTTTGGTTCTGACAATTTGTTTAGGAAGCACAATTACTTTATGAAGTTCAAGAGGTCACATAAAGCATCCAAACTATAATTTAAAAATCTCAGACAGTAAATTGAGATTTGGAAACCAAATAAGCAACAAGTGGCAAAGCAAGGATCCCATGGATCTATGTGGTGCCAAAAGCATAATAGATGAGAGTATTCTGGCAACATTTTCAAAAACAGTTTTCAATTGTTTTCGAAAACAAAATCTTGTTTAGGAACTCAAATATGAAAATAGTTTTCTCAACTTATTCTCCATAAAGGCACTATAAACTTATGTACAATGCAGAAGCTCCTCAAAGTATACTCCATTTTTTCAAAATTTTCTTAAAAAAATGTACAAAAACAACTAAAAACATCTCAAACTTGTTCAAAAATAGCCTGTTTTTAAAACAAATTATGAAAAACTGTTTTTAATTAAAAATTTGTCACACTTGTTTTTCAAGTTAGAAAACAGTTCTTTTGTTCAATGTTTTGAAAAGTGAAAGCATAAGGCGAGATGTTCTTGTGTTCATGAGGCGAGGTGTAAGCCTCGAAGTGTTGAGGTGTAAGCCTTTTGAGACCCTCATTTTATAATTAATAAATATTTTAAAATATATAAAAATATAAAAATAAATAGCATAAATGGAAAATATGAAACAATTAGAATTATAAAAAAATCATACTAGTTCTATACCTTAACTTGAATGGAGTTGTCAGAATAGTGGGTGGGTCGTGAAATCAAAGTGCAAATTTTTTAACTTTGCAAGTGAGAGAAGAGCATAAAAAAAATCAAAAATTAGGTTGTGAAATCAAAACTGAGAGAAGGGGAGATGAAGAAAAGTGAGGTTGAGAAGAGAATGAGGGATTGAGAGAGAAAACCAACCTGTGGAGAATCTAGAGATGAAGTAGCAGTTGTCTTCACACCGTGTTGTCTCCGAATGTATAAGGCAGCAAAAAGATTTCATTAGATACTCAAAGTGAAAAAGGAGCAGCAATTTTTGTCGTCTCTTCTCCGATAATCAGTTCGTCGAAGGTAGGGAGAGCTAGGGTTAGGTTTCTCTTTCAAAATCGTTTTTTATATGCTCTTCAGTGGGTTCTTGGGGTTTAATAGGGTATTTTCTTCAAACAAAAAAGCTCCTGCTTCACTGAGGGAGGCGTCAAAGGTGTACGCAGTGCACGCCTCAAAAGCTCCTAAGGGCCAAATGCGTGCGCCTTTTGTGTGTTGTGCTTTTTTTTCCAACGCCTTTGGGCATTTTCAGAACACCTTGCCTCAGAGTACGCCTCAATATGCGCCTAGAAAATGCCTTTCAAAACTTTGGTCAGAACTGTCCATAGTCAGTTTTAGCAATTGTTACTTTATGTGGATGGGAACATATGTATTATGTTGATCATTTTTCTTCTGGCAATATAACCAAATCTTTTGTATTTTTTGTGTGCCATGTTGTATTTCACGGTGGCAATAGCTTGATGCCACTTATTGTTGATCCGCTTTTATTTTCCAAATGTTTATCCCTGCCCTGCTTTTGGATATTGATGCCTAACTTTTATGTCTTAAGTATTTCATTCCCGCTTGTATAATTTTCATTTTTACTTTCAACACATCTTAAAAATCATTTTCTTAAATGTTTTACCATCCTTCTTTAGACTTTTACTATTGAGAGTAATAACTACAGCATTGTATTTATCTGTTTGTAGTCTTATTGTTTGGAAAAAATGAGGCGCCAAATTTTTGTGTTCTTTATTCTGTACCTTCTCAGACTGGGTTATTTTGTTTTTGCTAGTCGGTAGTAGATTCATGTTTGCAACTAAACTTACAGGTGGTTCCTAGGATATACTTGCTGTGATGCCTGTGGAAGATTGTTTGTGAAGGGGAACTACTGTCCTGTTTGTTTGAAGGTATTATTATTTAATCTGTGATCTTAAATTATGTTAGTAAAGCTCATTATTATTTAAATTAATCTGCATGATGGATGTTATCTTCAATTTTTTCAGCCATAAGTGGAGACAGTGTTCTGATTAGTAATGTTTTTGTAGTATATGTGCATAAGTTTGCAATCTGTTACTTCTCTCTCCCTCCCTCTCTCCTCTCCTCCCCTCTCTTCTCCTCTATCTCCTCTTCCCTCTCTCCCTTCTCTCTCTCTCTCTCTCTCCTCTCTCCTCTCTTTTCTCTTCTCTCTTTTAGCCCCCCTCTGTCTCTCCCTATTTCTTTCCCCCACCCAACCCTACCTTCCCCTGCCCCTGGTTTGTGTGTCTGCCTTGCTATCAATCCTGATATATTCAAATCCAATTTTGTAGGTTTATAGAGATTCTGAATCAACACCTATGGTCTGCTGTGATGTTTGCCAGCGCTGGGTGCACTGCCAATGTGATGGCATCAGGTCAATTCAACTATAGAGATCAATTAAATCTTTTTTTTTGATAAGTTATAGAGATCAATTAAATCTTATTACCTTTTGTTGAATTGCAGCTTCCTGAAAGGTTATTATGGAAGGAAATTTCTATTTTATTGTCATGATTTGCAATGATAAATCTGTATGAAATGGAGGTTTTGTTTTAAATTGTTAATTGCTTTATATTATTGTTTTCTGATCCATACATCTAGGAATTCTTCCTGTTTCTCCTTGGTACTTATCATGTGCGTTCCATATTGCTTCATCATAGCTAATGCTTTTTCCAAGAAGTAGCTGCTTATTGAGCTTTATGACAGGCAAACTAATTTGGAGCTTTCAGATATAACAATACTTACTCCTGGTAGCTATGTCTTGCAGTGATGAAAAATACCTCCAATTTCAAGTAGATGGAAATCTCCAGTACAAATGTGCCACATGTCGTGGAGAGTGCTACCAGGTTGTAACAAACTGATTGTTCTTCAGGAAGAGAGAGAGATCTTTTTAGCAATTAGTTGCTGACAAAGTTTTTTCCTACTTTTCAATTTTCAGGTTAAGGATCTTGAAGATGCCGTTCAAGAGCTTTGGAGGCGGAGAGATAAAGCTGATCGAGATCTAATTGCAAGCTTGAGGGCTAAAGCACGACTGCCAACGCAAGATGAAATATTTTCTATTTCCCCTTACTCGGATGATGAAGAAAATGGCCCTGTCTCATTAAAGAGTGAATTTGGGCGTTCCTTAAAGTTATCTCTCAAAGGGTCTGTTGACAAATCACCAAAAAAGACCAAGGAATATGGGAAACAATCTTCAAACAAAAAGAATGTTAAGAAAAAAGGACATCAGACACCTTTAATCAGCAAAAAGGAATCACATCAGAGTTTTGAAGGGCATGATGATGCCCAACCATTTGAATACAGCTTGGGTGATGACAAGAATGAGCAGCCCAATAGAAGTGATGGACGGGGTGTGTTTTCTTCTCCTGTTGCTGGAAGTTTGAGCCATACAGAAGGGATTTGTTCTATCAATCAGCCAGGAGTCTTGAAACACAAGTTTGTTGATGAAATTGCGGTGAATAATGAAGATAGAACATCCAGAGTGATACAAATAAAAAGCAATAAGCCTCATGGTTCGGATGTTGGAGAGGATACTGGAAAACAAGCAAGCAAATCCAAAACCATGAAGGGAACGAAGTTAGTTATTCATCTAGGTGCACGGAATAGAAATGTAACCAATTCTCCAAGGTCTGATGCTTCAAGCTGTCAAAGAGAACAGGATTTGACGACCTCCAATGGTAAGTTATCAGTGTAATATTTAAGTATTCTTTTCCTTTTTTCCATTCCTTAACAATGGTGATATTGATGAGTTTATGATAAGGAGGTGGATGCTTAAGTCATATCATTTGTGTTGCAAATATGGTTTATCTCCAACTTTTTGGCTTTGTAATTTTTTTTAAACTCTGATAGGAATTTAGAGAACCCCCACCCAACCCACCCACCCCCCCTCCTCTCTCTCTGTCATTTTGGTGCTTGTTTTATGTTGGAGCATTCCATACAATATCTTGGCATTAGCCTATATTGTCCATCAGATAGTGTTCTTACAGTTAGTTACTCCTCGTGCGTTGTTAACTGTTTCGTGACATTCTTTTTCCTCTTTGTTCTCTTCTATGGATAATCAGGCCTCATGAAAGACAAGGGTAAAAAGAAACAGAGAACTCTTGAGGAATTTAAATTTATACTTGCATTTTTCCCATATTGAAATCACTGTGCTTGTGCACTACACTACCTCACAGAATAAGATATTCGTATGAAATTTGATAAAACTGTGAACATATGCACATATTTGGAATGTTCAATGTAGCTGTGTAAGAGGGAGTCTCATCATTTGTGAGGCACTCATTTGACGGTTATTTTACCTAAAATACTTTCCATTTTTTTTTTATCAGTTACAAAAGATCACATATAAATCAGAATTAGATAGATATACATGTAATTTACTGATAGATCCTATTTTCAAGTTGAACATCTAGTTATCTATCAATTGGCATATGAAATGATTTAGATGTCCAGAGTGTGTTTTAAGCTCTTGAATTTAAAGTTTATTGTTAATGCATACTACGAAACTGTTTTCCTCATATCGATTGAGCTTGCCTCATATGGTCTGCCATTCTAGGTTTTACTTCATAGTCGTGAGTCCATATTATCTGTAGAATTTTTTTTAACTAATAATAGCTTCTGCCTTTTATCACAAGGTAATGCTTTAGCCCGGTATAAAAATTAATCACATAAGCCTTTGATAAATGATCCTAATGTTCATATTTGCCAGTTGCTGTGCTTTGGTCTTCCAAGTTCAGTTGCTCTCATTTTTAATTCATTCCTGTTTTTTCTATTTCCTCTGTATCTTCACAGGCAAACTGAATGTCCCTATTAGCTTAGGGATTAGATTTTCAATTTTAGACCGTTCATTTGTTGACTTCTCCAGTAGTCTTTTATATCCTTTTCTTTAATATATATATACTCTAGCAGTGAGTCACATATTCCATGTTTCTTGCCATCATGCTCTCCTTGGGATGACTTAGGTGGTTATTGTATACTAGCAGGCAGTGAAGATACGAGCCAGCAGAGGATGGGCGATAAACATGATCGCATTGCTAAATTTGGTGATAGTAAAGGTATTGACAATTGATTAACATTCAACTAATTACTTGGTAGAAATTGGTTACTTTCATTTCTCATTCTATGCTGCATGGCATTTATAAACATAAACTGTTTTCTAGCCTTTTGTTTTAAATGAAATTTCCTTACCAACTTTTATATTTTTTAGAAACATTGTTGGATTTTTGCCCCCTCACCTTGCAGGAGATAAAATTGACTACTCTGGGCAAGCAAAAGGTTCAAAGCATGGAGGAAGAGAAGGCAATTTGATAAAGCTTGGAAAAGTTAGAACAGAACCTTCTGAAATGAACCCCAAATTTGGGAGAGGGAATAAGGATGATGGAGTTGAAGCCATTCCCCCAGAGAACACACGAGTTCTGTTGGGTAAACGAAGCATTGAAGGAAGCACAAATGTGGCTGGGGCTGTAACTGAAGTTTCAAGAGGTGAAAAGGTATTTTCAAGGAAGCATCCAGAAAGCAGGCTGAATATGTATGGTGAAGGCAATGATGATAACAGTAGCACACCGTCTGTTTCACATTCTCTGCCCAAAGATTCCAAACCCTTGCTAAAGCTTAAATTCAAGAATCCTTCTTTTGAAAATCAGAGTTCCTGGGGTCTTCCTGGTGAGGATGAAAAGAGTGCTGTGAAGGGCCAAAGATCGAAAAGGAAGAGACCATCACCCTTTATGGAGAAAACATCATTTAAAGAAGATGAAGATGGCTCACAGTTCCATCAAGATGATTCAATGGATCAAATCATGGATGCTAATTGGATATTGAAAAAGCTGGGCAAAGATGCAATTGGAAAGAGAGTTGAAGTTCATCAGTCATCTGATAATTCCTGGTGAGTTTTTTCTTTGCGAAAATCATGATATAATCAAAATATAGAAAACCTAGGGCACTAAGAGAAGTGTGCCAATCATACTTTGGATCAACCATTTGCTGCAAGTCTTGCCTTGCCAAATTCTGGTTTGAAGCAGAAACATGATGTATATGAGTGTTATGGTTTTGTATGTATCTATTGTTAATTGTTGAATCCTTTTGATATCTTTTCCTCCAGGCATAAGGGAATGGTAATCGACTTCATTGAGGGCACATCAACATTAATAGTTAAGTTCGATGATGGAAGAGCCAAGACCCTGGAGCTTGGGAAACAAGCAATTCGCTTGATTTCACAAAAGCAAAAACGATCAAAAACATGAAGGCTGGACTCAATATGTACAGACCATTATTCCATCAGGAGACTAACTTAAATTCTACAGACGAGGAGGCAGTTCTCTCCAGCTGGAGGCCCCAGTTAATCCAAGTTTCATTTTTGGTTTGCTTGAATTGCTGCCAATTCCTCATTGAAGCATCGTAGCTTGTTGGGTCTGTTCAATTGTATCAACAAGGCATCCTGTCCATACTTGAAAGGCAGGCAAAAACCCCCCTCTTTTTTTGTTGGTTTTGTTCTCTCCTTTCCTTATCGTCGCCTCTCTGCAAATTTGGAACTCCATATTTAGGCATAAACTCTGGCTAAATAGGAATGAACAGGCTCATCACCCTCTCTCCCTCTAGGATGCCCCAAGGTTTTAGTTCATTTTGTTTGGGTACTGTATGCATAAAAACCCATTGTATTAGCATTTTCTTTCAGAGTAAAAGAAGGTTGAATTCATCAAAGGCTCTGAATCTCCCACCCTAATCCCTCTTCTTTCATGTTTTGGTCTTTGTTTGGTTACCCAAAAAGCCAAGAAGTTGCATTTTCCTTTCAAAGTTTCTTGGCCAGCTATTGCTTAACGAAAAGGAAACGTGTACCCACAACTTGCAAGAAAGAAACATTTAAAACGTTGTGTTTCTGTGTTGTTGTTGGTTGTTTGATTATACAGGAGGGGGAGGCAAATCTAGTAAGAGCCAAAACCCAACACAGTCGTCTGAGTTCAAGTCATCTTGAATGGCAAGGAAATGGAGGCCTCCGCAGGCCTTCTTTGCTGCTTCCCAAGCCTCAGCTTCACTTGTGGTTACAGGGGTTTTCTTGTAGGTGGCGTAGATATACCGTGTTGAAATTCCAACAGATAGGATCAGGCAAGCCCGGGCCGTGTCTGCTTCAATGGAACAAACTTCCAGTCCGTTCATCCAAGCTGCAGGAGCACATAGGTGAAGTTTTTATTTTGATCCCCAAAGTGCAATCAATAATATCAAAATCTACAAAAACAAACTTGAAATGAGACAGCAAGCCCAGAAATCAGAACTACCCTGCAATACACATGTTGAATGCAAACTTCAAAATACGGAGATAAGCAATTGGAAGAAAGGGCAGTGGTTGGATGGACTTCCTTTAGGGGAGGAAGCAATTGAACAAAAGTAGGGGTTTCTTCAGAGTCTGGGATTGATGAATTGTGATCATGGATATTAGGTACACGATAGCTATGGATGGTCGAGTTAAGCATTCCAGACTAGACCAGTTGATCAATCTGCTGCAACACCCACCAAAGCAAGAGCCTTGGACAATTTGTGTATGTTAGAAATGGTTGATTTCCTTATGGGTTCCAGCGTCTAAGGTTGCCCTCTTCTGCAAAAGCCTGTAAGACGCTGGAGGACATGCTTTTGAGTCCGTTTGGGGTGATTTAAGAGGAGTTAAAAGCACTTCCTAATGCTTTGAAACATTTTTTTAACAAAAATTAGGTGTTAGATAAATTTTTGAAAATCACTTTTTAAAAATCTAGAGAATGACATAATGTGATTGCTAAACAATTATTTTTGTAGAGGATTGTTTTAAAAATCATTTTTTATTATATATACATTAGCAAAAACGCTATTAAAGTAATTTAAAAAAAAAGTTATATCCAAACACTAACTAATAATTCTCTTTCAAAGTGTTTCTAATAGAAGTGCTGCTAACAAAATTGCTACAGATAAAAGCACTTAAATCAGAATCACTTCCAAAGAGGCTCTTCATGGTGTACAACAGGAAAAGCAATGACAGATGAACTACTACCAAACTGTAGGCTTTCATAATGTTGAGTTGGAACAAAAAAATAGTAAGGTTGAGTCATAGGATGCACCTAAATATACTTAAAAACGATAATTTCCCTAATTGCCTATGGTTTAAGGTTTAGGATTCAAGATTATAGGGTTTAGGGCAGTGTCTCAAAAAAGTAACTTGAATCCAATGAAGATTGATAAATGGGTTTTTCACTATCTCTTTTGATAATTAAGAGTATGTTTGGCAATGCTTTTAGAAAGCACTTTTAGCATACAAATTTTTTTTGAAGAAAAATCAAATGTTTGGAAAAAATTGAAAAATCACTTGTAGTGCTTCATGAAGAAGCACTTAATAGAAGATTCTCCCAAAAACACTTCTGGATAAAACACTTCCACTTAAAGCACTTTGAGTGCGTTTGATTTTCAAATATTAAAAGGGCTAGAAACACTTCCTAAAATCATTGTCAAACGCACTCTTCAAATAGTAACACTAACTTCATAATTGAAGTTTCACTCAAACTTGTAGATAGTAAAAAGCACAACATACATTTCAGGATAAAATTTGTAACTCATAAACCATGCTTACATAGACTGCTTTTGTTTTTATTTTCAAAGAAAACAGGAATCCGGTTTGAAAACATGTTTGGATAGTGTTTTTGTTTATTTTTATTTTTTGAAAAACCGAGTTCAGAAAAAGTGAAAACATAAATTTTTTCTTAAGAAATATTTATTATTTTTTAACATTAATAAAACTCAAAATCAAACAAGAATTTACAGATTCCATTTTGTAAAAACATTATTTGCTTTTCTTGATCAAACTTATTTTCAAGAAAAGAAAAATAAGAAATAAAAACTGTTTTCAGAAAATAAAAATAGAAAATGAAAATCGGAAATGTTTTCCAAACCAAAAGCAACCTTAAATTTTTACTCTCAATTTTGAATGTTGGTTACGCCAAACAGAATTTTGATTCATGTGAAAGAATAGATTGCTAAATTCTCCAGCAGTACAAGCGAAGTTATCATGAAATTTCAGATAAGGAATCATACCTGCTAATGGCTTAGCACGTGAAGATGCAACTGCTAGTCCTGGAATCAATGTATTGGCATCAACTTCAATCCCTAACAGATCCAAATCTAGACTTGCGCCAAAGACTAATCTTGTCTCTAAGGATGAGACCTCCTCCTGTACAGCTGGTGATAAGAAACAAGATCAATGTATGCTAGAAGGGGATATTGCAGAAGGCATTTATAATGTTGGTTTTTTACTTAAATTTGCAGTAAAGGGTAGGTTTTGGGGTTAGGGACCCAAAATAGTAAAAGAAATGACTTGTCCCCTGTCTTGTGCATTGCTCATATGATTTTTGCATAGACAGGCTTGCCCAAAAAGTTCGTATATCAGTTAATATCATCAGAGGGAGAAGTTACTATCTATATACCTGAAAAAGGTAACTGAACAAAAGCCCATTTCTCCCCAAACAGATTCTCTGGAAGTTGCATTGGGAAAGGGTTGTCTAAAGTCAGAAGCGGCTTGGATCCTTGTTGAAAGCCAGGATGGCGTGTATATACAGTCTCATAGCGCTCTTCAAGCCATAGAATTAATGATAGGCACTGAAAAAAGTATCAAGATGAACATAAGATAAGAACACAAGGTACAGTGGTACCCAACTAGAAATCCAAAAAAAAAAAATCCATTGTTATTATGTGCAAGAAACACCAGATAATCCCCTCTTGCCCACTAGGATACATAATAATGTTACTTGTAAGTCATATTTCTGGTCTTCACAATTTGAACCTTTGACGCACATAGAACACCCTTGTAGTGTTTGGCAGAGTACGATCGATCTTTGAAGATGTTTTTAATACCTAGTAAATCAGAAGGTGCTACACTACATCAGAAAATCCCCTCCTTTTCTTGCATGCTCTTGTCCTTCCTATTTTCCACACAAACAAACAACAGAAACTGATTTCTTTTTCTCTATCTTCTTAATTTCTCGCACTGATTCAAGATAAAAAAGAGCATTGTTGGAATTATGTTTCCCTTCATGCATAATATAAACACAATTGATGGGTTTGGCACTGAATGATGTTGTCACTCCTCATCCAAATTCTTTACATAGAAATCACAGTTAAATAAAACTAGATTTCATCATAGAAAATATTGAAAAAAAGAAAGAAAAAAAAATGGAAAAAAAATCAAAAGAGGCTCACCCTTTTACTTGGAATAGGCTTTATCCCGAGCTCTTTACATGCTTTTGTCACAATTGTCTGCATCTGTGACCTACAAACCAGAAAATAAACAAATCACCTCAGAGACAATAACACAAACACCCAGAAGACACCAAAATTACCATCAAAATTCACCTGAAAAATCGAATTTTCTCGGGCAAGGGAACATCCAATTCGTCACTAATCGACTCAATAGCATTCTTCAAAGTAACACTATTGATCACATTGTTGGGAAAATACTTCGTATACTGCAGAGAAAGCGAGCTATCGCATACAAGAAGTTCCCAAATCTTCTTCCCCCTAATATCAAGAATTGGCCTAGAGCAAAAATCCAACTCCCACTCTGAAATGCTCTCGGGATCCGTCTCCCGGTCAAGATAGTTCATTTCTGAAGTTGGGTCATCCTCCTCATCATCAACCTCCACCTCTTTTGGCACCGAGACTGAGCTTTCCGACACCGAACTATGGCGAAAATGGAGCAATTTGGGGTGGGTTTTCGCGGGGTTTGTGGGGAATTTGAGCTGGGTTTTGGTGGGGTTTGTGAGAGAGTTGAATCTGTAGATGGGTTTGTGAGATTGGAGTGTTGGGGTTGTGATTTTTGTAGGGTTTAAGCTGAGACCAGCCATGGATGGTTCAGCACGAGTTTTGTGTAACTGATAAGAGTGATAAATATGGAAGTTTTGGTAGTTATTTCTCCGCCACAAATTTCAGTTGGTGGTAATGGGCCGGACTTTTGGGTTGGGCTTGTCAGGCCCATCAATCGTGTGGTGTTGTTTGTGCTCTTCGGAGGCTAGGGTGCATTTGGTTGGAGGAATAAAGTATGAATATGAGAAATTATTATATTTTAAATTATTTATTAAAAATCACTATCATCAAAATTGAAATGTATTTTTATAGAGATTTTGATTCTTTTCTATTATAATTTATCTTTAGGAAAATGATAAATGCATTCATTTAAACTCTCTTTAGATCCATCTTATTTACACATTCATGATACATCCACTTAAGAAAAATTCTCAAAATACCCTTTTCATTATTCTCTCTCTAAACCCAACATTTTCCTCTTATAATTAGGAATAATGTAGATATTATTTAAAAGTGATAAATGGTGAAAAACTGTAATTTCAATTGAGAAAAAAAAAAAAAGGAATTTGTGATGTCCAATCCTAGAAGATCGGATATTGTTGAGATGTCTAATTCTTTCTTACATTTAGCTAACCCTCTAGTGTTGGACATTTCCACCATATTTGAGCTTAAGAGTGTCCAAAAGTATAGTCTTGACATCCTAGTTTTCGAATGTATACAACCTAGTTTTCGAATATATACAATTATATATTTTTAAGAGTGTTCAGAGGTATAAGATCAAGTAAATATAAATATTAAACCTTGAAATTCCGATGATTCCACTTTCTCCTAGAAAATATTAAAAAAATTTTGTGCTTAAGGGTACTTTCGAGATTTCATTAAGGGGTATTTATGTCTTAAAAAAATTCATTAAGAAGATAGATGCAAAGAGAGTTTAGTGAATACATTTATAAACCCCCTTTTTTTTATTCCTGTTTTTAATCTTTCGGTAGTCTGACATGGAAAAAAAAAAAAAAAAAACCAAATAACACCCAATTTTGTATAAAAGTTAAATTTTTATTTCTATTAATAGAGGATTTGAAAAAATATTGAACTTAAACTTAAAATTTATTTTTTGAAACAGAATTTTCAATAAATTTTTTTGAAAAATGTGTCTAAAAGTTATATTATATATTTAATTAAAAATTTTAGAAAATATATTTTATTAAATAAAAAATATATATTTTATTAAATAAAAAATATATTTTTTTTAAATTAAAAATTTTGATTAAATAAAAATCCACTAAAGACACTTGAGGAAAAAGATTATTCAATTTTAAAAAATATAAATAAATCATATTGAAAAATTTCAAACTAATTTTTAAAAATTTTTATATTTTAAAAAATTATATTTACTTATGAAATAGTGTACCTTCCCTCCATTTTTTAGGGAAAAAAACATTTTTTTTAAAGTTTTCAAATAAATTTTTATTATTAAGAATAATTATAAAAAATAAATTTTGAACTAATTATATTTTAAAAGTAATAAATAAAAATAAAAATATAGATTTAAATATATAATTTAAATAAAATAATTGTCTCCTTGCAGAACCTCACCCAGAAGCTGGTGGAGGCGAAGGCGGCAAGGAACTCCCTTTTCCGGGTAAACCCTAATCACCGTTCTCTGAATTTCTTTTTACTCTTTCCATATGTTTGGTTTCCTAGAAAACGCAGGAAAGTAAAAGAGGCGTCGAGAAAGTTTTTGCTCCTATTTATTTATCTCGATTTGCTTTTGCTTACTCCTAAGAAAAGAAAAGCAAAAAGGAAAGTGGATTCAGCTGAGCCTGTTGGTTGCATTTTCTGAGCAACCAGACAGGAGATTTGTTTTTATTGGTACTTCAACCTTTTGAAATGATATTCTTAAGATGGGTTGGTTTTGTTTCGTGTTTTCTTTTTGGGTTTCTGTGCGTGTTGGGATTGAATTTTTCACATACTGTGATTCGACTGGGGTTTTTCCTGAAAATTTGGGTTTGTTTGTTTTTGTCCAAACTGTTTGGGTAATTATTCTCGGACTATGTTTTCTTTCTCTCCGTTTCTAGCACTGGAAATATTTTCCCCAGAGAAGAACAAAACTGAATTTGTTAGTTGTCAGTGCTTCAACCTTTTGAAGCGATGCTCTTAGCATTGGTTCATTCCATTTCATGTTCTCTTTTGGATTTGAGTGCGTGGTAAGATTAAAGCTCCTGCATTTTGTGATCGGACTGGTGATTTTCCCTGGTTGGGCTGTGTTTGCTTTGATCCAAACTGTTTGGGAAAAAGACTTTCCAGAAAAGATTTATTTTCTGTTTCTTGCTATGGAAATATTTCATCAGAAAAGAAAGCAAGGGAAAAAGAGACAAGAAGAGAATATTATCAACTATAGATGCGCAAAAGTTGTAGAACTTAAATTACATTTGGAACAAGTTCTTGCTTTTTATCACGTTGGTTTAGGATCAAATTGGTTAAATAGTTAACGAATCAAGCCCTTTTTCTTAATTTGAAACAAAGGAGTCTTCCTGTTTCATCTATCTTGGATGAATATTTTGTTGCATTTTGGGTTAAGATGCAACTTAAGTTAGCCTAGCCTACTCTAATCCATTTGTTAACCTGCCCATAGATTAGCCCCACCCTGCCCTCAGATTTGAGTTGCTTAATACATGCTCGGGTTAGGTTGGGTTAATTGGGTTTCTAGGTTAGCATAAGATAATTATATTTATCATATCACTTCTGTGCTTTTTCATAAAAATAATTACCATTTCTAGTGATGTCCCTTAGAGGTTGCTTTAGGAATAATGTCAAAGGAAGTAGAATTGAAACAATATGTTTCAATTCATAGCCATGTATAAATTGGGAAGAATAAAATCTTCATAGCAAGAGCAAATTAGCATATTGGAAATAACTATAATAAGATAAATAGTTATTAGTTCGAACTAATTAGAGTTAGATTTCTTATATTAACTACACTTGTTACAATCAGTAAACATTATATTTAGAATTTAAAAATTAGTATTATTTGTTAGACAATGATCACAATGTAATCACACCGCTTACCTCCAACATTTGATCATTGACTCTCTGTCTGAAAGTCTTAGTCAATTCCTGCATTTGGATTGGATGTGTCTTTAGAGACCTGATATTTATTCATTTCATGTGAAAATTTTTTGTCGAAATATTTTTCCATCAAACCAAATGGAGTCTTTCTTTTATATTTAATTTTTATTCTTTTGTTAATAGAAGTGATCAAACAGTAGACCAACTTGTTTAAATACAACAAAGTTACGGGGCAATTATGCTGAAATTACTGAAGGATAAAGTACTGAATTGTTATCATTTCATGTTTTTTGTATATTGAGGGTAGTTACATGTGTGATGGGGCTGCTCAATTATTTATTTCTTACTTGATGTTCCAGCACCAAAGTTTTAGTGATGTTCTTTTGATAGGACAAAATCTAGTGAAGTTCTCTTGATAGGACAAAATCTTAGTAAATTAATGGGAGTTTTCATGATTTTTAAAATAAAGCCCCAATTGCTATATGGGGTAGGAACTTTATATTTGGGCCAAACATTGGTCAACTTAGAAGAGGAAGGCAGCCCCTTTGTGTATTTTTTGGGCGGTTTGGAAGGAAAGAAACATGATTGCTTTTGATAATGAGGAGCTTTCGATTCATAGGTTGAAAAATTATTTTGTATGTAACCTTTGGTTGTGGACTAAGTCGGTTGTAAATGATGGTCCTCTTCCTTTACTCAGTTTTTTTGATTGGCTAGGTGCTAGTTGAGGGCTGGTTTTGTATTTCCTCTTCTTTTTGTGCCTCTTGTATACTCCCTGTATGCTTTTGGGTCAGCCTCAAGGTGCCCTTTTCTAATATATGCTTTTTGTGTGTTTGCCTATCAAAAAAAAAAAAAAAAACTTAGAAGAGGAAGTATGATCTCAGGATCATCTGATAAGGTCAAAGAGTCTTTCTTAGTAGCTTTCATAGAGCGTGTATGGTGGTTAGTATGGAAACAATTGGATACACTGTGGTTGACCTATTTACTAATATTTGTAATGCTATTATTGGATTGAATGAACAAGGGTCATTAAAAAAGAATGCATTTTAATAGGTAGGGTCTAATTTTTTTTCCATGTTTTTCTAGTGCTTTCTACCATTTTTTTCCAATCAATACCAACATCTGAATTCTGAATTGATACCTCTGTATTTTCAGAATCTTGATATAATGGTGAACTTTCGCCATTTTATTCTTGCTTGTAGACATCAAGGCAATTACCTTGTTTGTCTATGTTCTCATGTATATTGTAGTTTCATTTAATGGATAGGTACCTAAGAGAGCAGGCTATGTTCTGATTTCAAGGATGATGAAGTCTGCTGGATATACTTTGACTGCTTCCTTTAATCCTATTCATTCTATTATCCTAAAAAACCATCGCAGATTGTCATTAAATATATTATACGGGAATTCAGCTAAATCAAAGAACTCAACTGCCTATATTCGGAAGCATCAACTACATACAAAAGTTGTGATGGTTGCCGGGCAGTATCTTCCTCCTTGGTTCAGGTTGGTTGTTTAAGATGCCAATTTACATTGCTCAATAAATAATTTTAAATGATTCTGTGGACCTGAATTGTGTTTTCTTGATTGTCAGTGTTGCTCCAATGATGGATTGGACAAATAATCATTATAGGACTCTTGCCCGGCTGATATCTAAACATGCATGGCTCTACACAGAGATGATTGCTGCAGAAACAATTGTTTATCAGGAAAAGAATTTGGTATGTTACTAAATGATTTTTATTTGGTTGGATTCATAAAGAACATGAATCTGGTTGACACCTTAAGTATTTAAGGATAAAAAAAATCAAAGAATGAATGTAGAAAGTAGGATGCATTTTTTACATTTCTCAAGTTAAAGAAAATTTTTAAGCATTTAAGAACCAAAAAAATTGTAATTTTAATGTTTTAATAAATCATTTTATTCCATTTCCTTATGAAATGCAAGAATTATTGAATCCCTTGCTGTAATAAATGCTAAAATCCTACATTCTCAATAAAATAAAATTCTACAAATTTAAGCAATAGTGATTTTGTTCGTCCTAATATGTGGTAGGAGAAGGGGTTTTATTTATTCTTTTTTGGTGATAGGCAAACAAGAATATAAAAGTGGTAGGACAAGTTTGAACCTGTAATACAATATTATGGGGGAGACTAGAGGAGCATATATACTATAGAGATCAATTTGAAAATCAACGATATATTGAGAAATTTGGAGAAGAGAAAATACCTCCCATAAATTTCTATTGTTTTTGAAATCTGTTGGTTTTAAGGAAGATAATTTTGGTATTGATACATGCACAACATGAGACCAAATGAAATTGAGGAGGAGATTTCAATCTACCATAATACAATTAAATATGGGTTGGCTTAATGGCCTTTTTGTCTTGTGTTGGTAGGTCATGAATTGGTTGCTCTTATGATATCAAGTGGTTTTGTTGTATGTTATTTACAAATGACATGGTATTGGAAAATAACTACTGCTCTCACAAGCAAAAATTTGGGTGAGGCCTTTTTACTCTGATGAGATGAGGTCCAACCTAACTATATTTAGGAGTTATGGCAAGCTTTTCCTTTTGATTCCAGCCTGTAAGTCATCACAAGCCATTAAAACGAACCCCTAGCCCTATGTTGTTTGATTGTAGGTAGGATTATTCATTACCTTAAGGATTGTATGGCATGACTAAGGTATATGTAAAGAGGTGGCTGAGTAGAATGTTGCTCATAACTCATTTAGCCAAGGAGATGAAGTGCACACACAGTTTTTTTGTTGCTTTGTGATCATTCAATCCCAATTAGTGAAATGGAAAATTTAAACAGAACTGCAGGAAAACTGCCTCTCCTCTGTGGAGTTAATGTTGTGGAAGCAGGAAGTGATAATAATGTACTTGAGATTGTTTGTTTTGAAAGAATGTAATGGGAGGATTTTGACGGCTCTGAAATCTGGAAGACCTTTTCTAAGTATGCATTTACTTCTTCTAGGGCTCTTTTGGAGATGTGAGTGTATTCTGTTTAGATTTTACCAGTAGATTGTGGAGGGACTAGGTTGATTGTGAGTCTATTGCTTTTCTTTTTTCCTTTCCTGTGGTGTGTCTTGTGTACTCTCTCTGCATATGATGTGTGCCCCCTCTTTGGACAGGCACCTATTTCATAATTTGTCTATCACCAAAAGGAAATGGAGAATGACATACCTTGAAGAGATTTGAATATAAAACCTGAAATTGGTGAATTGGACATTCCTTTTGATGAGCCTTATATTTGATTAGAAAGGTTGATTCAGGTGTTTCAGCATTCAACATTTTTTCAACCTCATGGCCAAACCAGAGAGTATTCTGTTTACTGTTGCTTTTACCTTCTTGAGGGAGGTAGGAGGTTAAAGTAAAGCTAATTAGAAGTGGAAATATGGGTTTTAGATAATCAACCTTTAACTTAATAATTGGAGTTGAGAATCTGGAACAGTAGAGCAGAAATTGTGCTGCTGTCCCAACTATTCAGTAAGATAATTTGGCTGATGAACCTTTTCTTTTTTGATAATTAATGTGGCTGGTGAACATCGTGATTCTTTCATTTTTCTTTTAATATAACGACTTCATTTCAGTCACTGATCTCTGCCTTTGGCCAGTAATAATTTCCCCCCTTCTTTTTTGTTTGAATTTTTATTTGTATTTGTATTCTTAGTAAGTTTCAATTGAAGGACAGGGTTTATTATATTCTGCCATCATATTGACAGCTGATAAAGTGTCACTTTGTTAAACATAGTTGTCTCATCCAATCACTGTCCACATTGTTTTAATTGTTTCCTATATCTCAGTTATGTCTTTCACTCATTTAAACATTATTATTCCACATTTATATTTGTTTGGATGTGCTATTGTTTACATCTTTTTCTACAGCAGATCTGAAAGACTGAGTTTATAAAAGTAAAATTTGCATAGTATCTGTCACCTTAAAGTCATCACTATGCTTATAGTAGTTTGTTTTGTTAAAAAGGTACTAGGCTCTTGTTTAAGTGTCTCTGATTATTTCCCAGAGCTGCATACTGCATATATTTAGGGCATACACATAGTACCATTGAGTGCTATATCGTTGCTATTTGTAATAACTTTCCAGCTTTTAAACTGATATCTTAGTTGCATTTGGAAATTCTAATAGGTTTTAAGCATGTTTCAGCTCTTCATGAATATGTCAGTTGGTCCATGATATAAATTTGGCTACTTACTAGGAGGTGATTTTCGCATGTAGGATCTGGTGTTATGATATTTGCAATTATCTCTGAATGAACCTACATATTTATTCGGTCAGATGTATGATTCTTTTTTAGAATCTGAGAACCAAGTTTTTGGTGTTGTATCTAGAAATCAATGCCTTTGTTTCAATCTAATGGTGTTTGTGTTGTTTTTTTTCCTCTTTTCTTTTAAATCAAATTTGACTTTTCCTTGAGAATCTGACTTGTTTTGTTTCTTGCTAGATGTTGCAGGCATCATCATGAAAATGATAATTCCATTTATTTTCTTTTCCTGTTATTAAGGATTATTTTCTCATTTACGAGATTTGGTGCATCTGATGGTATTTGAAAACCACTGATCTTATGTTATTTTGTTGGGATTGCTCAGGACAGATTCTTGGAATTTTCTCCAGACCAACATCCTATTGTCCTTCAAATTGGTGGGAACAATTTGGATAACATAGCCAAAGCCACTGAACTTGCTAATTCTTATTGCTACGATGAGATAAATCTTAAGTTCGTAAAATTTTTTTCTACCATCTCCTGGTTTTCTTTATCATTTTTTTTTTCAAAGAACTGACCTTATATTCTATCTATCAGTTGTGGATGCCCTAGTCCAAAGGTAGCTGGACATGGGTGCTTCGGTGTGCGTCTTATGCTTGATCCAAAGGTTTGAAATTTGTGCTTACTAAATTGTTAACTGCAACTAGTCTTGCTAGTGTTTTCATTATCAATGTGCTCTGATATAGACATTCGGTGTTTATAAGGGAAGTTTGTTGCCGAGGCCATGTCAGTAATTGCTGCCAACTCAGATGTTCCTGTCAGTGTTAAATGCCGAATTGGTGTTGATGATCATGATTCTTATAATGAGCTCTGTAAGGTCCTTCTGTTAACATTCTTATTAAATTTAAGTTAAGAGCAATGGATTCTGTTTACAACTTTACTTAAGAGGTTGATATTTAATGCTTGAGAAAATTTATATAAAAAGCTTCTGGTGGTAAATTAGCAGGGATCAAGGTTTGTTTGTTTGTTTGGTTTTTTTATTTTCTAATTATTATTCTTTTGTTTCTCTAACCTTTGCTTTGGTTCATCATGTATCTGTTATGCACCTCCTGATAAATTTTAGGGTCGCACTGGTTGATACCATGAAATGGAATCCTTACAAGAAAAAGGAAAAAGGGAGAGGGAGGGCATCACCACAATTGTAGTAAAAAATTGAAGTGACAAAATTTCATGAAAACTATGAATGATGTGAAATGGCATAAAATAGTTAGTTAACCTATAAGTTAAAAAATTACTTTTTGTTCTGATAAGCATGAATATTCAGGTTCTGGTTTGTGTGCAGCTTCCTTAAGCAAAAATGTCAAAAGTTGGCTACCTAATCTACCCTCTTGGACCCAAGAAAATGGACCTGCACATGAAATGACATTTGAAAGAAAATTATTCTTATTGTTACTTATATAAACTGGAAGAAATATATCTAAAAAGGTGAAGAATGTTTGGATTGCAGATCTGATATCCTTCTTAAGAAAAAGAATGCACTAGGGTGTTGGAACTGGTGTTTGAAAAAGGGAAAGTGTAAGTGAAGTATTTGAAGTTTTGGGTGCTTAGAAGCTTATGTCCTCATGATACCACATTTTCTAAATAAAAAATGATTTAAATGGAGAAAAAAATAAAGATATATTTATTTATTTATTTTATATGATGAGCCATACATGAGTACATGACCATACATTAATGATCCAAACCATTGCATGAGGATAAAAGAATAAAAAATATTGTGAATACCAATGAACTTTCATTTAATTTTGTAGTTCCACGACCAACCATTGTATAGTGGAGGAGTATAGTCTGGCTTTGATCAGGTTTTGTTTTTTTGGGAAGGACCTCTCATCGTTCTCATGAACTTTATAATTATCAATATATATTTCATTTCTGATAAAAAAGAAAAATCCACTGGGAAAAATATTTTCTGGTGATTTCATTTCCGATATCTAGTTAGAAACAAATTGATGAATGTTGAAACTAGAGAGGAAAGCTTAAGACTATATAAATAAGCTATATAAAGGAAGTATCAAGTAGAAGAAAGCATGGAGGTCTACTCCATTGTGCTCATTTTCGACTATTTTGGAAGGAGAGAAATCGTTGAACATGTGGAACAACTAGATCAAGCACCCAAAACTTCTTTTATGTGTGCTTTTTGGATTGGGTTAGAATGCATATGGATGAGGTGTCAATGTTTATATTAGACTTAGTTGATTGACTGGAATCTAAGTGGGGGTAGGGAGTTGTTTTTTCTTTCTCTTTTTTTCTTCTTTGCCAAGCCGTTTGTATATGTGTACATCAGTGCGCCCTTTTGCTAGGCTCTGTTAATATATGTTTTTTGTTTGCCTATCAAAAATAAATGAAAGTATCAACTAAAAATATTAAGAACTAAAAGAGGTGGAATAATGTAGTCTTTGAAATTTTAATTTCATGTGTAGAACCTGTATATCATAATGCATAACTCTTCTGATGGAGCTGAGCCCAAGTTGAAGCTTTGAGGATTCCCTTTTAGCATCGTCTCCTGATATAACCTTGAAGGAGAGGCTTCAAATGCCTTCTAAAGCCGATAGGAACAAGTGGATTTCAATAATTTTAAAAGGGAAGTTACCTCCTCAACCTTGGACCCTTGGAGTATAGGAGGATCAATTATCTTAATTCAAAACAGGCAAGCATTGTTTCAGAGTGTGCATGCTGAACTATGTTACACCCCTTTTGAAGGAAGACAAGGAAAAGGAAAAAATAAAAAGAGAACCCAAAAAAAAGGACCATATAGCATGTACATGTGTTAGCTGGGTTACATATATATATATTTTTTATCATGTCTTATGAAAAAAAAAAAAAAGAACATTTTTATTGTCCTTCCTTCTGAAATGATGAATATTATCATGACTTAGACATGTCTTCTGAAAAAAAGAATAATATTTTTATTGTCCTTCTGAAATGATGAATATTATCATGTTATGGTCCATGGCCCCTCTCTAGTTGGGTTCCATGCTTTTGTGCTAGCTAAGTCAAAGACCTATCAAGATCACTGAATCTGCAGCTTTGTTGTTAAAAATATTAAGGGAAAGGATTGTAACTATGGTTATATTAATTGCTCTGTTCTCACCTAGATCTCATTAGCCAAAACTTCTTATGTCAAATACCATGAAGTTGCTTGGGATTATCCTAATTATGGAAGCCTTTTACCTTTGTGTGTGTGTTTTCCTTTTCAGGTGATTTTATTTATAAGGTTTCCTCACAATCACCAACGAGACATTTCATCATTCATTCACGTAAGGCACTGCTCAATGGCATCAGCCCAGCTGACAACCGAAAAATCCCACCCCTAAAGTATGCATTGCTTGGCTATTTTACTGATTGAGTAGGAATAGTTTCAATTTAACTTAAACGACTCCAGAAAAACAAAGAAATAGTTCTCCAGTTAAGCAAGATGGTGTCAACTTAACTCTTGCCTATTATTCATAAAAAATATTTGGATTCATTGTTCTGACATTTGAAGATCATTATTAACCTGTCATTAACCATTTTATGTACAATTGATGGCATCTATCTTATTAAATGCAGATATGAGTATTATTTTGGTCTCTTGCGTGACTTTCCAGACTTAAGATTTACAATAAATGGAGGCATAAATTGCGTTGATGAGGTGAGCTTTTTCAAACTGTAACTTGCTTGCTACCACACACGGAATAGCACAAGGAGCACTCACGTTTAATCTAATATGCTATAATGAAGAAATACAATACTTGTGAAGCAGATGATGTGGGTTTGCAATGATTGTTTTGTACGTCTGCATTAATATTTACTGTTCCTCAATTGTAATTTTGTAAGATGTTTTGATTTTGTATGATTGTTTTTTCTTTCATCTTTGATAAAAAATAGGATTTTGTTAAAAATTGAAAAACAAATACAATGAAGAATTTTTATCTCCTCTTTTCCTTTTTTTTTTTTTTTTTTTTTTTTTTGGGGCTTTTTGACATGTAAAACCTCTTGGAACTTAGTTGATCTGAGATGATTTTCTAAACCAGATGTGGGGATGATGTTTCAATTTTTCTTCTGAAGTTATGGTTCAGTGGTTTGGCTGAGCAGATTTTGGTTCTTATATTTTCCTTTTGCCTAGAGTAGGTAACTATACATTTGGGTGTCAAATTGATATGTGACCAAAGCTGCTTCTTCTGCTTCGTCATTCTCAAGATCATTGTGATTAGATCTGCAAACATAAATCATATGCCTGATCAAGCTTAACCTGAGTTGAGTTTGAAAGGCTGAACTCAGAAGCATGGTGAGGGCTTGGTGAAAGTCAACATGAGCCTCGACCTGAGTTGAGTTTGAGGAGGCAGAAGCATCATGAGCTTAGCTGAAGTGGGCTTAGTGAGGCTCGACTTGAGCCAAGCCTGACCAACATCTAAATTGGCCAAGTTGAGCTTGAAGAGCCTACTGCTTGGCTGGCTCAACTTGGCTCATTCACAGCCTTGGTTGTTTTCTGTGTCAGTCTTAGCTTTCAACATGATTTAGGAGCTCTTCCTGAACAAGATTCAACATGTTAGGTGTTGTTCCCATTTAGAAAACCATTTGAGGTATTTTCCTTGTGTAATTTTTTCCCATGTAGTTTTACAAATTGATTCTGATATTTCTGTTTTTGCCAATGTTTATGGATGTCTCAACTGATAGGTCAATGCAGCACTAAGGCAAGGAGCTCATGGGGTAATGGTTGGACGTGCTGCCTACCATAAGTATGGACAATACTCAGTTTATAGAAGTTATTTCTTGGTTTTCTTATTTTCTGAAAACATTATTGCTCAAATGACTGGTTTTATATGAAAGAATTTTCTTTCATTATGCCTGTGTGTGGAATATGAACTTCCCTTTTTGATTTAGTGGTTGAATCAATTTGCACTTAGTGTCGTATATGTTCTATTATGTAGGGTAAGTTTTATTTTATATTTTCAATAGTGTATTCATTTTTTGGGAAAATCACACTAGTCTTTCAAGCCTTTTAACAATTACAGAAACTTGAGATTTCTACAGTCACTCACTGGTTTATTAGTGCTATCATAGACTCTTGCTTAGTTAGTTGGTCATCAAATCCAGCAAAAAGAAATGTTGATATCAGTTAATTTTTTTTTTTAAATTAAATTGCATTGAGATAAAAGACTAGGAGTACTAAGAGTGAAAAGAGCACACATCTACAAAGTCTGGAAAAGAAGTCCTTTTACAAAAAAGCAAATATAATTCCTGCTGGAGAAAGTTCTAAATGCCATATGGCTTAGCTCAGAATATATATGAATTCCTTGCCCTCAAAGGTTCTATGGTCCTATCCATTGACAAGCCTCTAAGCGCATAATGAGGAATTGGTATCCAAATGATCTTTGCCTTAGCATCTTTGGTCTTGATCTGGTACATTAAAAGATCTATTATTATATCTACCAGCTTGTTAATGAGTAATGTTCATGGGACTAAGTTTTGGTTTGATGTTTGGTGTGGGGAGATTAGTCGTAAGGATTGCTTCTTGACTTTCTACATCTTGGAAATCAAGATGTTGGTAGCTGATTATTGGTATTCGGAGGATGGTTTTGGTGATTGGAATTTGAAATTTATTGGGAGCTTTTGGTTTGGGAAATGGAGGAGGTAGGAAGCCTTTTTTGGCTTGCATTTTTCAATAGATGATCAAGGTAGAGAGAGAGAGAGAGAGTTTTGGTTGGAGGACCTGAAAGAAGGGGGTTATGTTCTTGGCTATCTTGTAGGTCTAATATTTTCTTTTTGACTTCAAAAATCTCACCTTGGCAATTTTTTTTTTTTTTGGGAAACTTAATTTTTGCAGCCTACTGATTTGGAGATTGAGGACCTTGAAAGATTCATGTCCTCTCTCACTCGTTTGCACTTGTCTCCATTTGTCCTAGATGCAAAAGCGTGGTCATTGTTTTTTCAAATTATTCTCATTAAAATCATTCTTTGTGGCTTTGTCCAATATATCAGATCAATTACTTTCTCTTTGACTAAATTTTCATGGAAATCTAAAGTTCTATCCAAGGTTAAAGTCTTTGCTCGGCTAGTGACATACAAGAAGGTAAATATTGTTGGGTGCAACAATACCTACTCTTAAGCCTAGGGATGGGTTATGTGAATGATGATGGTCAAATACCATTAAAGGATTAGTCTACCATCATTGGATACCAATTGATTTGCAAATGGAATGTTCAAAGTTTGATTCAAAAAATATTAATGATATGCTATAGTTGAAAAAACCATCAAATTCAAAAGATGGTCATCAAGATTAAGGGTGGGATTACAGTCTTGTTGAGAAGATGGTCGCCAAAGGAAAATTCAGAAGTAGAGGGGAAATTTAGGGAAGGTTGGATAGATTTACGGGGTTTGCCATACCTAAGATGGGCTTTGGGTCTCGATGGATGGAGTGGATTTGGTGGTGCATTTCAACTGCAAAATTTTTTGTTCTGGTCAACGGGGTGCCAGCAGGCTTTTTTTCCAATTCCAAGGGGCTGCGTCAAGGAGATCCCCTTTTTCCTTACCTTTTTGTCTTGGGTATGGAAGTGCTAAGTGCACTTATAAGAAGGTCTGTTGACGGGGGATTCATTTCAGGCTGCAGACTTCAAGGGAGAAGGGGGATGGAGATGAATGTGTCCCATTTGCTCTTTGCTGATGACACAATCATTTTCTGCGAAGCAAGGAAAGAACATCTAACCTCTCTAAGTTGGATTTTGGCTTGGTTCGAGGCGGCTTCTGGTCTAAGAATAAATCTAGCTAAAATCGAATTAATTCTTGTTGGGGAGGTTGAAGATATTGAGGAAATGGCAGTGGAGTTAGGGTGTAGAGTGGGGTCTCTTCCTACTGTCTATCTGGGGCTGCCCCTTGGAGCCCACCACAAGACCTTGTCTATGTGGGATGGGGTGGAAGAAAGAATGAGGAGAAGATTATCCCTTTGGAAAAGACAATATATGTCTAAGGGCGGGAGAATTACCCTCATTAAAAGTACACTGGCCAGCATACCTATCTACCAATTGTCCCTTTTTCGAATGCCCAAGTTAGTAGCAAAAAGACTTGAAAAATTACAAAGAGACTTTCTTTGGGGAGGGGGAAACTTGGAAAGGAAAATCCACTTAATCAATTGGGAGGTGGTGTGCACTCAAAAGGAGAAGGGGGGTCTAGGCATTCGGAAGATTGATCTCCTGAACAAGGCCTTGTTGGGTAAATGGATTTGGAGATTTGCCTTTGAAAAGGAAATCCTTTGGAAGAAGGTGATCGGGGTGAAGTATGGCCAAGCGGGATTTGGATGGCGGACTAATGAAGCTCGCGGAATGTATAGAGTGGGGGTTTGGAAGGAGATCCTGAAGGAGGCAAACTGGTGTTGGGATAACATAGGGTTCAAGGTGGGTGAGGGGACTAAGGTCAAGTTCTGGATGGTGTGGCAACACGGCGCTGTCCCAAAATTTACCCCAATTATTTGCCTTGGCGGTCCATAGGAACGCAACAGTCAATGAAGTGTGGGACTCAAGCCTTGGTCAAGGAGGTTGAAATCTTAGATTTTCCAGAGATTCTAATGACTAGGAGCTGGATTTGATAGGAGAGCTATTTCATATGCTGAGGGACTTCAGGATTTCTTCAAAAGAGGACTCAGTGTTATGGAAAGGAGGGGGTCATGGTACTTTCCGGATTAGGGATGCTTATAATTTGCTGGCTGCTCGTAGTGCCACCGCCTTCCCGAAAAAAAGCATTTGGGTGGATAAGGTTCCAACCAAAGTTTTTTTTTTTGCTTGGGAGGTCATGCGGGAGAAGATCCTCACTTTGGATAGGCTCCAAAAACAGGGGTGGCACCTCCTTAATCATTGCTTTTTGTGTGGCTGTGAAGAGGAAAATGTAAATCATATTCTTTTACACTGTATAGTGGTTAGGGTCCTCTGGGAGATCGTCCTTGCCTTATTTGGGGCTCAGTGGGTGTTCCCAGAGACGGTCAAAGAGGTGTTATTTAGTTGGAGGGACCCTTTTGTGGGGAAAAAGAGGAAAAAGATTTGGAATTCCATCCCGTTGTGTATTTTTTGGACGGTATGGAAGGAAATAAATAGATTAGCTTTTAGGGGGGGCTCTTTATACAAAAACTCAAAAATTCTTTTGTATGTAATTTGTAGAGTTGGGCTATGGGAAAGGAGTCCTCTTCGCTTTTAGGCTTTTTGGAGTGGCTATCGGCTCCTTAAGGGTTGGTGAGGTTGATTGTTCATGTGTTTTTTGCTTTTAGGCTACTATGTATACTACCTGTATGCTTTGTGGCTTTTCGCCCTTTAATATATTTTGTTCTCATTTATAAAAAAAATAAAAATTTATGGTCTGAGGTACACTTGAAGAAAATTATGGAGCAGTGGGGGAGGGTGACAGAGATCAACTGGAAAATGTTGAAACTGTTTGATCTAAGTAAGGCAAGGGTGAGAGTTGTAATGAAAGAACGGTCGGTTCTCCCTGCTTTGGATTGAGGTGTTGGATGGGGGATGGGAATTCACAGTTTTAGTTGCACTGACTGGAAAGGAAGACGGTAGGCAAGGTAGAGAGATGGGTGAGTCAACTCGGCAGAAATCCGAGCTTCACACGTGGACAGATGGTAGAAAGAGGGTTGAGGAGGCTAGATCAACGGCTGGAGGGGGGTCTTCTGTTGGGGCAGTTGGAAGAACGAAGGAGGGGAGAGCTTGTCAAAAGGCTGAAATTGCTCCTGCAGGGACACGTAGAGTGAATAGACCGACAGTAGGGAACAACTGGTCCCAACCTCCACGGTCTTTCAGTTTGAATTCAAATTTTCTGAGAGCAGGGCATGCTGTGCCAAGGCAGGCTGGAGAAGCATGGGCTGGAGGGGACAAAGCCTAGTCAACTTTTGAGGTAGGGCTTCGGGCCTCCAAACAAGTGAGAAGGGCCCAATCTTCTCACAAGCCCAGTCCATAGTCTGAATTTGACGTGGGTTGGAAGAGGGGAGTTTCTTTAAAAGGCCCGATTCGGTTGTTGGGCCAAGATTTAGGAGGCAATCAAGCCTTTTTTGCGAAGGGCCCTTTACACAGTGTTGATATCTCTGCAAAGGGGAAGGCGAAGGTAGACTCCAAGGATTCTGAAGCTCAATTGAGGGGCTCCACGTTGAAGTGTGGTTCAAATAAACTATGGAATGCTCTGCTCCCTCCAAGTCTTGGATGCCGACAAGGGGGTCGAAGTCGAAGCGAGCCTCTAACGATTGAGAGATCGCTGTTAGTTTGCGATGCTCTTCCAATGGAAGATGATTTCGAAGCAGGAACACAGTTGGATCAATGCTTTAGTGCAAGTCCAAGGCATTCGTCAGGGTTTCGAAAAAAGTGTTTCGAGAAAGGAATGTTGCCGACGAGGGGAGATGCGGATCAAAGGACTCTTCTTATAGCTCATTTTCTTTCAAAGGGGAAGGAGAAAATGTGCAATTTCTCTAAAGGTGAAGACGGAGCAGGTATTAAGGGTTTTGTGGGTTGTCCTCATTGTGGATCTTCAGTCACGGTTTTTCCGTATTTTCCTGCAACCAGAGAAAAAGGCTTAACTCTGTGGGGTACTGTGGAATGATGGTAGTGGAAAATTTCGAGGTAGCTTCTCATCAATTTTCTCAGCCTTCTCAGCCTTTTCTTTCTCCTTTCTCTGGTTTGGCTCTTCGATACTCGAGTCCTTCTGTTCCTGATCTTCCCACTTCAGCCTTTTAGTCTCAGTTTTCTACGAAAAATTGAGTACTATCTGAAATTTTTTCAAAAAAAAATGGCGTTGGGGCTTTTTGTCTTGGGTCTGTTGGCAATCCTAATCGTGATGTTGCAGTGTCCCAGTTAGCTAGTTTGAATCTTTTGTCCAAGAATTTTAAATCTGTTAAGACCAAGCCCAACACGCCTAACCCGGGTATAGTTAGTCAGGGGGATGCAGAGTTACCCCCGATGGGTGGGTTCCAAATAGAAGGTCTCTCCCCCAGCAAAATGGCTAAAGTATGAGGGATTTTGATGGTTTTATAAGAGATTGTGAACTACTTGATCCCCCATTATGGAATGCCCCTTTTACTTGGTCAAATATGCAAGAGTCACCGGTGTGCAAGAGATTGGGTTGGTTTCTCTATTCAAATGAGTGAGAGCTTTCCTTTCGTCAAAGCCTTCAAGAAGTTCTTCCTAGATGGACATCGGATCACTGGCCGATTGTTTTGGATACCAATTTTTTCAAGTAGGGCCCAATATGTGGCTACAACATCCAAGTTTCAAAGAGCGCTTTAGTAGTTGGTGGAGAGAATTTGATGGAAATGGTTGGGAAGGTCACAAGTTCATGAGGAAGTTACAATTTGTTAAGGCAAAATTGAAAGTTTGGAATAAGAATACTTTTGGAATGTTAAAGGAAAGGAAAAAAACCATCTTGGATGAAATAGCTAACATTGATGTCATTGAATAAGAAGGGGTTCTCTTTTCTGATCTTTCTACTCAAAGAGTTGAAAGAAAAGGGGAGATAGAGGAATTAATTTTGAGGGAAGAAATTCATTGGAGACAAAAAGCTAAGGTGAAATGGGTTAAAGATGGGGATAACAATTCAAAGTTGTTTCACAAAGTGGCTAACGAGAGACGAAACAAGAACTTCATCAAGTTCTTGGAGAATGAAAGAGGTTTGGTGTTGGATAATTCCGAGAGCATCACAGAGGAGATATTACTATATTTCAAAAAGCTCTACTCGAGTCCTCCTGGAGAGTCTTGGAGAGTAAAATGCATTGATTGGTCCCCTATATTAGACGAGAGTGCTTCTAAGTTGGACTCCCATTTCTCCGAAGAAGAGATCTTTAATGCCATTTTTCAGTTAGATAGGGATAAGGCGCCAGGGCCTGATGGTTTTACCATTGCAGTGTTTCAGGATTGTTGGGATGTGATCAAGGATGACTTAGTAAGGGTGTTCTCAGAGTTTCACAATAGCGGGATTATTAATCAAAACACCAATGCCTCCTTCATAGTTCTTTTGCCCAAAAAGAGTCAGTCAAATAAGATTTCGGATTTTAGATCTATTAGCCTGATCACATGTCTCTATAAGGTAATAGCAGAAGTCCTGTCAGGGCGATTAAGAGGAGTACTACACGAGACTATACACTCTACTCAAGGTGCTTTTGTTCAAGGGAGACAAATTTTGAATGCAGTTCTTATAGCCAATGAGATAGTGGACGAGAAAAGGCGATCAAGGGAGGAAAGAGTTGTATTCAAAATAGACTTTGAAAAGACTTATGACCATCTGAAATGGGATTTTTTGGATCACGTGTTGGAGAAGAAAGGGTTTAGTTCTAAATGGAGGATTTGGATGAGAGGTTGTTTGTCTTCGGTCTCTTATGCTATTCTAGTGAATGGTAATGCTAAAGGATGGGTCAAGGCATCTAGAGGTTTAAGGCAAGGTGACCCTTTATCCCCTTTCTTGTTCACTATTGTTGCAGATGTGTTGAGTAGAATGATGTTGAAAGCTGAGGAAATAAGTGTGCTGGAGGGTTTCAGGGTAGGTAGAAATAGAATTAGGGTGTCCCATCTGCAATTCGCAGATGATACCATCTTTTTTGCTAACTATTACGCGGAAGAACTGCAAACTCTTAAGAGTTTATTGTTAGTGTTTGGGCAAATTTCTGGGCTTAAGGTCAATCTTGACAAGAGTAATCTTTTTGGCATCAACCTTGATCAGAATCATCTGTCTAGGTTAGCCTTGTTGCTTAAATGTAAGGCTTTTGATTGGCCTATACTATACCTGGGTCTTCCTTTAGGAGGGAATTCAATGGCTTGTGGATTATGGGATCTAGTGATTGAGAGAATCTCTAGGAGATTAGACGGGTGGAAAAAGACTTACTTATCTTTCGGTGGAAGGATAACTCTTGTCCAATCTTGCCTTTCCCACATTCCTAGCTACTTTCTTTCTCTGTTTAAGATTCTCGCCTCAGTGGGTGCAAAAATTGAGAGATTGCAAAGGGATTTTCTTTGGTCAGGGGTTGGGGAAGGTAAAAGAGATCATCTTGTTAGTTGGGATGCGGTGTGTAAGCCGAGGGTAAAAGGGGGTTTGGGGTTTGGGAAGATTCCTTTAAGGAATTGTGCTCTTTTAGGGAAGTGGTTGTGGAGGTTTCCTAGGGAGAGTACAACTCTGTGGCATCAGGTCATTCTAAGCATTTACGGGACACACTCAAATGGTTGGGATGCCAACACTTTAGTCAGATGGTCACATCGTTGTCTTGGAAGGCTATTGCACAAGTCTTTCAGGATTTTTCCAAGTATACTCGGTTTGTTGTAGGAGATGGGGAAATAATTCGTTTTTGGGAAGATTTGTGGTGGGGGGATTAGATCTTCAAAGTCCAATATCCAAGACTATTTAGAGTAGTCACAGATAAAAATATTTCTATATCTTCAATTCTCGGTTCTGTTCGCCCTTTCTCATGGAACTTTAATTTTCGTCGTTCCTGAGATAGAAGATTTAGAACGTCTCATGCGATCTCTTGATTGTATACATATATCCACTTCGGCTTCAGATGCAAGATCATGATCCATATTTTCTTCAGGATTGTTCATAGTCAAGTCTTTCTTTATAACCTTGTCCCAAATGCCTGATTTATCTCCACTTTTCCCTACTAAGTTTGTATGGAATTCTCAAGTACCCTTCAAAGTTAAGGCCTTTGCTTGGCTTGTGGCACACAAGAAGGTAAATACTAATGACTTGCTACAATTGAGGAGACCCCACAAAGCTCTTAGTCCTGACATTTGTAAGCTGTGCATGAAGCAAGGAGAATCTGTAGATCATCTTTTCCTACATTGTTCTGTGGCGTTGGGGTCGTGACACAGATTATTTCAGCTAGCCAAGATGGATTGGGTTCCTCTGAGAAACATTAGACATGATGTTCATCAACTATAAAGGTTTTGACAACTCCAAGAGAGGGATGGTTTTGTGGAAAAATGCGTGCATAGCTTTAATTTGGGTTGTGTGGCGGGAAAGAAATGTCAGGATATTTGAGGACAAAGCTAGGAATTTAGAGAATCTTTGGGATTCCATTCATTTCCTTCTCTTTGGGCTTTTTGTTCCACGGTTTTTAAGGGCATTCCCCTTAACAAGTTACAACTAGATTGGCTAGCAGTGTGTAGTTCCAACGGGACGGTCTAGTCAAGGGAGATTGTTTGTAGTTTTCATAGTGTAGTGTCTTGTTATCTTTTTGTGATGTTTAGTTTTATCTCTGGTGGGAGGATTCCTCATCTTTCTATTGTACTTCTTTTTCTATCAATATATACATGTGTTGTTTCCTATAAAAAAAAAAAGACCATCAAATCCCTTACTCCTAATTGGTGCATCTTATGTATGGGAAGTGGAGAGACGATTGACTATTTCTTTTTATATTGTTTGATAACTTTAGGGTTATGTGACATATAATTCGGAGAAGCTAAGATGGATTGGGTTTCGCTTAGGAGTATATGCGATATGATGATCATTTCATGTAAGGGTTTAGGGAGTTCCATTGGAGGCAAGACCCTTTGGCAAATCGCTTGTCTCACATTGGTTTAGATTGTGTGGTAAGAGGGAAATGCTAGAATCTTTGAGGATAAGTGAAGGGACCTTTGGGATGCTGTGGGATCTATGTTACTTCTATTTCTCTTTTTGGGCCTTATATTCTAATATTTTTAAAGACATTCCTCTCAATGTTATTCAACTCAATTGACATTTAGTGTGTAGATAAAAAGGGTTTGGACGATAATGAGAGGAGCTTAGTTCAGGTTTGAGGAGATGATATCCATGCATATTGTATGTGTCTAAACTATTTTGTATAGGTTTCCTTGTATAGTGGAGGAGTTTGGTTATAATTGATCGGTTTTTTTGTAATTGTGGGGAGGATTCTTGATCCTTCTCGTATACTTTTTATCTATTGATATATCCTTTGTTTTTGATAAAAATTATATGTTCTTTTTCATGTTGGTTGATTCGGGCTCTTGTAAACCATGCAAGGTTGGTTTTGCTAGATAGGATGTTTGAGAAAAGATTGCCATCTTAGACTAGTTAACGCAGAGTGGTTACACCTAAAGAGGAGTTAGCAAATCTTATTATTCTCTATCGTACAGTGGTGCTTTGGGACATAATATCCTCTATTTTGGCATATCTTTTGTCCTATTTTTTCTCATTCATGGTACCATTGTGGAAAGAAAAGTAAGGTTGTTTGGAGGTTTCTTCCAAGTTGTATATTTTGGTGTATCTTGAAGGAAAGAAATTAGAGAGTGGAGCAGCTAGTATTCCAACTGAATGACATTTTAGAGGTCATGGTTTTCTTGGTCTTTGTATTCTCCTGGGGAATCCCGTCCAAGGCTTTTGACTTTTTGGTTTTCCTTGTACTCTTCATTTTCTTCTCAAGGTGCTCATTTTCCTTGTATATATATTGTGTGCTGGCATTTAGCCCACTTTATGACATTTTAATATATTAACTACTTCTTTGTCTTGGGATCTCGTTTTCCAATGCAATTTAATTGATGTGGAGATTGTGGATATTGAAAGACTAATGACCTTACTTTGCTATGTTCATTTGACTCCTCCTACTCCAGATGCAAATGCTTGGGTACCGTCCTTTTCGGGAGTTTTCTCAGTAAAATCAGTTTTTTCAGCCTTATTCAATGTCTCAATTTTTTTCCTTTTTACCCAGCTAATGTCTTGTGAAAATCAAAGGTCCCTTCTAGGGTCAGAGCCTTTGCATGGTTAGTGGCACATAAGAAAGTGAATACCAATGACATACTACAATTGAGAAGACTTTTCAAAATCCTTAACCCTGATTGGTGCATCCTATGTAGGAGTAGAAAGACGATTGATCATCTCTTTTTGCATTGTCTGATTACTTTGGGATTGTGGCATAAGATATTTTCACAAGCTGGGATGGCGTGAGTTAAGCTAAATAGTATTTGTGATATGATGGTGATTTCTTTCAAGTGTTTTGGGAATTCTATTAGAGGCAAGACTTTTTGGAGGATCACGTGTTTCTCTTTGTTGTGGATTGTGTGGAGAGAAAGGAACGCTAAGATTTTTGAGGACACTTGGAAGACGCCAGAGTTGATGTGAGATTTGCTTCATTTCTATGTTTCTTTTTGGGCTTACTGTACAGACATTGTAAAACCTTATCCTTTGAGTGTAATTTGGCTTAGTTGTCTTTCGATATGTACACCTTAGGGTTGGGTCCACAGGGTTAGGAGTTGTTATAATTGTGTAGGCCTTTTGTACTTTTTGTATAGCCATTGTTGGTTAGTGGAGGTTTACTCAGTTCTTTTGATCAAGTTTGTACATCATGAGGAGGATTTCTCATCCTTCTCATGTTTCTATTCTCAATTCATAAATGTGTTTGTTTCTGGTTAAAAAAATATATATATTAGCTACTCTATAAGAAAAAAAGTCAATGATAAATTCTTGAGGTTCGTAGCAACTGCACAATGGACGGAGATGATCACTTACTTTGCTTATGCAATCTTGATAGGTGAGAATCAAACCCTAGTAACAAGATGATCTTCTGTCAGGAATTAATTTCTCATTGTTGTCCATATATAGAACTCCACCTTAGGGGTAGAATGAGAAGTGATCAAGGAGGGATCCTGTGTGTTTTAACTCATGACCTCCCACCAAACCAGACTTTGATACCATGTTGGACAACCAATTTTCTTGAAAGCTTAAGTTGTTATGACTAGGGCCATATATCATACTTTGCACCAACTTTGAAGTTTTGTTTTCCTCTTGAAGAGAAAAGACTTGCTTTTGAATTTTTTAGTTGTTTTTTCCTTAGATATTTTTTTTCGCCCTTGCTATTAAGCCCTCTTTCTTTGTTTATTCCCATTGGTTGATACTTGAAGACTTGACTGAAATTATTGTTCATTTTCAACAGCCCTTGGTATACTCTGGGCCATGTTGATTCTGCAGTTTATGGTGCACCAGTCAGTGACCTCTCACGCCGTCAGGTTCATTAGCAAACTTGGCTCTTTAATGCTTTTATTTGTTTCAACTTCTGTCCATTTTAACTCATATCTTATTATTCCAAGTTTTTCTATAGGTCCTTGAACAGTATCAGGTATATGGGGATTCTGTTTTGGAAAAATATGGACCTCATAGACCAAGTATTCGGGAAGTGGTTAAGGTAGAGATTCAATGACCTTATTCTCTTTGCTTTTAATTGAGTGCCATTCATTTATGTTACACAGCCAAATATCTTTCTCAATTTTTAACCTGTTTAGCAAGATCATCCTTCTGGCCTTACTTTAGTGTGGGTAAGTTGACCTGACAAATATAAGTTGCATTACCCAGTATTGATTTGTATTTGAGCTACTGTTGTTGTTCCTTCTGCTGCATGAATTCCTAGTAGAGGTTCTTTCCTCATGTGGTTAGATATTTGCATCTCCTAATTAAGGGAAGTGGTATTATTGCTTATGTATCATGTATAGGTTGCCTCATTTCATGCATGTTTTTGGTGGTCATCATTCAGGCACCTGGAAGAACCTCATTAATAAGTCCACGCACCAAAAGTTTAGCCCCTAAGATGTGTAAAAGTCAATGAGTCATTGATCTGAATCTGATTATTCATGAGAGCGCTCAACCATGCTTATGAAAGTTGGGTCCAATCTATGAGGACATCTTGTGCTTGAATTGAGCCTATACACACACACATATATATAAGGTGATCACACACTTGACTGGCACTTTGAAATTTCAGAAATTTAGGGAGTGTTTTAATTTATTTTATTTGTTCAATATTTGTGGCATGACTGGCTATTAGAGGCGAGCAGACTTACTTAAATGTTTTGTTTTGTTTTATTTTAAACATGGTTTAATTGTTTTGTTTATTTTAACATTATGCCTTCTATGTCTTCTATATGTTGCCTTGTGCAAACTTGGAATTTGTTCTCAGCTTGGAGCAGTGCTTGTGAACATGCATTTTATTTGTTTGTGTTTTATTTTATTTTTTTATGCAGTGTGGCCCTCACTTTTTCAGAACTTGTTCTCGGCAAGGATCTGATATTTTTGTAGGTTGGACTATTCATATTAGAACCCAATTTCATGATCGATGGATATTTGTTACCTTATGGAAATATGTTCAACTTTAAGCTTGGTCAATTTATTTTTTTATGATTCCATTTTTTATTACCTTTTCTGTTTGTTTGTGGCATAGAATTAAATTTATCAAGTCAAAGTTCAAAGAAATTTAGCAATTAGCAAGTGGAGTAATTTTCTTTTACCATAAAACTCTGATGCTATCATAATGCCTTTCTCCTTGTATGTTGCAGCCTTTACTTCATTTTTTCTATTCAGAGCCTGGAAATGGTCTATGGAAGCGCAAAGCTGATGCTGCTTTCTTCCATTGTAAGGTGTGTCAATTATTATAGTGCCATGTGTTATCTAGTCTTTAGAAGATTGGTTCTGCATGTCCTACTTTAATCTTGAGGAAGTTATCAATACAAATTTAAAGAAGTTTTGGCCATCTAACAAAACCTGTCAGACTGTTTGGTTTTCTGTGTATAGAAGATTGTTGGTACTTCTCATATTTTTTATTTTCTACTCTGATTTGGGAAACTGCATGAGTGTTTCTTTACAATAAAATTCAGAATGACTCTCATAAAATGAAGTGAGTGAAACCCATATCGTTCATTAGTGTTGTTTTTGGCTAAAGAGCATGATATTTATTGTGGGCCCATATCTTACAAGTTTAAGCTTTTAGGAAAATTGGTTATCCAACATGATATCAGAGTCTTGTTTAATGGGAGGTTATATGTTTGAGCCTCATTGCATAATATTTATTTCCCCAATTTATTAAGTTGGCATGTAAGCCCAAATGATGCTGATTGTGGTTATTTGCCTATGAGCTTGTGTCTCTAGGTGTGGGTATGAGGTCGTATGTGAGGGAGGGTGTTAAGAGTATGATATATATTGTGGGCCCAAGTCTTACAAGTTTAAACTTTTAGAGTATGATATATATTGTGGGCCCAAGTCTTACAAGTTTAAACTTTTAGGAAAATTGGTAGTTCAACATTTATTATTATCATTTTTTTGGGTAAGAAATGGGAATTCTTTGAATAGGAGAGGAAGATAAAAAGAGGATGAGATATGCATGCAACAAGTAGAAACAACAATTAAATAACAAAAGGCATCTATGCGTTGAAACAGTGAAGCTAGATCATAACTCCCCGTGAAGAGTTCTAGAGATCTAGTGTCCCTCTTTGCCTTCACTTTAGCCACCTGGTTGACTGATCTAACTCTCCAAACAAACAAATATACGATGTCTCTAGCAAGAGAATAAATCTTTCTCATCCTGTGAACAAGTTGTAAAGGTATTCTAGGATTAATTTCCTGTAAATGCTATATGTATTTGTTGTAAATTCCTCCATCAATACAAGAAATACAATTCCATGATTGTTCACATGGTATCAGAGCAAGGTTTCTATTAAAAGTCCTTTGTTCTTTGACCTTAATCGCCGTAACCAAGCACAGTCTTCTTTGCTGCAGCTTAAACAATTCTTGGTCTTCATTGTCGATATCGGCATAAAGCAATATAGCCTTCATTGCTGGTTCTCCCATGTTCTCTCTACTGTTATTTGGTTTCTCAATATGTCTGATATATCTAGTAATGTCCAAATCTCTCCCTTCTCGAATAATTCTGATCAAACGGTAACCCACTCTTCTACCAGTGAATACCCAAATCTCTAGATGTCATTCAGGCTTAATGACCGGAATCATCTGGTTTGGTCTTGACTTGTGGGGACATTTCTTAAAGGAAAAATGAAGCTAAGCCATTTAGTTGGACCTGCGCCAAGCCCAGAAGACCCGAAGTTTGCTGCATGGGATGAAGAGGATTCAATGATAATGCCTTAGCTTTGGAACTTAATGCAACTGGAGATTAGTGGGACTTGTATGTTTCTCACAGTGGTGAAGGAGATTTGGGAGGCCGCTAAGCAATCATACTCCATGGTACAAGATGCTGTTAGGATATATGAAATTAAAACAAAGATTTCATCCATAAAAAAAGGTGCTTTGTTTGTAATTGAGTACTATAATACCTTAAAAAGTTTGTGGCTTGAGTTGGATTATTATCAAAATTTCAAAATGAAATGTGGTGAAGATGCAACCATGCTACATAAGTTTGTTGGAAGGGAGAGAATTTTTTAATTTCTTGTTGGATTGAATGTTAAATATTTTTTGATAGGCAGGAGGATTAAATGTTGATTGTGGTCAAGTTAGAGTGTAGGTTCTTGGAAAAGGAAAACTTCCATCCCTCAGCGAAGTGCTCTCAATTGTAAGCGCAGAAGCTAGTAGGAGAATAATCATGTTAGAAGCCCCACTGAGTAATGGATTGACTCTTGTGTTATCAAGCCGAATACCAATCAGCCAACATCAATACATGCCATTTTGGATAAAATCACATTACGTCCCTCCTGTAATCTCCCCCCAATGCCCAGTTGACCAGGGTCTGCACAAGCAGTAAATTCAGCCAAGGCTATCAAAGGGAAGAGGAGACCAAGGACACTTAATATCCTTTTTTCCTTTGGTTAATCAAGCAAACATCTTTCAAATCCAATGATGTGAGAACATATTTTTCGCTGAATTGTTTTTGGGCTCCAAAGCTGGCTTTGAGAATCCTTGAGTTTTGCTTTCACTATAGCATCTGATCCAGCAAGTGGTCTACCATCTATAGAACTATGTCCCTCCTATTGAAATCGTCAAAATACATCATTAGTACACTAGCGATATTCTTACAGGTCACCACAAAGATTCTAGGCCAGAAAAGACTTCTACTGCTACTCACAAGCTAAGGGACAATACGTATTAAAAGTTTCTTAAGAAACAGTACAGGCTTCCTGCCTCAACACAGAAAAAAAAAAAAAAAATGCAATCAAAATGTAAAAATAGATTAATGCAAGTCTCATATGCCAGGATGCAACAGTTCCAGCCCCGTTCCCCTGAGAAAAATAGAGGCAAACTGACATTCATTATAGGAGAAAACTCCATGATCTGCACCAACAGGTATTCACCATCTCTCCCCTGAAGTTGACCTGTCCGTGTCTCTGTTGCCTAGAATTCTTCTTTCCATGCCTCCTTGAAAGGCTCTTCTGTTGTCTCCAGGCCTTATCCTCACATCTCCTGTGCCAGGTGTTTGGGGCCTCAACCTGATCTCCTTATTTCTCGAGTTGACAAGAGAATCAGACTGAGAAGGCAGTCTTTCAGAAATGATAGCTCCTCTGAATGCTCCTGAACCTGGCTTTTCCATGACTTTCCTACCAAAACGAACTTTGTCATCTAAATCACAGTTGAGCTGCTCTAAGTTCCTTTCTTTGGAAAGTATTAAATCCTGTAAACTGATTTGATCTTCACCAGACCCTTTCATTGATTGCCTTTTTTCTGATTCTTTTTGAAGTTCCCTCTTTAGATCCCATATTTCTTCTCTTAAATTTTTTTCCTCCTCGGTTTCAGGCCTTTCAACACCTCGATGTTCCAATTCCTTATCCATCTTCCTCCAGTCCTTACCACGCTCTTCAAGTAAAACTTCTCGGGGCTTGGCATCTCCAAAAGGGTTCACCTTTGGCCGTGGCTTCACAGCCCCATCAGAGCCATGTGCTATGGGATCTTCAGACTGGCTAGATTGTGTACTTGAAGGCCTGGTCAGATAAGAACTCATCAGCCAACTTGTCTTCTTATACTCGATTTCTGAATCCAGCTTCTTCCAATCCACCCCCTTTTCAGCCAAAATTTCCTCTCTTGGCCTTGCATGACCAAATGGGTTTGGCCTGTTGCATCCTATCAGGTCATTGCTTATCACCTCTCTGCTTGGTGGATTCAAAATCAGTCGGGGTTGCTCATGACTGTCCTCACAAAAATCTTTTCTGGTCCAGTGATCTGGTTCCAGGAAAGAATCACGAAACCCTAGACTGAAGGTTGAAGATCTAGCAGGAAGTGGCTTTTTCCCAATTGCCCAATTATCAACCTCATCAGCCCTAGACCCACGTCCACTAGTACCACCACCAAGCCGATTGTACCAAGCATGTCGACCAGAATCAACTGAAGGTGAAGGGAAGTACTTCTTTGTTGTTGCCCACTTATCAACCTGATCAGCTCTTGAAGGTTGATTGAAATCCAAAGCCCTAGGAGATTGAACCCTACAATCACCATCAAATCCACCATACAATACCCGATTACCACCCCAAGAGTGGTTGATATCACCATCTCGATCTCTCATCTGACCTTGAGGAGCACCTGATAGCCGATACGATTGGAATCCACCACCAAGCTGACTGTGCTGCATTTCCTCGATGGACCTCTGCTTTGGTCCAGTTGGAAGCTGGATCATTTCGTCCTGCATCAAACCCTTGGACTCCATTGATGGATCTTGCTGCATATAATCACCCATTCTAAACTCGAACAAGGACATTTTCTTGGGCTTCATTTTGTTGGCTCCTTTCTGGCTTGGGAGTCTCTCAGACTCAGCAGCAGTGTTGGCTGCTGCTGTCTCTATCGCTGCTGCTGCCTGTTCCTGCTCTTCAGCTTCAGCTCTCTCTGCTTCTGCAGCCCAAGCACCAATTCCTCCCCAGGGTTTCGACATCTTGCCCAAACCAAAGATCTGAAAATGCAATGAAACAAAAATGAAGAAAACAATCTAAATGCTCTCAAAATTTTTTGCTTTCCCTTTTGCGTTTTTTGGAAACAACGGAGATAGGATTGCTTTAAATGGAGCCAGAGGCTTGAGTACAGTGCAGAAGAGAGGGTTACAGTTGTAACTGCAGTCTGTGGGAACTTTGCCAGAAAGGAACGGGGGTTGGTGGACCCAACGACTCTTCTTGTTCTGAATGTTAGTGGGCTTTTAGACGTGTCAATGAGTTATTGCATTTGTGCTTTATGAAATTGTTTTTATGCATGTGTTTAGCAAAGAAACAATAAAATTCTTTCCTTTTCAAATTGGGGGTAGTATAATAAAAATATTTGCATATTAAACTCGCATTAAACTTGGAAATCTTCGCCCCCTTGCCCATTCCAGTAAATGAATGAATAAATACCTTCCAACTAGTCATTTGAGCAACCTGCCATAGTTTTTATATTAGGATATATCTGCACCCATCATTAATAACACTTGAAATTTGATAAAATAAATAGGCGGGGTGGGTTATCTTGCGGAGGAAGAAAGGCTTGGCATTGGGCACCAACATGTTATAAGATGCTCTATTAAGTCCAATAAACGGTCCAGAGCTTTATGCACAAGAATAACAGGAAACAAAGAAGAGTGGGGTTTTAAACACAAAGCAGTAAGATAGGGAGGTATTTGAGGATAGGAGCATACACCTTTACAAAGGGCATAATTGTTTGGTGAAACTACAATGTAAGATTATTATGGGAAATATTCACCTCAAATGAAGTAATCTCATAAAGTGTTATTATTGAAAAGGTGTTCTCCACATTATGCACTAGCAGTTCCATAAGTTTTGAAATAACTAGTTGTAGTGGGAATAGAACTAGAAGAAGTGATTGAAGTGGAACATAAGAGACCATGAATTAGAGAAAGCAAAAACTTGAGGGAAATTTGAAGAACTCTCTTCATTCTTCATCTTCTGCATGACATGGTTTACTTGAAAGAGGTGTGATAGAAAAATATTTATGGGTGGAATCCTAAGGTAAAATCTGTAAGAAATAGTCCTGAGATCCTTTATTTTTATGGATGGTGGAGGTTATGTCAGGAAGGAGAATAGTTTTTTCTCTTTGATCATTTCTTTTGTTTTTGTTAAGCTACCTACTTGATCTAAGAGATTAAGAGGTTAGAAAGTCGAAAATGTATACAAAGTTAACACCTTCACATGTGACTCCATACTTGCTTGTGGAAAGAAAAATTAGCAGTTACATATTTTAGATATATAAATGGGGGAATAAACAGGAGAAACTCAAAGCTCAAATTCATTGTTAAGCTATCAATTTTCCGAAAAGGTTAAAATATTAGGAAACAGTTCCACAATGTGTACTGAACTAACTCCTTCCTTTACATGACATGGAAAGACAAATAGGCAATTATGAACTACTGATAAGTAGACGATGGAATAAACTGTAGGAGAGACTTGAACTCTAGACCTCTAGTTAACTAGTGCTTTGATTCAATGTTAAGCTATCTAAGGGCTTAGCTATTAGAAAATGGGCCTACAATATATAATAGACTAATAATCTTATTAGTAGTATGGTTAGTCTTTGTGATTAAGGTTTTCTTCTTTTTCCCTTTTTTTGTTCAATGAATTCTTGTATATTTCATGGGTCCATTTGGATGCACTCTCTTTTGGATTTGTTGAACACAATTGCTTAGTTCTTAGTAAAGAACATCTACCCATTCTTCATCCTTTTTACTTCGAAGAGCAATTGTTTTGTTGGATTGCAAAGTCCTGCTATTATTCTACATACCTTTTCAGCTCGTCGTTGAGAACTTTCTTGGTGATCAAACTATCTTAGTTGTTTATTTCAAGTGTTCAATTCCACAATAAATTGGTTTTGGTTGCCATTGCTACTCCAAATCCTTGGAAAGCTGCAATTTCTTAAAAATTTATCACTTCCTTTTAGGTTGTTCCTATAGTTGTTTGGAATTAATGACTTGATTTGGTATGATAATGCTAGACATTTTCTATGTAAAACATTATGTATCACTGTTGTGTATCTTATCTTAACTAGAACTTGTGTATGAATATGATGCGTGATTTGATGCACGATATGACCATACAACGACACATGCACCATTGACTATTTTTAATCATTTATAAGCAAAATTGAATTTGAAAAAATTTCCATTATAATTTAAAGTTGAATTTGAAAAAATCTCCATTAAAAAATTATATTACTTGTGTAGAAAATGTATTTAAGGTTAGAAATTGATGATAAAAGGGAGGGAGAGGTGAAATGATTCCACATGAAAAGGCTATACATTTGTTGTCAAAGGCACAAATAATGTTTGAAACTCAAGTAAATTTATTCTTGTAATGGATATTGCAAAATTGTTATCAGCTGATTTGGATCAACTAAGATATTGGAGGTGGTTAGTTGTAGGCTTTAAGGTTGTGTCAGGCCTAACGATAAACCTACAAAAAAGTAAGCTCATTAGATTGAAAATATCTCTTTCACGATGCAGGCCACTTCCCAAAGTGGTTGATCACTGAGTTCCACATTATTCTGGATTTAAATGATTGTCCTGTGATAACCACAAATAAGATGGCAGGAACTCACCCACCTTAAACCCAAAGACGGAAGGGCCTCTATCCCTGCCACCGCTCCTATAGGAATAAGCTTGCCCTTATTTGGATCAAACTTTGACCCAAAGGCAGCTGTAAAGCACAGGAGTGAGCACCTGAGGTACAGCAGATGCTCTCTACTGCATAAAGTAATGGGTTGCCAGCAAATAGCAATGCAAAATATCAAACCTTTGGTGGCTGGTGCTACCTTCTTCCCATCTGGAAGCCCTAAAATAAACTCCCTTGCACTGTGTTCAGGATCAAAGCACCCAGAGACTTCCATCACCAACACAATATGAGAAGTGGGAAAGTGTGACATGGGAACCATTCAAGAAGCGTGATGGTGCACCATTCACTAGGACTGAGCATCTAATTATAAAATGCTCCCTATATGTGTACTGCTTATTGTATAAGCAAAAGATTGGGGGCAAATCGTGTTGATAATGGTTAATGCACTAATCATATGCATGTGAGTGCTTGTGCCTTTTTTTTTTTTTCCTTGTCTGTGTTTGTTCTTTCTGAACCCAGAACTGGGATAGAATCAGAATGATCTTTTAAGGAGAATGTGGTGAATAAAGGTCTGGAGGAACAAGATAGCGTATTCAAGAAAATTTTGTGCTCTTTGCTGCTTACCTTAAAGGCAAAAATTTTACTACGTAGTGACTTTTATCTTCCCCTCTTTTCTTCCCACAAATTTTTGCCTATTCCTTATTAACACGCTTTGTTTGCGTTCATTTTTTATATCTTGTAGACAATCAAGTCCTTTCTTGAGGAGACTCTTGTAGCAATACCTGACTCTGTCTTGGATGCACCTGTTGCTAAGGCGCCATCTGGTCGTGAAGATCTTTTTGCTAATTTGAGCGATTTGCTGCCTCTTCCATATGAAACAAGTGAACAAGAACAAGAGGTACTATATGCTTAATTTGAAGATATATTTTAAATTGGTCGCTAACAAGCATCTCTCATTTTATCTCAAGTTAATGAACAATTTCTCCTATTTCTTGGTATATGGCCACATTGGTCTCTGTATAACAATGTATTCAAATACTCAAGTGGATGTTCTAATTTATTTCTTTGGTGCCCTCACTCTATGCAAATATTGGATGGGTGAGTACACTAACAATCGGAACTGCCAGGCCCTTGTGCTTGGGTTTGAAAGCATCGTATAGACCTCCTTTCATGCCAGGAAATATTACTGGCACATTCCATTTCTTTTGGAACATTACTGACCTGCTTGTTAAATTTGTGTGCCAAATTCTGTTGGTTTTAACATTGGAAATTTATCATCAGTGTCGGTTCTTAGATTTAGCAGATGGTTGTAAGCTATTCAACAGCCACGTTGAGAATTTTTTATCCAATCCAGCTTTAATGGAATGTCTAAAGAAGTTCCATGTTCAGACAGCTTGTAAGGAAGAATTAGATCGATCCAGGGCCAGTTTTTGCAGAAAAAAACAGCCTAGTTCCCTTCATCCATGGTAGTTACAATTTAATTATAATGAGTGTGGACTATTGAAATAGAGATTAGTCGGTATCGGTCAGTCGCTAGCCATTTCAACTTCTGTTAAGTGATTGATGTTGTGCAGAAGGTAGACTACTGATGATGCCGTATCCACCCAAGGTAAGTGATTCTTAGGAAACCCTCAAAGAGATCAGTAATACTGTGTCAAATATTTTGGTGGTTTTTCTATATTTGCCCTCAAACTTATTGTGAATTTTTTAGAACTGTTCTTATCTGGACTTGTAGAATTTAAGCATGGATGATGGTTTACTCTCTGATAAATATAAACCCTAAAACCTAAACTTCCAAATACCATGAGGCCTTGTAATGATCCTGAATGCCATTTTGGGTTGGGATTCAAGGTGATCACATATTCTCGGAAGTTCAGAAGTGTTTTCTAATGCTTGGAAGTGTTTTTTTATACAAAAGTGAGTGCGATCGGTAGTGGTTTTTTACTTGATTTGGGTTTGTTTGATGGTAAGTCTAGGAAGTGTTTTTATCCTAAAAAAACGTTTTTTTTTTTAAATTAGGTGTTTGATAAATTTTATGAAACACTTGTAGAGTGCGCTTGGGAGTGCTTTTAGAAAGTGTTTCTAGTATTTCTAATACTTGAATAATATAAATTTTCGAGTATTAGAAATATTAAAAGCGCTTCCTAGAATCACTATCAAATGGATTCTTAAAAATATGAAAATTCACTTGTAGGGTTGAAAAATCATTAAAAGTGATTTTTAAAAAAACATTTTCAATCAAAATATTTCTAGTAGAAGTGGTGTCATATGTATTTGAAGTGTTTTTAGTAAAAATGTTTTTCTTTTTTAAAAATCACTTATTTAGTGTTTCTCTTGAAAATACTATTAAGTGATTTTTCAAAAATTTGAAAGTATTTATTAAATTTTGTTGAACATTTAATTTTTTTTACAAAAATATTTTTTAGTCTAAAAGTGCTTTCTAGAATCATCACGCTGGTATTAAAGTAATTTTTGGATTAGTATTTGTTAGTTTTCATATATATAAAATTATTTATTTTTTGCGTCTTATTTTTAAAAATACTTTTAAAATGTTTTATATCAAACACTCTTCTATGAAAATGTGTTGTTAATGAAAGTGTTACAAGGTAGAAAGCTATTTTTGTAAGTATCACCAGGCGTGTATCAAAATCATATTGTTCTGTTTTGTTCACTTGAGATGAAATTTTACATTTACATTTCCATTTTTTTACCATGTGTTTCAATTCCATCTAAGCCATAGAACCATGATGAATATCACTTAGAGAAAGAATATCCAGAGCCTTAGGTAGCGTTTGGATCCACTTCATATTTTTTATTTTTAAAAATAATTTTTTTTAATGCAAAATATAAGAACTTTTATAGAAAGAAAGCTTAAAGTTACTTTGTGCTCTTAATTTTTTTTAAAAAATAAAAATAAAAATTTGAGAAAGTTAAAAAATTTCACTGAAATTTAAAATTTTAAAAAATGTTTCAATGAAAAAATATCAAATTTTTATTGTTTGATTTTAATGAAAAAATAAAAAAATAAAAAGAATTTTATCCATTTGAAATAGATGAAAGGAAGAAACAAGACTATTTATTATCCAATTCAAATTTATTTTCTTTCATCTTTTGTCATCACATCTACTAAGAATAATTCCATCCAACCAAAGAAAGGGATACGCTTTGTGGTTAGAATCAAGGACAAACTTGTCTGGATAAGTTTTCTCACCTCCCAAACACCCCCTCATTTTCCCACCACTAGTTTCTCACATGGATAAAGCACAACACATGGCAATCACACATTGGCCAACACCCAGCTTGGGATAAGATAATGAATCCATGAATCCTCCATTGGCCAATTGGCCCTCCCTTCTTTTCAAAACTTCCACATTCTTCACAATTTAACAACTTCAAACATCAACCAAAAAAACCTATCTGTCCAAGCTCAAAAAACAGTTGGCACCAAGAGCTCAGAAACAATGGCTTCAGTCACCATGACATCCTCCTTCCTTGGTGGTGCGTGCTTGGCCGACCGCTCTCCCGCGGCAGCCGCCAGGCGGAGGCTGGTGGTGGTCAACTCGGCCAGGGCGGCAGCCGCCGAGGGGGAGAAGGTGAAGCTGAACTATGATGCCAAGAAGGAGGCCAACAATGGGAGGAGGGAGCTGGTGTTTGCTGCTGCAGCTGCTGCTGTTTGCTCTGTTGCAGGCATTGCCATGGCGGGTGAGCCAAAACCCGGGACACCGGAGGCCAAGAAGATCTATGCTCCGATCTGTGTCACCATGCCGACAGCAAAGATCTGCCACAAGTGAGGATCATGTGTTTGTTTGTGGTTTTTCTTGATTGGTTGGAGTTGAACATCCTATTGTAGTATGTACTTGGAACCTTGAATTGTTAAGACCTTGTTTCATCTATTTTTCTAGCTTCTTTATCAGATCATTTGTAATTATATATCCTAAATTTAATACTAGAAAAAGACTTTAAAAAAAAGAAGGAAAAGAACAAAGAAGCCTTGAAAATGAAAATGAAGAATTATTTGCAGGTTTTTATGGGGTACTAGTGTGTCCAAGTTCAGTGACCCCCACCTTCAAGCAAAAGCCAAGAAATCCTATAAAGTGATGGAGAGAGTGAGAAATCCCAGTTATTTTCCTGGAAAATGTGATGTGGGTTGAGATGGAAAACCTTGGAATTGTGCTCAAATCCTCCATGTGAAGCTATTTGGGAAAATTAATGAATTTGGTTGGGAGTAATTGAAAGGAGGAAATTGTTGTATATGCATCAAATAAATTTCTGCAGGATGTGTGTGATATGAATTATTTGATGGGTTAATTTTATGATTTTGTTTCTAATTATGGAGGTTGATTTTAGGAGTAATTTTGAAAGAGCTTAGACATGAAATGTGCAATGATTTGTAAAGATATTTCAATCTTTTCACTAATGGGTAAGTTTTGTCCTCAAAAATTCATAATTCAGTGGATGCGAAGAGAGTTTTAACAAATACAAATATAGACTCTGCTTTGCATTTTTTATTTTTTATTTTGTTTTTTATGAAGCTTTTAAAAATTTTAAAAGGTAAAGCAGAAGGTGTTTTTTAGAATTGTTTTAAAAAATAAATTTTAAAATTTGTTCTATGATGTTTTATATGATGAAAGTCTATTCAGAAATTTAAAATGTTGTTAACTCATTTTCTATATTTTAAAAACAACTTTATATGTAGTATTTTTGTTTAAATAATATTTCTCATATTTACATAATTATTTTTTAAAACAACATTATAAAACCAAATGAAAATAATGTGCAGCAAGACGGGATGGTCGGCCATGAGGGTGGGTGAAAGAAGCCATGCTTGGCTGATGGAGGAATAGTGGAGTTGGTGGTGGCTTGCCAAGAAAGATAGAAACAGGAAGAAATAGAGAGGGAGGAGAGCCAGAAAAGAGGTTTCTCATTCATGGTAGGAACCGCATGTGGAATTTACATAGCTCAGAATTACAACGTCCCCAATATAAAGAAACTCGCGAACACTGCTATTTTCATGGCCAGGCACCTCGAAGAGAAGTATCGCAAGCCTAAGAAGAGAGATGACGAGTAATAGAATAAACCACATCGTTGCAGTCCAGGTTCTTCGTTTATTTATTTTTGGGTCTTATACGATTTTTTATATGATTTTGTACCTGAAAAAGGAATGATATAAATGAAATTTTCCGAGGGATTGGATTTTTATTGGATGGGTTTAATTTATATATATTCTGATCCGATTTATCTCTCTCGCGAGAAAATTGGGGTAAAGTGATAAAAATGTTTGAGGTAAGATTTTGGATTTGTGAGGGATTGATTTTAACTCAGATAGTCCAGATAGTTTGTTAGTTTGTGAATTGTGGGTATTTTCTTTCAATTTCTGTTATAGATGCTTGGTTGCCTGGAAAACTGGCAAGTGGAAAAATTTATTTGGAGTTTTGAGTTTTACGGTTTTCCTCAGTTTGATTCCCAAGAAAACTGAAAATAGTCTGACCAAAGAGAAAACATGATTTTTATTTTTCAATTCAACCAAATGGAGCTGATTGTTTTCATGTAAAAGTAAAAGGAAAACTTTTTGGGTTTCTAAGCAACCAGTAGTAGCATTTTTCTCATAAAGAATTTAACATCTGTTTGATTAATCTGGTTCAAGGTAAAACGACTGGATCAAAATTGGGTTCACTCCACATGTACCCCACCACGTACCCCATCTCTTCCACCTTTGCATGGCCCACAAGACCTTTTGCAAAATCCACCCTCTATCATGCTCCCTGTCGGCTTATCCCTATCCTCATACCCATTGAAGCTATCACACTCCTCACCCCTCACATTTCCAATAACCACCACAAGCATACACACTTATCTCATCTCTCTCTCTCTCTAAACCTCCTTTCATACCCATTTTTCTAATATACCCGTCACCACCCGTTTCTCTCTCTAAACTTATTCACACCCATCTCCTGCACCCAGCAGCCGCAAACCACCCATTTTCCATCTCAACCCATTCGGCTGCTCTATGATTGATGGACCTCATGGTGACATGGGTCTCACGACTCTTAAAAAAATAGGTTTTCGTTGAAGAAGCTCCATGTCATTCTATGGTATTTGGAGGACGCCCCAGCCCACGAGCAAGTACCTGCTGAAGCCTTTTTGTTTCCCGCTGATGGCATTGTTTAAACAAATTGGTGGATAAAAGTCAAAGACATGAGTTTTTTATATTATTTTTTATTCTCCATTAGTGGCACGGTTCTAGCAGGCTTCAAGGTGGTTTATTATTATTTTTTCTCTTTTTTCCCACGTGCCATCTTCTTAATTCCACTTTACATGTTAAAAACTTTTTTTTTTTTTTTAAGTCATGTTATTAAATAATTCTTTTAAAATCCCAACATTTCAGATTCATTCATTTATTTTTTATTTGTCTATTTATTTATTTATTATATTATTTAAGAATATATAAATATACGTATCCTTTCTAAAATAATATTGTAAAATGTGATTTTTAAATTTATTTTACGAAACTTCAAATCTAATATTCAATTTTCCAAAATTCCAATATTTTAAATTTAATTTTTTCAAAATTCAATTCTCGAAATAATTTTCTAGAACTCTAACTTTAAATTTAATTTTCCCAAAATTCAAATCTTCAGTTCCAATATTCCAAAAATTTCACTATTCACGTCATTCGTTAAAACATTATTTTATTATTATTATTATTCTATATTTATTTATTTATTTCTTTCAAAAATTCAAATCATTAAAATTTAATTCTTGAAAAATCTGACTATCGAATTTAATTTTCAATCTCAAATATTCCACTATTCACGTTCATTCGTTTAAATATTATTCTCATTATTATTATTATTATTATTTTATTCATTTATTTTACAAATTCTAATAATTAAAGTTCAATTTTTCAAAATTCCGTTTTCCGAATTTAATTTTCAATCTAAAAAATTTCACTATTCACACTCAGTTGTTTAATGATTATTTAAATAATTTCTCAAAATCTCAATCTCTAAATTCAATATTCCATCTCTAAAATTCTGTTTTTCGCAATTATTTACCTAATCTTTATTATTTCATCATTATTATTATTCCATTAATTTATTTATTCACTTATTTGTTTATTAAAATTTCGTCTTTAAATAATTCTTCAAAATTCCGATTCCCAAATTTAGTTATCTGAAATTCCAATTCTTTTCAATTTTAATTTCTAAAATTCTCATTGTTATATTTAATTTCTAAAAATCCAATTTTCAAATAATCTTTAAAACTCCAATTTTCAAATAAATTTCAAAAATCCAGTTTTCCCTCAAACAGTTTTAATTTCTATTTGGTGACGCATGTGATATGTTTTGTGCTCTTTATTATACACTGACCCCATTTTTATGATAGTGCATTGCTCGTTCGTAGCCCATGTATACATCCCTTCCCATTCTGGTAATTTTCTATGCATGTTTTGATTCCCATGTGTGCATGGTCAATTTGAGTATCCGTTGATTTTCTTATTGATCACCACGTCAGCTTCATCTTATTAGTAGAGATCCGACTTTAGGGACTTAGAGGGGTGCTACAGTCTTTACCGTACCTTCCCAATAAGTAACCTGACCCCCGAGCCCGATCTGGTTTTTCGTAGATCACTTTTTCCAAAAATAAAGAGTCACACTTAGGGTTTTCTTTCTTATTTTGTTTACCCTTTTAAAATAAAACAAAAATAAGTGGCGACTCCAAATCATTTTTCTTAATCAATAAAATCATTTTTCAAAATAAAAATTGAGTTCGCCATCGAATGGGAAACGCATGAGCCGAAATACGGGATCCACATGATGTTTTCCTAGTATTAAGTTATTGACTTAAAACTTATTACTTAATTCTTATTTAAATATTAAGGTTATTTGATAAAATTAACTTAAAATTTATTCTAAATCATCAAATTAATATATTTATCATCATATTTAAGTTAAAATATATACACTTCAATATATATAAAACATGATAATTTATATAATACACCCCTAATTATTTTTGTTATTAACTCATATAAATATAAAATATTAATATTAACTCTATCATTAGCTCCCAAGGATATAGAGAATAAGGAAGTTAGTTATACGACTATTTTTTAAATCAATTCTGAAAAATAGTTTTTTAAAACTATTCTTTAATATTTTATAGAATAAAGTCTTTTTAGGGACCTAAAATGTTTTTAATATTTTTATATATATTTAAAAAATAATTTTTATATCTATAATTTTATTTTTAATTATTATACATATTTATATATATATTTTAAAATAACTCTAAAAAAAATAAGTAAAAACAACTAAAAGATATTATCTGAAAACATCTATGTTTTTTGGTTGCTAAATGTGTTTTTCAATTTTTTTTGTTTTGGAAAATAAAACATTGTTCTTGAAAACAATTTCCAAACAAACCCTTAACTTTCCTTTTCACCAGCCTTCACACATGACCATGTGTGATCGGAAATATCGAGCATTCTAGGAGTGTATTAGAAGATAATAACCATAGAACATTCTAAGTAGAGATCTCACACATCAAAGGTCACTAGTTTAAAAAGTTCCAATGCTCTTGGTCAAGGTTCCTGTATATGGCTGCAGACCCCTCATCCGTGAGGGCCTTTGGTGGACTAATGAGCGCATCACCGCATGGGCAGAGGAACCCGTACTTGCTGTCTCTAAGGACTTGAAGACTCGCCACAGGTGAGTCTTGGAAGAAGAATTGTAAGAGCAAATGGGGTTCGTATGTGCAGGCAGTCCACAAGTTAACTTTGGCTCCGAAAAAGGTGGGTAATAGTTTTACTGCCATATCAACCCTTGTTCACCAACATATTTCTTATATAATCTTTTTCCAAGCCTAAACTCTCTCCTATGGCTTCTTCCAGTCTGTACCCAAGTTGTCGAACCCCCACACAGTAATTGCTCACAATGTCCCTATCTATGCCAGAGAACTTGAAATACTTGGATTTTCTCTTACTTCTTATGCCTTCATTTTGGAGAGGAAAAAAAAGAGGAAACTGTAATGTAACCAATTATATGTCTATTTGTTGAATAGAAGAGGCCGGCCTATGAGTTGTAGGTCACAACAGCCATGGTGCCCTATTTTATAACCTTCAACTAGACATGGAGTAAAAGGGGTCCAAATATCACAATGCATAAGATCAAAGCGTGAAGCAGACAATTTGTTTGAAGAAATGAAAGGCAAAGGAAAATTAAACATGGTAAAGAATTATCACAAAACTGAACCATCTGTAATTCATTTCATAATGTAGGAAACTTACATGAAAAATGCCAAAGTTCTGATTAAGTCAAAGAGATATTACAGTGAAAAGAAAAAACAAAGTTCTAACCAAAACGAAAAATGCCAAGGTTCTGATACATTACAGCGAAAAGAAAAAACAAAGTGCTAACCAAAACGAAAAATGCCAAAGCTCTGATTGTGTGAAAGAAGCATCATCACGGGGAAACGAAAAACATCTGGCTCAAGTCCAGAGTGTAGAGATTATTTGCCTGTCTACCGATCCCAATCTTTCGGCCTTGTGTAGGGTCCTCAATAACATAATGATCAGAATGAAAACTAACAACATAGGGATGTTGCTGAGTGAGGGCACTAATAGAAAGCAGATTGCAATGGAATTGGGGAACAAACAGAACATTTTGGAGAGTAAGATCATTACACAAACGAACAGACCCTGTTCCACCTACAGGAACTGTATGTCCATTTGGTAGAGCAACGAAAGAATTGAAAGTCGGAGTGAAGGGTTCAAAGGAGGCTCGAGAGTAACAAACATGGTGTGTAGCACCTGAATCCAAAATCCACAAAGAGGATGAATTGGAAGAGGAAGGAATGGTCGAGCCACTGAGGAGGCCACTGAAGTCGAACATGGAAGGTCCAGCCAGTTGTGGACTAAACAACACTTTTATCTCTGATGGTTCATATGAATGTAACTTCTCCTCTTCCACAGGTATCAGGAAAAGCTTATTAGCCACATGTGGCGTTTTCTCGCCAGCTTCCTGCAGACACCCGATGATTAATAAACTGCTAACCAAAATCACATTGCTTAAAATTCCTAATCACAGGTCAGATCCACACTATATTTAGATAATATTGATCTATTTACAGTTTTACATTATTCTCGATAAGGCGTGAAATTAAATTAAATTTGAATACCTTTTCTAAGATGCGAAGCTTCAGACAAAGATTGGAGCATTTGCCAGCAATGTTTGCCGTAGGAAGACTGGTAGACACCCTCATTGTACTTGACGAGTCATTTGAATTTAAGTCCACGTTCTCTTCCTCAGGTGACGGTGAAACCCGATAAGCCCCATGTGAGTGTTTCTTGGTGACTTTCCTTAAGAACTCAGAAGTAATATCCTGCTAACCAAAATCACATCAGTTTTACATTATTCTAGATAAGGCATGAAATTAAATTAAATTTGAATACCTTAAAGAAGCCAGAAGTCAGACCAAGGTTGGAGCATTTGCCAACAGCGTTTGCCGAAGGAAGACTGGTAGACCCCCTCATTGTATATGACGAGTCATTTGAATTTAAGTCCACGTTCTCTTCCTCAGGTAACGGTGAAACCCGATAAGCCCCATGTGAGTGTTTCTTGGTGACTTTCCTTAAGAACTCAGAAGTAATATCCTGCTAACCAAAATCACATCAGTTTTACATTATTCTAGATAAGGCGTGAAATTAAATAGTGATGGCTTCAAACACTACCCAGAAGGTAAGTAGAAAAAGCCTTCTTCAACCTCCTTCCAGCAAATCTCTGGATATCATCAACCCCACCATCCAAAACACCCAATACAAGGTTCAAGGTAACCATTTCTTCACCCATTTTAGTTATTCCAATTGGGTATAGCTTCCCTAAAATCCCTAGCCCATAAAAGCAGTAGATTAAGGAAAGAACCCTTGACCACCGGATTTTTTTCATTTTACATTTCAGATTGTCAATCATAAACGAAGGGGTGACAAATTCCATGGGAAAGCCTCCAAATTTGCTCTTTCTCTGCTCTCAGATCTAGCAAATTGAGTTTGATTTTAGAGGGTTAAAGCTAACACGTTTTCAGATCTAGCAACATCAGGCTGAGAAGGGGAGACACAAGAACAAGGAGAACACCCTTTTGAAAACAAAGAAGAACAACTCTTTTTTCCCTCTAAATACTGCAAAATAACAGGAAAAACACCTTGAAGTTGTTCTCAGAAAATGGGGTTTGGAGAACATGGAAAACACGGACAACAAAAACATCATTCCTTGCCAAACATGTTTTTAGTGTTTTTCTGTTCAAGAAAACAAAAAAAACAGTTCTCAAGAACACTTCCCAAACAGGCACTAAATTAAATTTGAATACCTTAAAGATGCTGGAAACGCGACCAGTAATATGGATTGGACTCCAGGATTTGGGTCTGACATTATTCTTCGGCAAACCGGTAAATTCGTTTCGGTTGGAAATGCACTTAGAATCCATGGATTGCGGCGGGATCAATAAGAAAGGGCTAAAAGAAAAGGGAAAGCAAGTGAGATTCTCTGAGCAGGCCGCCAGATTATGGGTGGAAAAACAAAAGGGTCGCCGGTAATCACTTCCACTAGGGTGGTCAGGCTTGCAATTGACGCCACCGCGCGGGCGAAAACATTGTTATTATTTATGATATTAGTTTTATATTATTAATAGAACTAATATTACGTCAAAATTATACATATAATTAAAAATATATTGATTTTACAATATTAATATTTTAAAGAAGTAATTCGTTAAGAAATAACTTAATTTTATTTATTTATTTTTTATAACAAACACATTTGAATAATTGCCTTATACTTCTTAAAATTCCTTTTACTATAATTAACCTTAAAAGACTCTTTTTTTCTTTTCAATTTATAATTTTGGTTATAAAAATGAAAATACAATTTGTAAAATTATTATTGTGTTTATTATTTTGAATAAGTTATTTATAATATCTTTAAAATAATAATTAAAGAAACAATAATTTAAAATTAATTATTATATTATTTATATTTATTACTATTAATACTATTATTATTTAATAGATACTACACTTGTATATTAAACTTAACCTATAAATATATTGAAAGTACAATACATTATGGCATGTCTTAGTTTCGCCTTTCAATAATTATAAAAAAATTATTATAATATTTTTTTAATAATTATATTATAAGGTTAAACAATTTCAAAATTTTGAATTCTATTTAATTATAATATTTTCATATTATAAAACTAGTAACAAAATTTATGAAATCTATGTAATAAAAAATATAAAAACAAGTATTTTTATTGTAATATTTTCTTAATAGTCACATCCTAAAATTAAACATTTTAAAATTTATGAAACCTAGTTCTTAAAAGATTCTAGCTCACTTTATTTTTTTACTTAGTATTTTTGTATTAATTTCTTGTGAAGTCTTGCAGACATTGTTGTCAACATTCATCGATATGATCACTCTGAACCAAAGTGATGGGTGCAACGCTGATATTTAGATGTCATCAAACTGGATGGATGGTATTGTTTAGTTTGATCCAAACTTTACAGTCTGACTATATACATATGCTCTTGGCTTATGTTTCCACTTTTGAATGATTCACTGAAACAGCAGATACAGTGGGCCTACATTCCAGAGTTATACCAAGAAGGTGGACAGAAGTGTACTCAAGGCAGTACATTCTATGCTGCAAAGATGTCTCCCGACATTCTCACTCGAAGTCGTTATTTATTGTGAAAAATTTATTTTTGGAAAAAAATTTGAATTCCTTACTTATTTAAAAAAAAAAAAAATAAGAAAAAAATCCCCAAATATGACTTTTAGAAAGGAAAAATGGATTTGTGAAAACCAATTCTAGGTCTACGGGTTAGGTTACTTACCGAAAAAGTTTGGTGATGAACCGTAACACACCTTTAAGGCTTAAGATTAAATATCTACTAATGAAGGTAAGACATATGGTAATTAATAAGTTAATCAATAGATACCGAGAGTGATAAGTCATTGAATGAAAACAAGTCATGTCATGCATGAAGAATAGGAACCGAGGAAAAAGAGCATTTTTTAAAATAATTCCTAAACTACCGTAGTAGAAAAAATAATTTCAAATCTACCGTAGTTTTTGCTCAGTAAAAAAGAGAACATTATTTCTTTTTAAAATTTCAAGAGATATCTTCTCCTAAAAAACAAAAAAAATAAATAATAAAATCAAAATTTTCATTCAATTAATTATAAGTAATAAAATTAATTTGCTTTGATATTGTTATTTATTTATAAGATAAATAATATTTATCAACTATTTTTTTATTTATTTTGCTTTGTAATTTTAAAAAATTATTATCAATTTTAAGTGAAAAATGTGTTTATAAAAAAAAAATTTGTTATTAATTTATTAAATAATTATTACAAAATAAATATTTTTTTATTTTAACCTTAAAAGGAATAAAATATAGAAAAATAAATTAATTTATTATTCAATAAATTAATTTTCAGCATTAAGAGATATAATTTTTTTTAAGTATTAATCTATTTAAAAAGAAATAATAATCATTTGTATATTAAAATATTTTATTTAGTAATTATAAATGATAAACAACTAAAGTAATTTGAAAAAATAATAAAATATTTCTTTAAAAATAATTTAATACACTTAAAATTAGAAATGATTAACTATTTTTTCATTTAAAATATTGAGGAAATATTTTGTTATATAAAATTTTTTATTTGTTTTTAATTTTTAATGTTATAGGTTTCAAGAAAATCAATCAAATAAATAAAAATTAAGAAATTATTTTTTCAAAAACTATATATCCAAATAAAAACCTTGAAATTCAAATACACAATATCATAAATATAAACACCAAATTAATCATTAATTATCAAATGTTTTTAATATTAAAGAATCTAAGGTGATGTTTATTTTTTTACTTAATTCTAAATAGAACCTTAATACTTAATAGTGTTAAATATTAGATTGTTTGTTTTTGTAGTATTTTATTTCTATTAAGTATTAAAAAGTAAAAAAAATCAATATGTTATTTTTTCTATTTAGAAAAAGCTACATATTTTGGTTTTTTCTATTTAGTAAAAAGTTTATAATAAGTCATGAAAAAGTAGAAAAACAAACAACCTAAATTCTAAAACTAAATTGCTTTAAGCAAAAAGCTAAAAAAACAAACACCACCTAAGTCACCTACTATTATGATGATAAGAAAACCAATAATATTGTTCATATAAATACTAAAAAAACCAACAAACATCCCAATAATTAATAAAGTATCAACCATAATAAAAAAAAATCAATTATTATCATGAATGCAAAAAACCAATAACCTTGTTCATATGAACCATCAACAAAGAAATAATAATAAAAAAATTAATATATAAATATTAAACTTAATTTATATTTTTTGTAAATATTATTGTTGATAAATATCTCAATATTATAATTTTTTATATATTAAATTTAGTAAATAAAATTAAATAATTTTATATAATATATATATATTATTAAAAAATATCATTAATTAATTTTTTTTGGGGAGAAATGGTCTCTTCAAGAGACTTCTCCCAACTTTTATTTTATTTTATTTTTTTTTAGAGAAAATCGTCTATTCAAAAGATCAAAGACGATTTTTCTCTTTTTTACTTGATAGATTTGGAATTATTTTTTTCACAACGATAGTTTAGGAATTATTTTTTTAAACTGCTGTATTCTTATAAAAAATTCCAAGTCAATTGACATAAAACAAATATTCATTTACATTATTATCAAAGAAAATACCATGGATGTGGCTCCACCAAGATCCAATTTATTTTTATATGAATTAATTTTATAAATTTCACTATTTTTAGAATCATAAAATTTATTCATATTTATTAAAATTCGAGAAAATCCAAAAGGTTATTAAAAACCAAAGAAGATAACAAAAATACGAATGAAATATGGCAGTAGATGATTTATTAAAACTGGATTTTATCAACCAAAGGACAAAATCTAGAAACTGAGGTTATTATAATGGAAAATTTTTGAAAACCTGATTCAAAACGCGTAAATTCACACAAAGATTAAAGAAACGCATCAAGAGGAGGGAAGTGTGCACCAAGGTGGCCACGTAAGGGTGGGGCCTGCGGGTATGACTTAGACTGCATTGCTGTTGCTGGTGGTTGCATGAGGAGACCTCTGCAGATTGCCGGTATGACTGGGAGGAAACTGACCACACTGGTTTCAGAGTCCATGCTCACTGGGCCTTGGTGTACAACTTTATCAGCAAAGGCACTCCCAACACAACTTTGGTTTCTCAGAATCCCAACTTGAATCATCAACAGAAGCTTATGGTGGAGGAGTGAGTGTTGTAAACTCTAATCACAAAGCAATTCAGAAAAATATCTGAAAAATTAATGTTATAAAATTCAAAGCAAGTTGTTTGCTTATATAAGCCTTACAAAGAGATAAAATTGGAAACAAACAACCCACGTTTTACAGGTCCTAATAACGTGGTAAATGGCTAAGGAAATGATCAGACTCTACGTACATGTTTTAAATAATAGGATTTATTAACTGAAAGAACTTTTGACAACTTCAACTATAACTCTAACAACCCCAACAATTCCTCCCCTAAACTGATTACAGTAATGCTTTTAGTTTACTCGTGGTACCACACACACACCCATTGACTCACGCAACTTCAAGAATACATCCAGCTTAAGTGGTTTTGTCATAATGTCTGCAACTTGTTCTTGTGTGACACAATGCTTCAGCTCAATAACTCCATCTCTGGTCAAATCACGCAAGAAATGAAACCTTACATCAATGTGTTTGCTACGTCCATGCATGACTGGGTTCTTGGATAGCTTAATGGTAGAACTGTTGTCACATAACACAGTGGTACACTTGCCTTGAGAATGACCAAGCTTTTCCAATACTCTCCTCATCCACACCCCCACACCCCTTGACAAGCACAAGAGGTAGTTACCACAAACTCTGCTTCAGTAGTGGACAAAGCAACTATAGGCTATTTTGTTTTAGGACTAGGACACAACTCCTTCACTGAGTAGAAACACATAACCAGAAGTGTTTTTCCTATCATCTACATTTCCTTCATAATCACTGTCTGTATATGCCATCAACCCTCCATTACCCTCCTTTTGATAAAAGACTCCCAAATCCACAGTACCTTTCAAGTATCTTAACACCCTTTTCGTAGCTTGCAAATGCAACTCAGTTGGACTTGTCATGAATCTGCTAATGAGAGACACCGCATACATCAAGTCCGACCTTGTTGTAGTTAGATACATAAGACTTCCGACTAATTGTTTGTACATGGTAGCATTGACCTTGGCTCATTCTTCATCCTTCATTAGTCTAACGCCAAGAACAATGGGATGCTTCACACTATTACTCTTCTCCATCCTAAACCTTTTCAAAACTTCTTTTGCATACTTTCTTTGACTAATATAAATGCCTTTAGGATTTTGTAAAACCTCCACACCGAGAAAATATTTCATTTTTCCCAAATCAATCATATTAAATTCAAGTTTCATAGAATTCTTGAACTTAACAAACATACTCTCATCATTACCAATAAAAATTAGATCATCAACATATAAGCTAACAATCAAAATTTTACCTCCATCTCCTGTTTTTATGAATAAGGTGTGTTCACAACTGCACCTCTCAAATCCTTATTTGAAAAAATATGCTTCAATCCGGTTGTACTATGCACGAAGGGCTTGTTTAAGGCCATACAATGCCTTCTTCAATTTGTATACCTTATACTCTTCACATTTCTTCTCATAACCCTATGGTTGCTCAACAAACATTGCTTCATTTAGCACTCCACGCAAGAAAGCGCTTTTGACGATCAAGCTGATACACACTCCAACTATTTCGAGTTGCTAAAGCAATTACCATTCGAATCGTATCCCACTTAGCCACAAGCACAAACACCTCAGTATAATCCATGCCATGCTGATGTGCATACCCTTTCACCACCAACCGAGCCTTACACTTGTCAACCTCGCCATTTTCGATGAGTTTAGTTTTGAAAACCCACATTACTCCAATCTTCTTCATTTATTTAGGCAAATCTGTCAGCTCCTAAGTCCCATTTCTTTCAATTGTTTCTATCTCCAAGTCCATTGCAACTTTCCACTTGGAACTCTGAATAGCTTCTTCAAAGGTAGTCGGATTTGCAGTTGAGGTAAATAGAACCAAATTGTAGTGCTCAACTTCTTCTTCTGAAAATTCTCCTCCACTCACATAATCTTCCATCCAGAACGGTACTCTTCTATTTCGCCCTTTTGATGAGCTTTCTTCAGATGTTGGAGAATTCTCTACAGGTGATTTACTTGAAGATAAGCTAACCTCTCCTCCTTTTTCTGTTGCCACCTCCTCTTCAGATTCTTCTTCACTTTGATCATGTTCATTTCCTTCTTCATTACTATCTCCCCACTCGAGGATATCAAGTCTTGCTTCTTCATTACTTCTCCTCCAATCCCAGCACTCATTTTCTTAAAAAACCACATCTTTGCTTACAACTATCTTCTTGGACGCTGGATCATAAAGTCTATATGCTTTAGACTCTTCACTCATCCCTAGCAGCACACACTGAAAACTCTTATCATCCAGTTTATTTCTCTTACTATCTGACACATGAATATGGCCAATGCATCCAGAAACCCGAAAATAATCAACATTGGTTTGACACCACTCCAAGCCTCTTCACGAGTCATATCTTTCACTGCCAATGCAGGACTTTTATTAAGCACATGCATTGTCCAATTTACTGTTTTTGGCTAGAAATTCTTTGGAACTTGCTTCTCCAATAACATACTTCTAACCATGTTTATGATTGCCCTGTTCTTGTGCTCAGCTACTCCATTTTGTTGAGGAGTGTTGGCTGTAGTGAGCTACCTGCTAATACCATTAGCTTTGCAAAAAGACATTGAACTCGTGAGAGGTGAACTCTCCACCCCTATCTATGCACAGACAACAAATAAAAGCTCTTGTCTCTTTCTCAACAAGGTTTTTTTAATTCTTGAAGATAACAAAAGCTTCAAATTTTTCAGCAAGAAAATATATCCACACCTTACGACTGTAATCATCAATAAAGCTTATGAAATACCTCTTCTTACTATTGGAAACAGGTTTGATGGGTCCGCAGATGTTAGCATGTACCAACTGTAGTCTTTGTGATGCTCTCCATAAACTCCTTTTTGGAATTGCATCTTTGTGTTGCTTTCTCAGCATGCAATCAGTGCATATTTTGGATGGTGCCTTCAACTGTGGTAACCCTCTCCCCATTTGCTTATATTGCAATGTTCTCAGACCCTTGAAACTTAGATGCCCATATCTGCAATGCCAAAGGTGAGTGTTGTCTTCAAGAATTGTTTGGAAGCAAGTGGAAGCTTTCGACAGAATTTTTGCAAGCAATATGAACATCTTATTTGCATACATTGTTGTTTGCATTATAAACCCTTTCTTGGGATGATAGACTCTACATACTCCATGTTGTATCAAAATAGCTACACCTCTTTCTTGCAATTGTCCAACACTTAATAAGTTATTTTTCAACTCAGGTATATAGAAAACATCAGTGATTACCTGAGTAACTCCAGCAATTTTCCACCTAATGTTACCCTTTCCCAACATAGTCATCTTAGAATTATTCCCGAGCTTCACAGATTGTCGGAATTCCTCATCAAGACCTGAGAACCACTCCTTATTTGCACACGTATGATTGCTACACCTTGAGTCGAGGAACCAAACATCTTCTCTCCTTGATTGATTAAGCTCCACATATGACATCAGCAACATTTCTTCTTTCTCCTCAAGCTCAACATTATTCGCTTCCTTTTCCCATTTAGGACACTCATATTGAAAGTGCCCTAATTGATGACACTTATAACACTTAACTATAGCTTTGCTGAATGTTTGTCCGCCTCTTCCTCTGCCTCTTCCTTGAAAAGCTCCACGAGCTCGACTGCCTCCTCTTCCACCAATTCTATCATCGTAGGTCACCTTTAATGCCTGCTCATCTTCTCCATGCTGGTTCATCATATTCTCATGTACCAATAAGCTGCTCTACAACTCATCAATGGTTAAGGTGTCAAGTTATTAGACTCTTCAACCGAACACACAACATAGTCAAACCTTGAGGTCATTGATCTCAAGATCTTTTCAATGATCACCACTTGTTGCATGTTTTCACCATGAATCTTCATCTTGTTTGCTATGATGAGTGTTCGAGTGAAGTACGCATCAACACTCTCACCCTCTTTCATCTGTAGAACCTCAAACTCCTTCCGAAGAGCTTGGAGCTGTGCTCTTTTGACTCTTGTGGAACCCTAGTACTTCTGCTTCATAGAGTCCCAGATGTGCTTGGCAGTGTCTCTGTTGAGGATCGTCTCCATAATGGTTTGATCAATGGCTTGGAACAGACAATTCTTGACCTTCAAGTCCTTCAGCTTCTGGTCTGTAATTGATTTTTGTTGTGCTTCAGTAAGCTCCACTCCTTCTGTTGTAGCAGGGATTCCAAACTCCAATACTCTTTTGAACGAAGAAAATTTTCCATAAGCATGGACCAATGATCGTAATGGCCATCAAACTTAGGAATTGCAGGTTGAATGAAATTATTTTCAACTGCCATACTTTGATTCTCTCTCTTCTCACTCTGTCTCTTCTTAAGAAACTGCGGTTTCTTTTCTCTCACGAATTGTTGTAAACTCTAAGCACAAAGCAATTCAGAAAAATATCTGGAAAATTAATGTTATAGAGAATTCAGAGCAAGTTGTTGGCTTATATAAGCCTTACAAAGAGATAAAATTGGAAACAAACAACCCACGTTTTACAGGTCCTAATAACATGGTAAATGGCTAAGGAAATGGTCAGACTCTACCTACATGTCCTAAATAATAGGATTTATTAACTGAATGAACTTTTGACAACTTCAACAATAACTCTAACAACCCCAACAGTGAGATCCAGTTCCAGATCAGACTCCATGTGCTGCTGCTCATTCTCCAATTCTTTGCTTCACAACTTCGCATCTGGAGATATAATGCAAGAGACTCTAGCTTGAGAACCTCGCATCACACCTGGTGTTTTCGCTCTTGCTGGGTTGATTGTCTCAACATTTCCTGTGCTATCAGCTAACTTGCCATTTTAAATAGAACCTTGTATTACACTTTCTGCATTCTCCGTTTTGCTTTCCTCATGAGATCATGCATATCAGTTTCAGGAAAACCAAGTGCCTGTGCAAAATCTTTTGGTCTTTCCAAGGGCAAGGCATTGTTATTCTCAATTCCTGTGATCTCTGCATTAGATCTCCTTAATCCCATGGTCTGCACAACAGAGTGGGGGCAGTGAAGAGTTTGTCCATTATGGAATTGAATCTTCTCTCCGCTTGTCCAGCCATTGTTTCCAGAATTGTGTTAAATGCGTGCTTGGGAGTGGCTTGGGAATCGATTTTCCTTCTAGGAACCTGATGTGAGAAGCTGAGAAGTAGAGAGCTTCAACTGTGGGTGCCTTTTGAACTAGAGGCCCAGTAGCCACTTGGATGCTTTTGTCCTGTGCTTCGGTTGTAGATGGCTTCAGGATCAAAGGTCTATATTTGATGCCTGGACGCTGCTTTTCGATTCTTTCTTCTTTTCTGGAACTATCATGTAGTAGAGTCTGGATGCTTATCAGAGAAAACCCTCCAAGCATGTTCTGTGCTCTCCATAATAACTCAGGTTGGTTTTATTGACATCAGCTTGTACCAGAATTAGAAGCCCTGGATACTGGGATCCATCAAAAAGCACATTTTTTCAAGTTCTGCTGTTGCTTATGTAGTGATTAGAATCCAGATTCAAAATGTAGGTCCCATTGTAAGAGGAGCTGACATCCGGACCTAAAAATCAACCAGTGAGACCCTTCTTTTTGCTTATCTGACCGTAAGCAAATATTGTGCAATTATAGCCCTCAAGGACTTCATTTACTAGTGGAGACGCAGCCTGATCATGCAAGTGCAGGGTGTATAATGCAATAGGCAGAAGCAAAGGCAGCTCGGAGTCAACAACTTGCAGTTGCAATTTCTACTACAAAACAGGGGAAGCTTTGCAATGTCTACTTCTGATATGTCGGGATCCCGCTGCTTGAGTTGATAGAACCATAGAGACAGTTGCTGCCAAGCTTCAACTTTTGGATAAGCAGGAGAATCACCAGAAGCATGCTGATAAATCAGAAAGCTATGCTTCAACTCAAGCAATGCAAAGATCTGATTATCATCACATAATGGCTGCTGTAGAATTTTTGGAAAAGAACTTGTGAGTGGTGAGGTTTCTTAGCCAGAATTCATCTTTTGCAAGGTGTTGGCTTAATTTGATTCAAGCTCTCCCTTCCAAGTTTTGACTGGCTGACCCTGTTCTTAGAGAATTGGATTCCATTTGCATTATTTTCTCCTTCACATCCTGTACTGATTGCTCCAATCTGTGTGGGCGTAAATCTGAATAGAGTTCTGTTTGGGCTGATCTTGAGGATAAGGACCTGGGTCAGGAGGAATATATGCCTCAAAAATTAGCTTTTCCCTCTCAGAACCAGCATCTGCCATACTGACATCATTCATTGAAGTTGTAGAGGGCTTCTTATTCCCTTGAAGAGCAAGGGTGTTTCCTTTCAGCGTTCTGGGGAGCCTAATTCGAAAAAGGGGCCTTGGATGCAAGTTTTCCAGCTGGATTTATGAATTGAACTTGATAATCCGAAAAACTCTCTCAAATGGTCTGTGTCAAGGAAAGTATCTTTGAAATTCCGTCTCCAGGAGGTCGGGCATTAGGATTTGAAGAGACTAGGGAAGCCTGAGTGCAGACTCTGTGTGTTGTGTTGCCAGCATCAATGGAATAGTGGACTTCAGCAGCTTCAATGAAATATCATATGGATTCCAGGAGGTCTTCATTCTGGTCCATGTGCAGGAGGGGTATCAGTCACATTGTCTACTTCAGGAGTACGGCCAGAATGATGAGATGGCTCATTCTATCCTGTTGTCCAGACTCCACTTTGAAGCTTTTCTAGTTTCAGTAAATCCAGAATTCCTTCTGGCAGCTCCAGTTCTTCAGTAGCAGTGAGAGGCCTGGAAGTGCTTATAGTTTCTCTCAAGTTATTAACTACAAGTTCAACTTTCAATGATAGACGTTGAGGTGCTCCTCAATTATAACCACTGTAAGGCCTGAGTTGCTTATCACCAAATTTCCTTCCATGAATGGTGACTGCAGAATTAGGGATGACTGTGATGATTGGGATCATCAACTGCATTTTCCACCGTTCATCAAGTCTTGGATAGGCCCCTCAGGTGAATTCGGGACCTGCAAATTTACTCCAGCTGAATCTGAGTAGCATAATCCACCAGCAATGCCATCTTGATCATCAGCTTCTAGGTGCAGAGTTTCAATACCTGTAGTGCCAGTCAGTCCGCCTTCATTTAGTATGGCCTTAAAAAGAGAAGTTTTACCAGCACCCTCCAGAATTTCTTCCATTAACTGGATTTACATCCATTGAGAGCATAGCAAGCCCAAGTGGCGAAAATTTTCAATGTGCTTTAGGAGAGAAGCCATGATATCTACTGCATAGGTGCATTATCGGGAAGATCAGTGGTTCAATGACTTTGTTATCTTTACCAACAAACAATTGTCCCAGAGAGACCCTCACCCTCGCATATACCAACAAAGTGTTCCTTAAGAACTGTAGGTTCCCAAAGCCTTCCACGTTTGCATCGGAACCCATGGCGATTGAGGATGGGAAACTCAAATCCTGCAACTTTCTCAAAAGACTGGTTCACTATAATGAAGGGCATTGTTCTGGAACCACCATAACCACCTCCAGAATGCAGACTCAGTGAATGATTAATATCAGCTTCACTGTTCTCAACATCATCATGTTCATCTCCACTTCCAGCTGCAACTTCTTCATTGCTAATGTCTTCAGGCAGGATTGGAGCTAAAATCAGACCTTCAGAATTACCAGATTGCACTATTGGCTCCAAAATGGGATCAGAAATTGGCTCAATGACAGGTGGAGTGAAAGTGAACTCCATTGGATGGCAGCCTGCTTGTCAATTGTATCACTGCTTATGTTTCTCGACCCAATGGAATCGTCCATAGAGTAATGAATCTCAGCGACTGCATGCTTGAAATTCAGACCAAACACTTCACACAATGAATCAAGAATCTTCAGGTTTTGCTTTGGGGCTGTTGAGTTGTGATCATGCAAGCAAGTATTGTCAATTCTGTGCTCCATGAACAGCTGGATTGCAAAACAAATAATTTTAACCAGATCAGAAGAATTCTCTATTGCCAACATTCTTGCTGTTATGAAAATGGTAAGCTTGAGAATAGAGGATGGGCAGATCCTGGAGCAGCACTTGCAGAACTGGGAGGACCTTCTGTTGAGAAGTGGTATGCTTGATGGGGTCTGAGCAGCAGCACAATGTCACGGTCTTAGTCGTTCACTAAGCTCGTGTGGCACTTAGACAAGCCAAGACGCTTGATCTTGCTAAGTCAGCCTTGCTCCCAATACTTAGCTCGCTCGGCTAAGACACTCACGACTCAAAAGCTTAAGAAGCTTGGTAGGCAACTCTTGAAAGAATGAAAGCTTTTACTAACTCAAGGAAACCTTTACAAGTGCTTGGTTAGGAAGTGATTTTGGGTGGTGCCTTGGCCAAATGAGGCCCTCACCTATTTATAGGCACCAAGGGAACTCTCTAGAACCTTGGAGGGTTCCTTACAAATCAAGAATATTCTAGAACATCCTACCCTATTCTATGTACAACCCTATGTACAAGAGATTCCTAGAAGTCTCTAGAAAGCCTTGGACTCCTCCCATGCCTTCCACCATAGTGTAGAGATGTGTGGACATCTCTAGGCATTTCTAGAACCTTCCACACTCTTCCCACCAATGACTTAGTGTAGATGGCTCCAGGAGTCTCCAGAAGCTTCCCTCCTCCTATATAAGCCCATGGGGAGGGTCATTTGAAGCATCCTGTGACACTCTCCCCCACCGATGCCGTCGACGTCCTCGTCGTTGCCTCATTCTGAAACTTCTCGATGTGTTTCCAGAATTTTCTCAAGGCATCCGCATGTTCCCAACTTACCTGCCTCTTGGGTAGTCCTTTCCATCGGACTAGATACTCTATCACAGGAGGGACCCCTTGTCTCCTGGTGACCCGTTCAGCCAGGATATTCTTCACTTCCTTCTCCCGTGAGGCTCCAGATGGATGCAGACCCGTGCGCTTTCGATGCTTAGAGTGCTGCTTCCTCTTACCCATTGAGTTCACCTTTCCCTTGGTGATCTCTTCCATGTGGGTGCGGGCTATCTCAGCTCGCTCCCCTTTTTCCTCCTTTACTTGCACCCCTGCTAGTAAGGAGGTCTTAGGCGTGCTAGGCTTCGGGTTGAATTGGAGGGCACCTAGTAGCTGCATTGAGCCCATATGTGCTTCGTCCTCCTGCTCCCTCTCCTCGATCATGGCACTGAGCGCCTTCCTCTTTGGACAATCCCGTGCCCAATGTGGACCGTCACACAGGAAGCATTTGATTTTAGGCGTAAACTCCTTCCTTTCCGCCTTATCCCTTCCTTCTCGGACGTTAGACGTCTTGCCTGATCCCTTTTTAGGAGCATTGTGGTCCCTTGGAACCTCATCTCCCCCACCCATGGCGTGGCTATCCTCTAAAGACTCATCCTTAGAGGAGTCTCCCCTCTTATAATCCGTTAAGGATTCTGCTATTGCCATAGCAGTGGCTAAGTCTTGAACGCCTCGGCGCCTTAATTCCTGCTCGGCCCACCCTTGCAGGTTATCCATGAAGTTGAATAGCAACTCCTCCTGAGTCATGTTAGGAATCTCAAGCATGAGCGCAGAGAATTCCTTGACATAGTCGCGTATTGAGCCTGTGTGCTTAAGACACCGCATGTTTTTCCTAGCCAGGTAAGCCACGTCCTCCGGGTAGAACTGCTTTTTGATCTCCCTCTTGAAATCCTCCCACGTCTCTATGGTGCAAATGCCTTTCTCCATATCGGCAAACCTTCGACGCCACCATAGAGTAGCTGTGTCAGTAAGGTAGAGAGTTGCAGTTCTTACCTTAGCCGCCTCATCCGTCAATGCGATAGCCTCAAAGTATCGCTCCATATGCCATAAGAAGTTATCCAACTCCTTGGCATCCCGCTTGCCACTAAACCTATGTGGCTTCGGCACCTCCACCCTAGATGCCTCCTGTGTGGCCATGACCCGTGCCGACACAGCAACCTTGTAGATGGCCAACTCCTGCCTCACCTCCTGGTCCCGGGCCTCTATGCGCGCAGCCAAGGCCTCCATCCTTGACTCCATGCTAGCAAGCATGCTTAAGACCTTTCCTTGGAAGGACACAAACTCCTCGTGCGACACTGGTTGAACCTGTGAGATTAGCATCCCCTCGCGAAGGTCTTGGATCTGCTCCCTTAGATCCTCTAAGCCCTTCTCCATGCCTTGCTCGATCAAGTCCAACCCCTCCCGAGTGTCCGCCATGGCTAGCTCCACCTTGGCTAACCTTGCCTCCATGTTGGCTAAGGCGTCACGAGACTTATCCTTCCTGCCCCTGCCCCGTGCAATAGGCTCGGTCTCCCTCCCACGGGTTTGCTCACTAGTCTCCTCCACGTTGGAACCCGACATGCTTCCTTTGCTATGCCCACCTCGTAACCGCGCTCTGATACCACTTGTCACGGTCTTAGTCGTTCACTAAGCTCGTGCGGCACTTAGACAAGCCAAGACACTTGATCTTGCTAAGTCAGCCTTGCTCCCAATACTTAGCTCGCTCGGCTAAGACACTCACGACTCAAAAGCTTAAGAAGCTTGGTAGGCAACTCTTGAAAGAATGGAAGCTTTTACTAACTCAAGGAAACCTTTACAAGTGCTTGGATGCTCACTTGCTTGGTTAGGAAGTGATTTTGGGTGGTGCCTTGGCCAAATGAGGCCCTCACCTATTTATAGGCACCAAGGGAACTCTCTAGAACCTTGGAGGGTTCCTTACAAATCAAGAATATTCTAGAACATCCTACCCTATTCTATGTACAACCCTATGTACAAGAGATTCCTAGAAGTCTCTAGAAAGCCTTGGACTCCTCCCATGCCTTCCACCATAGTGTAGAGATGTGTGGACATCTCTAGGCATTTCTAGAACCTTCCACACTCTTCCCACCAATGACTTAGTGTAGATGGCTCCAGGAGTCTCCAGAAGCTTCCCTCCTCTTATATAAGCCCATGGGGAGGGTCATTTGAAGCATCCTGTGACAACAAGCTTGCTTGGCTTCTTCTGCTGATTGTGCATCACTTGGTCCCATCTGGTGAGAATCATATTGATCAAACTGCGCCTAAGTCCCCTTAAGAACTGAACTTCAGGAGCCTGCAACTGATTCGAAAACATTGAGGGAAATGACATTGTGGAAATTGCCTGAGGAGAAGGCTGCTGTGGAGCATGGGAGGTCCTGATTGATGCTTCATTATATCCTTGCCAATACATTGACATGGCGTGAAATGGCACACTAGCAATTTGAGCGGTCTGTGGTTGGCCCAATGGTACCACTGGCATTCCAAATTGGTATGAAGGTAATGCACAGGGATAAGCTCCATGGATCAAAGCAGGGGTATCCTGGTAGCGACTTGACTCTGTCAAAGCTCCAGTACCAACTAAAACTGGTGCCAGAGAACTTGAACGCCCGCCAGAGCAATATGACTGAATGATTGCAGGAACATCATGAATCTGATTCTCTTTTTGAACAGGCGGTATTGACTTAAGTTGCAAATCTTGAGGTTCACCTTGAGAGGTCATCTCTTTTCGTTAGATGACAATAAGGGCATCATTCATCAGCTGAAGCAATGGGGTCTTTACAGGCACCTGTAGGGAATTAAACCGAATTCCCAACCCGTGAGAAACAAAAATAATAGAGAAAACACACGTCAAAGAAAAAACAATCACACACACAAGACAGTATTTACGTGGTTCGGCAATTTGCCTACGTCCACGGAGTTGCAGGGATATCACTATTATCAGGGAAGAATACAGAGTACAACTTGGCGGCTACAATATTCTCTATATATATATAGCACGACAACCCTACCATACTAAAAAACCCTAATTACAAAAGGTAGTTCCACAATGGGGTTTAGCCCAACAGGCCTCAATAAATCTCCCATTAAAAAAGGCCATGCAATATTATTCGGGTCGGGTCGCCAAACCGGATCAAATAAAACTAGGCTCCACAAAGCCCAACAAATCTCCCACTTGGAGACTAGTCCAATCACCAACATCAAACCACTATCCTCCAAGAAACGATCCCTCATCCCTACAACTCATCCTCCTGTCCTCAAGCTAGAAGACCAATTGAAGCTGCGCACAGCTTCAACTTCTCAATAGTGACACCCTTAGTCAACATGTCTGCAGGGTTCTTAGATCCACAAATCTTCTCAAGTATTACCAGTTTATCCTCAACAAGATAACGGATAAAGTGGTATTTTGTTTGTATATGTTTCGACTTTGAATGAAAAGCCGAATTTTTGGCAAGAAAAATTGCACTCTGACTGTCACTGTGTAGAATGCCCATCTCCTGCTTCTTACCCAATTCATCTAAGAAACCATGTAGCCAAATCATCTCCTTTCCAGCTTCAGTTGCTGCAACATACTCAGCTTCTGTAGTAGACAAAGTAACAATCTTCTGTAGATTTGAAGTCCATGATATAGTTGTACCACCTAGAGTAAAAACAAACCCAGTAGTACTCTTTCTACTATCAATATCACCAGCAAAATCAGCATCTACATAACCTTGCAATTTCAAACTTGCACCTGTGAAGCAAAGACATGTATCTAATGAACCCTTCAGATATCTTAAAATCCACTTGACTGCTTCCCAATGCTGCTTTCCAGGCCTACTCATGAATCTGCTCACAACTCCCACTGCATGTGCAATGTCTGGCCTTGTACACACCATAGCATACATCAAGCTGCCAATAGCTGAGGCATAGGGCACCTTGCTCATATGGTCCCTTTCTTCTTCTGTCTTCAGTGACTATTCTTTACTTAGTTTGAAATGACTACCCAAGGGTGTGCTCACTGGTTTAGCTTCATTCATATTGAACCTGCTGAGAACTTTCTTCACATACTCTGACTGTGAAAGTTTCAATGTACCATTAGCCTTGTCTCTAATGATTCTCATACCAAGGATTTGCTTTGCAGCTCCCAAATCCTTCATTGCAAACTGTTTGGACAATTGCTTCTTCAGATTATTAATCTTCTCAATGTCAGACCCTGCAATAAGCATATCATCCACATACAATAGTAATATGATGTAAGAATTGTCAAAGGACTTAACATAGCAACAATGATCAGCTTCACATCTCTTGAACCCAATTCTATGCATAAAATTGTCAAACTTCTTGTACCACTGTCTAGGAGCTTGTTTAAGGCCATACAAGCTCTTTCTCAGTTTGCAGACTAGATTCTCTTGTCCCTGAACAATGAACCCTTCTGGCTGAATCATGTAAAGGTCTTCCTCCAAGTCACCATGAAGGAATGCTGTCTTCACATCTAACTGCTCAAGATGTAAGTTTTCTACAACCACCATTCCAAGTACAAGTCTAATTGTTGACATCTTCACAATTGGAGAAAATATCTCTGTGTAGTCAATGCCCTCCTTCTGTTGGAACCCTTTAACCACTAATCTGGCCTTGTAACGTTTGCTACCATCATGCTCATTCTTTATTCTGTATACCCACTTGTTGTGCAAAGCCTTCTTTCCTACTGGCAATTCAGTCAGTTCCCATGTCTGATTCCCCAACAGGGAATCCATCTCATCCTTCATGGCTAACTCCCACTTGCTTGAATTCTCATCTTGCAAGGCTTCATTATAATACTCTGGCTCACCACCATCAGTCAACAGGAGATAATTTAAAACAGGTGAATAACGCTGTGGAGGTCTAATGTTCCTGGAAGATCTGCGAACTTCAACTACAGGTGTCCTCAAATCTACCTTTGAATTTACATTCTCCTTATCTTCTTCACCCCCTTTTTGGACAGTACTTTCAGTCAATTCATCTAAGTTGACAAACTCAGATTTCTTTTGATCTATCTCTGTAACATCTGACGTTACAGTTAACCTGTCCTTGTACATAACCTGTTCATTAAATATCACATTTCTACTTCTGATAATTTTCCTGTTTTGTTCATCCCAAAACCTATAGCCAAATTTCTCATCACCATAGCCGATGAAAAAACATATTTTTGACTTTGCATCAAGTTTACTACGAGCATCAGAATCAATATGAACATAAGAAACACAACCAAAAACTTTTAAATGTGAAAACTTCACCTCTTTACCGCTCCAAACCTCCTCAGGAAATCTGAACTCCATGGGAACTGATGGTCCTCGGTTTATCAGGTAAGCAGCAGTGCTAACAGCATCAGCCCAAAAAGTTTTTGGTAGTCCAGCATGCAACCTCATACTTCTAGCACGCTCATTGAGAGTTCTGTTCATGCGCTCAGCCACACCATTCTGCTGTGGTGTCCCAGGAATGGTCTTCTCCATCCTAATTCCCTGTGCAGCACAATACTCACTGAATCCTCCATCTATGTACTCTCCTCCATTATCTGACCTCAAACATTTTACTTTCAAACCTGTTTCTGTCTCAACCATGGCCTTCCACTTCTTAAAAGTTACAAATACATCAGATTTATTTTTCAGAAAATAAACCCATACCTTTCTACTTGAGTCATCAATAAAGGTGATGTAGTACCTTGAACCTCCTAGGGATGCAACCGGAGAAGACCCCCACAAATCGGTGTGTACTAGTTCCAATTTTTCAGCCTTCGGTGTCCTGCCAGTTTTCAAGAAGCTCACCTTTTTTTGTTTTCCTAAGATGCAACTTTCACACATGTCAAAATCAATGGACTTCAATTCTGGTAGTTTTCCTTTTGACAGCAACATCTTCATCCTTTTCTCACTCATGTGACCAAGTCTGCGGTGCCATAGGCTTGTATCAGTACTTGCATCAGCAACTGCAATTGTGTCTCTTGGACATGAGGTCATATACAGAGTGCCAGTCTTCTTTCCACGAGCCAATACCCTAGCTCCCTTTGTAACCTTCCAAGTACCACCAACAAATAGTATTGCATGTCCTTCATCATCAAGTTGTCCAACAGAAATCAGATTCCTCCTCAGGTCAGGAATATGTCGAACCTTCTCCAGTAACCAAACAGACCCATTGGGCAACGATATCCGGACATCTCCCAGACCCACAACATCCAAGGCTGAACCATCAGCCAAATATACCTTACCAAAATCACCTGCAACATAATTCTGTATGATTTCTCGGTGTGGAGTGGTATGAAACGAAGCTCCTGAATCCAAAACCCAATCATCAAGTGGACTGTCTACTGCAAGAAGTAATACATCCTGTACCTCTTCTGTTACAGTATTAGCAGAATCATCTTCATTCTTCTTCTTAGGGCTTTTGCATTGCCTTTTAAAGTGACCTGTTTTCCCACAATTCCAGCATTGTACTTGTTGGCCTGATCTAGATTTGCTTCTGTTCCGATTAGAATTTCTGGAATTTGATCTACCTTGATTTGAATTTCTGTTATTACCTCTACCTCTTGTCTCAAGGTTTCACCTGCATCTCTTCGGCGAATCTCCTCAGCCAGAATTAAATCTCGTATATCATTGTACTTGAGTTTTTCCTTTCCCGTAGAATTGCTTACTGCCATCCTCATTGCCTCCCAACTGTTTGGCAAAGAAGCCAAGACGATCAGAGCACGAATCTCATCATCAAAATCAATTTCTACAGACGACAATTGATTTGTGATTGTATTAAATTCATTCAGATGTTGTACTACTGATGCATTCTCTGCCATCTTCAAATTGAACAATTTCTTCATCAGATGCACCTTATTGTTTGCGGACGGCTTTTCATACATACCGGACAAAGCCTTCATCAGATCTGCTGTGGTCTTCTCCTTTACAACATTGTGTGCAACAGACCTAGACAGAGTTAACCTAATAACTCCTAGAACCTGTCTGTCAAGAAGCGCCCATTTCTCAACCTTCATACTCTCAGGTTTTGTCCCCAAAAGAGGCAGATGTAATTTCCTCCCATAGAGATAATCTTCAATCTGCATCCTCCAATACGCAAAGTCTGTGCCATCAAACTTTTCTATTCCAGATGCCTTTCCTGCTTCCTCTGCCATTGCTCCCACTCAAACTTAACCCTAGGCTCTGATACCAGTTGTAGGGAATTAAACCGAATTCCCAACCCGTGAGAAACAAAAATAATAGAGAAAACACACGCCAAAGAAAAAACAATCACACACACAAGACAGTATTTACGTGGTTCGGCAATTTGCCTACGTCCACGGAGTTGCAGGGATATCACTATTATCAGGGAAGAATACAGAGTACAACTTGGCGGCTACAATATTCTCTATGTATATATAGCACGACAACCCTACCATACTAAAAAACCCTAATTACAAAAGGTGGTTCCACAATGGGCTAAACGGGCCCAACAGGCCTCAATAAATCTCCCATTAAAAAAGGCCATGCAATATTATTCGGGTCGGGTCGCCAAACCGGATCAAACAAAACTAGGCTCCACAAAGCCCAACAGCACCTTATGGTAAGAATAAGCTACCTTCCAAGTCAAATGATTCTGATTGCCAAGGAAAATTGGAAGAAGAGTATAAAAATCTGCAGAAATCAGTGATCTCATGAGTCTGAAGGTTCTCAGCCAGATAACTGTACGCCGCATTCTCTTTGAGGTCTTCATTGTTCACTGGTAATTCATAGGTAGGATCTGTAGAAGCAGAGTCACTGAACCTCACAGATGAGAAATCAAGAACTTCATCAGCTGGTAAGGCAGGAATTGAGTCCTCGTGTATGTAATCAGTTTCAGATGGAAACAAATGAGCCTCTCCTGTGAACATGAAACAATCTCAACTGTGTCTGGGGCGAGGCACATAAAATATGGGTTTATCTTTATCAATATGTAGCTTCAAGTCCAACAGTGACAAAGGTGTTTTTAGTCCAAACCCTCGATAAATGTAGCCGTTTCTGTGAACTAAGCCTGTAGGAAAGGAGCTGGAGAGCTTGATGCCCACTGAACTCAACTAATGGAGCTCGATCAATAACAGGAGAAGATCCTTGATAAGCTTCTGTTTCTGATTCTGCTAAAGCATTCAGAGGAGAGCTGAAGTCCCTCACCCATAAATGGCCAGTATTAGATCAGCAGCAGGTAAGAACTCCACTTGATGCATAATAAAAATCACTGTATTTGAACCCAAGAGACCCAGCAAGCATTCCTTAAAGAGATGGGTTCCTGTCTGAGTATCCACAACATTGAAGGGTTCATCAAACGGATATCAGCATTTTGGTGATATGAGTAGCGAATTTTGACTGATCTATGTACTTTTCAAACCAAGTAGGTTCTTTGCTCTGTAGTTGATATGCTTTGTTCTCGAAAGAGTACATTCTTGTAAGTATCTTGATTAGTTCTTAATTCCTCAGTAGATTTTTCATTGACGATTTGACTCTCTGGATTTTGACAATATTTACAGGTTTCTGCATTGGCATTTTTTCTTCAATTTGTGTCCCTCTTGTTGCTCCTTTTCCCAATTCCGGCATTAATAGTTGCATTTCCAAACTCAACTTATAATATGGCCTCAAACTCAAAATATATGGAAGGGTCCTGCCCCTTGAAAAGGATTTCCTTTTACAGGCTTGAACATCATTCTTTTACTCCTTTGCCCCATCATGTTGACTCTGGTGAAGCAAGGCAAAGGCAATTCTACATTTCAAACTTCAGGGAGATATTATCTCATTGTTCCAGATAGAATGGACCCTCTTTTCTTGCGAACTCATGCAAAGCTTTAACTTCATTCAAGAACTGAATTACCTTTACAAATCATTTCAAGAGGCATTATATCTCAAAATCATTGATGTTTCACACTCACTGGATCCATAGGATGATGTCTTGCTGTTTTAACTAATTAAAGGTTATGGCATTGCTGTTTCAGGTTAGTTTGATCTTAAGAAGCTTTCGAGTCGACAGTAATGAAAGCCTTCTTTTTTGTTATACCTGGTGCCCCTTATATTTGATCAGGTAGTGCCATTCACAAGACACAACTCTTATTCTACTTGATTTTGCCTGTATAGTCTATATAAAAAGGAAACTTTCCCAACATTTTCACGGAGATCATTCATAAAAGTATCATCCATAAGTGGGCCTTGTTCTTCTTTGATTAGTTGCAACTGAATAGTTTACTTATGTAATGCTGCTGCTGAGAGGAAGTGCCAATGTTGGGAAAATCATTCAAGGCAGAGTTCATCATGATAATGCTTTTCACATTTCCTTGTATTTGGAGGACTTTTATTGAATCTAGTAAGAAGTTGTATTAAAAACACCGCAGAGGGCTTCTTTTGTCCTATAAAGATGCTGATGCTGATGATGGCTTGCAATTCCAAGGACTTAGAAGGAACTGGTAATTAAAGACATTCCAAAGTTGGTGTCCCTTCCAAAGAGGCTTCAACATGTTACCACACTGAAAACTCTCACAATTTGTGACTGTTCTGGTTTGGCAACTTCACCAAACTGGATAGGTAGTCTCATATCTCTGGCACAGCTTCAAATTTCTGACTGCCCCAAATTGAAATCACTGCCAGGAGAGATGCAAGCACTCTACAGCAACTCGAAATAAACAATTGCCCACCCTTATTGAAAAGATGCCTGAAGGATACAGGGAAGATTGGCCTAAGATTTCTTATGTTCCAGAAATCATATTGGAGGGGCAACGGATGACTAATTCGTAAAACACACTTGCTTTCTCTCTGATTCAAGCTTGTTATCTACAATATATTTCAGGTTTGCATCACCAACCTTTAATTTATGTCTTCAAGTCAAGCATCAATGCTTTGATGATATCATGCTTGCAGTTGTTAATTGGCAATTGAATATTGCCAAACTGGTTATATTTCTTTAAGTTTGATTAAGTATTTTATTGCAGATTTAATCAGCATTATAGCAATGGTAAAGAGATAATAATGAGGATTGGCTGATTATTGCTGAATGCTCCAGGGGGGTTTATGTTGACAGGCAAAGGATGAGAAATGCATCTGGAAAAAGTCAACTCAGTTTCATCGTACTCCTGGACCTGTGCTTTCTTCTATTTCTGTGAAACATCCATTGTATGTCTTTGAAGTTCAGGTTGTATGGTCCTTCCTTTCTTTCTACCTTTGATCTCTCAATCTTTTATCGCTCTCCTGTCTATTTATTAAAATCTGATACTTCTACTGCAACTCTGATTTGCTGATTTGCACATGCAGTTAAATATCAACAGTCAAGTGAGGTGAGGTGCACGTATTATCCAATGGGTCTAAGAGTTTGGCCAACTTCCCGTCTGCAAGTTTCTCAAGCTTTGGAATGCAGATGCTTCAGAGTAGACAGACAAAAGTGGTGAAGATTTTCAGTTGATACAGTTTCATATTCATTTATATCAAGGATTGAAATCATTGGCAGAAGGGAGTCACCCCATTAGGAGAAGACACTCCATTTTCTTGTGTCCAAACTTAAAAGAAAGATGCTAAAAGGAAAAAAAAGTAATGATCGATCTAAGATTTCTTGTCATGCTTTCGATTGTTAAGTTTGAAGTTGTAACAATAGCACTTTGATTGATGTTTTAGTTTTAAAGTTGAGATTGATGATTACAAATTTTGTTCTACAATTCGGAACAAGAATTTGGTAATTAGTAACTTCTAGTTATAAGATGAATGTTTTGGTCAACTTATACTTTGAACCTTCGGGTTTGAGGTGTGAAATGACTAACACGTCTTTAGAGTGGGTCTTGGGGCATGACATTGCTCTTATCCCAAAAGTTTCATAATTCTCTAATGCATTAGCTCATTCATAAAAAGAATGCTCTCTTTCCTTATTTCTTTTTCATTCCATTTTCATGACAGTATTATGCATGTCTTAAGGAAGCTTATTTGGTTTGGTTTTACTTGTATTGAGAAGAATGCTGCACTATCTGAAGAGCTTTTGCCCATTTTAGTTGCAAAGATTTTTGAGGAAGATAGATATATAGAGTCTGGAAAATATTGGTCTTATTGAGAATGTGCTTGAGCAAGGCTAACGGTAACGCCCCAATTTTCTTTGAAAGGGTAATTTAGGAAATTCTTAATAATGATATTAAATTAATTAATTAATTAATTAATTTAATAAAATGGAAGAGGGGTGAAAAGGTAATTTTACGAATAATACCCTAGGTATAAATAGAAAATTCTCTTCTTCCTGTTCTTTTTTGAATCGTATTCCTGTTCGCAGAGAGTTTCCAGAGAACGTGAAGTTGAGGTCAGATTTCAAGGTTTGAAGAACAAACCTCTATAGGTAAGTTTCTAACCCCTAGATTATTATTTTAGATTCATTAGTTAATTTCAAACACATTAGATATATTTTTTTGGAAAACCCCAAATCTAGATTAGGGTTAGATTATTTTTTTTAATTCATTTTAATATTAAATAGTGAAAATTTAAGATTTTGATTTATTATTGGAATTGGGGAGATCTTAAGTTTTTTTTTATTAGAAAAAAAAAATTCCTGTGAAGATTTCGATTTAGATTAGGGTTAGTTTATTATTATTATTATTATTATTATTTCGTTTTAATATCAAAATAGTGAAAATTTAAGATTTTGATTTATTGTTGGAAATTGGAAATTCTTAAGCTTTTAGAAAAAAAAAACTAGAAGACGCGTGTGCACACTGTGGAATTGGAGAATGGCTTAAGGATAAAAAATAAAAATAAAAATAGAGGACGCGTGTACACACTTGGAGAATGAAAATATATATATATATATATATGGGGTGTGGGTGTGCGTACGGATGGAGGGATGAATGGGGTTTGGTAGTTAATGTATATATATATATATATTATTATATTGACAATAATGGATAAAGTTTATGTTTTAAAAAAAAAAAAAAAGAGAGAATAGAAGTTTTAAATGAAAGAAAGTAAAGTTTTTTTTTGGTATTATAATTATACTAATGATGAGTATAAGTTAATAAATAACATAGAAATTAATTTGTGAAATAAATTATAGTTTAATTAAATTAAGTTGTGTCTTAAAAATATATATATATATATATATATATTATTATGAATAGATTAAATTGTCTTTCATAATTAAAAATAATAATTTGAATACCTAAAATTTTAGGATTGTCAAACCTATAATTTTAGGTAAATAGTAATAATTGTTCCTCTTATGTTTTGTTAGGTGAAAAGTAGATTTTCAGGATTATTTTTCTCCAAAGTTTTTGAGGACTTCTTTTGAGGTAAGGGAAGTTAATGCAATATTTATAAAATTAAATTATTTTATATGTTATTTTGAATTGTGGAAAAGAAAATGATATTTTGTTACCATGCATGGATCAAACTGTTTTGCACTAAATATTATGTTAGAATATTTTGTTTTATTTATGACATAAAATATGGAGATATTATGTTGTGTAAATTTGAATACTTGAACAAAAATATCACTCTGGTTTATTTGGCTCTTATCAACGGGATATAATAGTTGACTATTCGGCCCTGTCAACAGGATATAATAGTTGACCTTTACATTTTATGGTGGGAATGTAATTGATTTGGACCCCAGCCTCTGGGGGTTTGGTTAGAGGTTACTAGTACTAGTAGTGTTTGGTTCCGTCCATCAGGAACAATTTGAGGCTAGCCACCCATTTGAAAAGTCCCACCTAACTGGGCATTTGATATTTGATAACCAGAGTAATAAAACTTGAATGGATTTGATTGAATCTTATGTGAAAGTGTTTGAATTTGATATGAAAATGGTTGGTTGAAATTTGAATGTATTGGTATTTTTGAAACTCTGATATTTGATGAGAAAAAAAAAATGATATCTCCTATTTGAAATGAAAATATTTGATCCATGAACTACATTAATATTCCTTATTGGGCTGTGAGCTCCTTCCCAATTGTTGATAATTTTTCAGGTACTCTTAGTTCAGGTGAGGAGTGATGGCTAGGCTGAGGAATGGTCATCATTAGGATTTGACTTAGGATTTTATGTTGGTTTTTGTTTAACTGTTAGTTATGTTCATTTGGATCATTTGGTATTTGGAAGTTATTTGGAAATTGAATTTTGAGGATTTTAGATTTTGTTCTGCTACTCTGAATAGGTATTTGGTAATTGGTAACATCCAGTTACAATATGATTGTTTGGGTCAGATTATACTTTAAGCCTTCGGGTTTGAGGTGTGAAATGACCGTCACGCCCTTAGAGTGGGTCTTGGGGCGTGACAGAGTGGTATCAGAGTACTAGGTTTTGATCTTGATGGGAATTTGAATTGGTTTAGATTGGGGATAGATGAGTGATGCATTTGTTTAAGTTTTAGTTTCATTAGTATAAATTCCAATTCTTTCTTTATTTGGAAATTGTCTAATTGGTTCTTTAGTGACTAATTTAGTTATGCCTTATTATTTGAGGACATCATGCCACCAAGAAGAGCAGCTTCTTCACAAAACAATCAAGCTAATGATAATGTACCTCCAGTTGAGGGTTTGCCTCCTGTGAGTGCAGAAGGGATCTATAGGTATCATAGGACACTAGTTGGTTTAGTTGAACGCCAAACTCAAGCTGCTGGGACTAATGTTCAAGGACAGTCTTCATCTTCTAGGGGTAGCTCTTTTGATGACTTCAAGAAATTGAGTCCTCCTTACTTTTCTGGTGCTACAGATCCCACAAAGGTAGAGGCTTGGATCCTTAAGATGGAGAAATTCTTTGGTGTCATAGATTGCTCTGAGGAGCAAAAAGCCTCTTATGCAGCTTTTATGTTAGATAAAGAGGCAGATCATTGGTGGCGTATGACTAGGAGACTTTTGGAGGATCAGGGACCCATAACATGGAGACAATTTAGGGAGGCTTTCTACAAGAAGTATTTCCCTGACAGTGTTAGGCTGCAGAAGGTGGGAGAGTTTATTCGTTTGGAACAGGAGGATATGACTGTGGCTCAGTATGAGGCCAAATTTATAGAGTTATCACGTTTTTCCCCACAGTTGATTGCTATAGAGGAGGAAAAGACATTAAAGTTTCAGGATGGATTGAAGCCTTATTTGAAGAACAAGATATCTATTATGAAGCTTGGTGTCTATTCAGAGGTTGTTGACAGAGCCCTTATAGTAGAGAAAGATAATGAAGAGCTTCATCAGTATAGGGAACAGCAAAGGAAGCGAAATAGGAGTGATGGTGCTCATGGTAATCAAACACAACGAAAGTCTACATCAGGAAGAAATCAGAATAAAGGGAAGACAGCGCAGAATTTAGATGGGGCTTGTCCTACTTGTGGTAAGAAGCATGGGGGGTAGGCCATGCTATAGAGAGACTGGAGCTTGCTTTGGTTGTGGGAAGCAAGGACATTTGATCAAAGATTGCCCAGAGAATAGGAAGTTCATCACTGGGAAGCCTAAAGAGGAAAATAAGGAGGATGAACAGAAACCCAAAGCCCAAGGACGGGTGTTTGCTATGACTCATCGAGATGCTCAGGCCACTTCTGATGTGGTGACAGGTACTCTCCGAATCCACACCTTATTTGCTAGAGTCTTGATTGATCCTGGATCAACACACTCTTTTGTTTCAGTATCTTTTGCTGGTTTGTTGGGTTTGTCTGTTGCTAGCATGGACTTTGATTTGATTGTTGCTACTCCTGTGGGAGATTCTGTTGTGGCCAGTAGAATGCTTAGAAATTGTATTGTGATGATTGGTTATAGGGAAATGCCAGTTGACTTAGTACTCCTTGACCTTCAGGATTTTGATGTGATTTTGGGGATGGATTGGTTAGCTTCCTGCCATGCCTTTGTTGACTGTTTTGAGAAAAGGGTGACGTTTAGTATTCCTGGTCAGCCTAAGTTTAGCTTTGAAGGGAAGCATGTGGACAGACCACTGCGTATGATCTCAGCCTTGTGAACTAGTAGCTTGCTCAAGAAGGGTTGCCAATGATTTTTGGCTAGTGTGATGAGTAATGAAAGTGATTTGAAGTTGGAAGACATACCCATAGTAAGGGAGTATCCTGATGTCTTTCCAGAGGATTTGCCTGGCTTGCCACCAGAGAGAGAGGTGGAGTTCACCATCGATCTGGTACCAGGAACAGGTCCTATGTCTAAGGCCCCATACAGGATGGCACCTGTGGAGCTTAAGGAGTTGAAAGTTCAGCTTCAGGAGTTATTAGACAAGGGTTTTATCAGGCCCAGTGTTTCACCTTGGGGAGCTCCTGTTCTATTTGTGAAAAAGAAGGATGGCTCAATGAGACTTTGCATTGACTATAGGGAGTTGAATAAGGTGACAATGAGGAACAAATATCCCCTTCCTCGGATTGATGATTTGTTTGATCAGCTACAAGGTGCTTGTGTGTTCTCTAAGATTGATCTTCGATCTGGTTATCATCAGTTAAGGGTTATAAGTGAAGATGTACCCAAGACTGCTTTTCGAACTAGATACGGGCATTATGAGTTTTTGGTTATGCCTTTTGGTTTGACTAATGCACCTGCTGCTTTTATGGACTTAATGAATAGGGTATTCAAGCCCTATCTAGATCAGTTTGTGGTTGTTTTTATAGATGACATCTTGGTATACTCAAGAAGTAGAGAGGAGAATGAGGACCATTTGAGTATTGTATTACAGACCCTCAGAGATAAGCAGTTGTATGCTAAACTGAAGAAGTGTGAGTTTTGGTTAGACCGAATTTCTTTCCTTAGGCATGTGGTAAGTAATGATGGCATCTCAGTTGACCCTGGAAAGGTAGATGTTGTAGCTAATTGGAGAAGACCTAGTACTGTGACTGAGATTCGAAGTTTCTTGGGACTTGCTGGTTACTATAGGCGGTTTATAGAAGGGTTCTCTAAGATTGCCCTACCTTTAACTAAGTTGACACAGAAGGGAGTTAAGTTTGAGTGGTCTGATGATTATGAATGTAGCTTCTAAGAGTTGAAGAATAGATTAGTGTCAACTCCTATTTTGACTATCTCTTCAGGTTCAGGAGGATTTATGGTGTATAGTGATGCCTCTCATCAGGGTTTAGGTTGTGTTCTTATGCAGCATGGGAGAGTTGTAGCTTATGCTTCTAGACAGTTGAAGCCTTATGAAAGGAACTACCCTACTCATGATTTGGAGTTAGCTGTTGTGGTTTTTGCACTTAAGATCTGGAGACATTTTCTTTTTGGTGAAACTTGTGAGATATTCACAGATCATAAGAGTTTGAAGTATTTATTTTCCCAAAAGGAATTGAACATGAGACAGAGGAGGTGGATTGAACTACTTAAGGACTATGATTGTATTATTCAGTATCATCCTGGGAAGGCGAATGTTGTAGCTGATGCCTTGAGTAGGAAGTCAGTTGGTTCTCTAGCAGCTATTAGAGGCTGTCAAAGGCAGTTACTTGAAGAGTTGAGGAGTTTACAAGTCCACTTTCGAGTTATGGGCTTAGGAGCACTTGTAGCAAATTTCAGAGTACAACCAGACTTAGTTGGGAGAATTAAGAACCTACAAAAGAATGATTCCCAATTAGTGCAAGTTATGGAGGAAGTTAAGAGGGGCAGTAAGCCTGATTTTGTTTTGTCAGATAATGAGATCTTGAGATTTGGGACTAGACTTTGTGTCCCAAATGATGAAGACTTAAGGAGGGAGCTTTTAGAGGAAGCTCATTGTTCCAAGTTTGCAATCCACCTAGGAGGGACAATGATGTACAAGGATTTGAGGCAAAATTATTGGTAGTCAGGTATGAAGCGTGATATTGCACAATTTGTGGCTCAGTGTTTAGTGTGTCAACAGGTGAAGGCTGAACATCAGCGACCAGCAAGGTCTTTGCATCCACTTGCTATTCCTGAGTGGAAGTGGGAGCATATTACCATGGATTTTGTGATAGGATTGCCAAGAACCTTAGGGGGTAATAATGCTATTTGGGTGATTGTTGATCGGTTGACAAAGTCTGCTCACTTTTTGCCTATGAAAGTCAACTTTTCTTTAGATCGTTTAGCTTCTCTTTATGTGAAGGAGATTGTGAGAATGCATGGAGTACTAGTTTCTTAGTGTCTGACAAAGATCCTCGTTTCACTTCTAGATTCTGGCATAGTCTACAAAAAGCTTTGGGCACTAAGTTGAGTTTTAGTACTGCTTTCCATCCTCAGACAGATGGCCAATCAGAAAGGGTAATTTAGGTTTTAGAAGACTTGTTGAGAGCTTGTATTTTGGACCTGCAAAGTAATTGGGATGATCATTTACCTTTAGTAGAGTTTGCCTATAACAATAGTTTTCAAGCTAGCATTGGGATGGCACCTTTTGAGGCATTGTATGGTAGGAAATGTTGATCTCCTATCTGTTGGAATGATGTTGGAGAAAAGAAACTTTTGGGGCCTGAACTTGTGCAGTTGACTGTTGAAAAAGTTGCTTTGATTAAAGAAAGATTAAAAGCAGCTCAAAGTAGACATAAGAGTTATGCTGATCATCGTAGGCGAGATTTGGAGTTTGAGGTGGGTGATCATGTGTTCTTGAAAGTTTCACCTATGAAGTCTGTGATGAGATTTGGGAGAAAAGGAAAACTTAGTCCTCGTTTTGTGGGTCCGTTTGAAATATTAGAAAGAGTAGGCACTTTGGCATATAAAGTAGCCTTGCCCCCAAGCCTGTCTAAGGTTCATAATGTGTTTCATGTTTCGACTCTAAGGAAGTATATTTATGATCCCTCTCATGTTGTGGAGTTGAAGCCTATTCAAATTTTTGAGGACTTGACCTATGAAGAGGTACCCGTTCAAATTGTGGATGTGATGGATAAGGTACTACGACATGCTGTTGTCAAGTTGGTAAAGGTCCAGTGGAGCAATCATAGTATCCGAGAGGCCACTTGGGAGTTAGAAGAAGAGATGAGAGAAAAACATCTTCAATTATTTCAAGATTCAGGTATGTCAAGTTTAGAGGACTAAACTTTTGTTAAGGAAAGGAGGATGTGACGCCCAAGTTTTCTTTTAAAGGGTAATTTAGGAAATTCTTAATAATGATATTAAATTAATTAATTAATTAATTTAATAAAATGGAAGAGGGGTGAAAAGGTAATTTTACAAATAATACCCTAGGTATAAATAGAAAATTCTCTTCTTCCTATTCTTTTTTGAATCGTTGACCTTTACATTTCATGGTGGGAATGTAATTGATTTGGACCTCAGCCTCTAGGGGTTTGGTTAGAGGTTACTAGTACTAGTAGTGTTTGGTTCCGTCCACCAGGAACAATTTGAGGCTAGCCACTCATTTGAAAAGTCCCACCTAACTAGGCATTTGATATTTGATAACCAGAGTAATGAAACTTGAATGGATTTGATTGAATCTTATGTGAAAGTGTTTGAATTTGATATGAAAATGGTTGGTTGAAATTTGAATGTATTGGTATTTTTGAAACTCTGATATTTGATGAGAAAAAAAAAATGATATCTCCTATTTGAAGTGAAAATATTTTATCCATGAACTGCATTAATATTTCTTATTGGGTTGTGAGCTCATTCCCAATTGTTGAAAATTTTTCAGGTACTCTTAGTTCAGGTGAGGAGTGATGGTTAGGCTGAGGAATGGTCATCATTAGGATTTGACTTAGGATTTTATGTTGGATTTTGTTTAATTGTTAGTTATGTTCATTTGGATCATTTGGTATTTGGAAGTTATTTGGAAATTGAATTTTGAGGATTTTAGATTTTGTTCCGCTACTCTGAACAGGTATTTGGTAATTGGTAACATCCAGTTACAATATGATTGTTTGGGTCAGATTATACTTTAAGCCTTTGGGTTTAAGGTGTGAAATGACCGTCACGCCCTTGGAGTGGGTCTTGGCGCGTGACACTAACAGCATGACTTGAGTTTTGGTAATGTCCATTTTCTAAACAAAGGTACTTAAATGTAAAAAGAAAAGAGATTGGCCTAGGATTGCCGACACCCCTTGCCTGGAAATAAATTGCTTACTTGTATAGGCTCCAATGCTCATTCTTTCATTCCATTGCCGCATCATGGCCCATAACTCTACATGTTTGTTGCGCACACCATGGCCAATTGAATCATCCGTCAGTGGACCTTGTTCTCCTCTGATTAGTAGCTGACTGAAAGGTTGTTATGACATGCCATGGATTACAATGGCCTTGGTGTCCTATTTTCCTCCTTTAATTTGTTTTAGGTAATGTTTGATTTCTGGAAAATAATTAAAGAAATAAAAAAATTGTTAAGAAAAATTCTTTTCTCATATTTGGTTTTATCATGAAAATGGGATTCCGGTGGAAAGTACCTTGGAATCCATGGATTCCGGTGGGGTCAATAAGAAAGGGCCGAAAAGAAGGAAAATGGAGTGAAGACTCGGATGCAGAGCGTGAGCAGGTCTCCAGATGATGAGTCATAATAATCATTTGAAATCAATTCAATTGAATGTCATTGCTAATGTAACACATGCTAATCAAATGATAACAATCATGAAGCAACTATAAAAGGATGAATGCTCTCGAAAGAAAGAATGATAAAACCACTCCATCCTTATTTTTCTATCTAGTAACCCTCTTTCTCATCTATGGTTGATTTGATTGTCTTAGAGGGATTGGCTTAAATGGTTTATTGCTTTTCTAATACTCTTTGTGTGGATTCATTCATCAAAGAGTCTTAAAACTTGTAGTCTTTACACTTGGATTATATTTTCTCTTAGAAGACTTATTGCCTCATATTCTGTCAGGTATGCATGTTCACATTGTACATTTTTGTCTGTAGCGAATTTTGACTGATTTATGTGCTTTTCAAACCTTTTAGGTTGTTTGCTTTGAAGTTGATGTGCTTTAGAAAAGAATACATTCTTGTAAGTATCTTGATTAGTTTAGATTTTTCATTGATGATTTGATTGTGTGGATTTTGACAGTATTTACAGGCTTCTGCATTAGCATTTTTTCTTCAATTATTTGTGTTCCTCTTGTTGCTTAGGTTATGGTATTTCTGTTTCAGGTTAGTTTGATCTTAAGAAGCTTTGGAGTCGGACAGTAATGAAAACCTTCTTTTCTGTAATATCTGTTGCCCCTTATATTTGATCAGGTAGTGCCATTCGCAAGACACAACTCTTATTCTACTTGATTTTTCCTGTATAGTCTATATAAAAATGAAACTTTCTCAACATTTTCACAGAGATCATTCATAAAAGTATCATCCATAAGTGGATCTTGTTCTTTTGTGATTAGCTGCAGATTGAATAGTCTACCTGTGTAATGCTGCTGCTGAGAGGAAGTGCCAATGTTGGGAATATCATTCAAGGAAGGCAGAGTCCATCATGATAATGCTTTTCACATTTCCCTGTATTTGGAGGACTTTTGTTGAGTCTAATAAGAAGTTGTATGAGTATGCTAGAGAGATGAAACAACCTCATCTGGCTGAAGCGTGACAAGGATTGTGGAGAAAATCAAGGCCCTGCCCAAGAAGACTCATGTCATCACAGCTCTCCAAAAGTTGAACAGCTTAGGTGTCCTTCATTTGTCTCCTTTCCGGAGTGAGTTTACCTTTGAACTTGTAATCACTTCACTAACATCCTGTTGCGAAAGCTTATCCTATGATCCAGTCTGAGTTTCAGCTCCTAAAATCTCAGTATTGCTTGGGTGCAGGTGCCATTTACAGAGGTCATGATGCTGCACAATTCTATTCTTGCCAATATCATGCGGCCAAAAGAAGAGGACAAGATCAACCCAATCTAGCCTACCCTCCTGAAGTTTTTTTACATGGATGATTCATGTTTGACCCACAGAGTGGATGAATCCAGTTTGAACCCGGGCATTCTCTTATTTATTCTCCTGGTATGTTATACCAGAAAAGGGTAGAACCTACTGTAATGGAGTTTAGAATGTCCCAGTCGTTGGTGTAGACAAAGGAGGAATAAGATGAACGGTAGATGGAGCCAGGGAACCAAAGTCATGGGTGCAACACTGATATTAGATGTCATCGAACTGGATGGATGGTATTGTTTAGTTTGATCCTAACTTTACAGTCTGACAGTATACATATGGGACTTTTCTCAATAGTACAGCAATTTAAAAAAGTTATGCTTAAATTACTGTACTGGCAGAAGTTATTACAAATATAGGGTAGTTTTTGCCACATAGGAGAGAGGAGAGAGGAGAGGGGAGAGAGGGTGAGAGAAGAGAGGAAAGAGGAGAGAGGAGAGAGGGTGAGAGAGAGGAGATAGGAGAGAGGAGAGAGGGTGACTGTAAAAAAAAAGCAAACTCGTCTCTTGAAGAGACGAGTTCCATGAAAGAAGAGAGGAAAGAGGAGAGAGGAGAGAGGGTGTGTAAAAAAAAGCAAACTCGTCTCTTGAAGAGACGAGTTCCATGAAAAAAAATATATATATAATTTTAAAAAAATTCTAAACAATTATTCAAGGGAACTCGTCTCTTGAAGAGACGAGTTCCATTTAAAAAAATCTCAAATTAAAAAAAAAAAAAAAATTTCCAAAAAGGGAACTCGACTCTTCAAGAGACGAGTTCCATGTAAAAAAAAAATATTTTTTATTTTAAACAATCCCAAATTTAAAAAAAAAATAAAATAAAATTCCAAAGGGAACTCGTCTCTTGAAGAGACGAGTTCCATGTAAAAAAAAAATATTTTTTAAAAAATATATTTTTTATTTTAAAAAATCCCAAATTAAAAAAAATAAAAATTCCAAAGGGAACTCGTCTCTTGAAGAGACGAGTTCCATGTAAAAAAAAATATTTTTTTTAAAAAATATATTTTTTTAAAAATATATTTTTTATTTTAAAAAATCCTAAATAAAAAAAAATAAAAAAAAAATCCAAAGGGAACTCGTCTCTTGAAGAGACGAGTTCCATGTAAAAAAAAAATATATTTTTTATTTTAAAAAATCCCAAATTTAAAAAAAAAAAAAAAAATCCCAAAGGAAACTCGTCTCTTGAAGAGACGAGTTCCATGTAAAAAAAAAAATATTTTTTTTAAAATATATATATTAAAAAAAAAATATTTTTTTTAAAATATATATATTAAAAAAAAAATTCCCAAATTAAAAAAAAAAAAAAAAACACACAATTCCAAAGTGAAGAGACGAGTTCCATGTAAAAAAAAATATATTTTTTAAAAAATATATTTTTTATTTTAAAAAATCCCAAATTAAAAAAAAAAAAAAAAAAATTTCAAAGGGAACTCGTCTCTTCAAGAGACAAGTTCCATGTAAAAAAAAATATATTTTTTAAAAAATATATATATTAAAAAAAAATCCCAAATTAAAAAAAAAAAAAAAAAAAAAACACAATTCCAAAGGGAACTAAAAATATATTTTTTATTTTAAAAAATCCCAAATTAAAAAAAAAAAAAAATTAATTCCAAAGGGAACTCGTCTCTTGAAGAGACGAGTTCCCATGTAAAAAAAAAATATTTTTTTAAATATATATATATTTAAAAAAAAAAAAAAAAAAAACAATTCCTCAAAATTCCTAACAGACGAGTTCTCATCTAAAAAAAATTATTTTTTTTTAAAATATAAAATTTCAAGAGACGAGTTCCTTTAGGAAAAAAATATATATTTTTTAAAAAATATTTTTTTTTTTACATGGAACTCGTCTCTTCAAGAGAAGAGACGAGTTCCCTTTGGAATTTTTTTTTTTTTTTTTTAAATTTGGGATTTTTTAAAATAAAAAATATATTTTTTTTCCTAAAAGAACTCGTCTCTTGAAATTTTATATTTAAAAAAAAAATATTTTTTTTAGATGAGAACTCGTCTGTTAGGAATTTTGAGGAATTGTTTTTTTTTTTTTTTTTTTTTTTTTTTTTAATATATATATATATTTAAAAAAATATTTTTTTTTACATGGGAACTCGTCTCTTGAAGAGACGAGTTCCCTTTGGAATTAATTAATTTTTTTTTTTTTTTTAAATTTGGGATTTTTTTTTTAATATATATATATTTTTAAAAAAATAATTTTTTTTTTACATGGAACTTGTCTCTTGAAGAGACGAGTTGCCTTTGAAATTTTTTTTTTTTTTTTTTTAATTTGGGATTTTTTAAAATAAAAAATATATTTTTTAAAAAATATATATTTTTTTACATGGAACTCGTCTCTTGAAGAGACAAGTTCCCTTTGGAATTGTGTGTTTTTTTTTTTTTTTTTTTAATTTGGGAATTTTTTTTTTAATATATATATTTTAAAAAAAATATTTTTTTTTTTACATGGAACTCGTCTCTTCAAGAGACGAGTTTCCTTTGGGATTTTTTTTTTTTTTTTAAAATTTGGGATTTTTTAAAATAAAAAATATATTTTTTTTTTACATGGAACTCGTCTCTTCAAGAGACGAGTTCCCTTTGGATTTTTTTTTTATTTTTTTTTATTTAGGATTTTTTAAAATAAAAAATATATTTTTAAAAAAATATATTTTTTAAAAAAAATATTTTTTTTTACATGGAACTCGTCTCTTCAAGAGACGAGTTCCCTTTGGAATTTTTATTTTTTTTAATTTGGGATTTTTTAAAAAATATTTTTTTTTTACATGGAACTCGTCTCTTCAAGAGACGAGTTCCCTTTGGAATTTTATTTTATTTTTTTTTAAAATATAAAATTTCAAGAGACGAGTTCCTTTAGGAAAAAAAATATATTTTTTAAAAAATATTTTTTTTTTTACATGGAACTCGTCTCTTCAAGAGACGAGTTCCCTTTGGAATTTTTTTTTTTTTTTTTTTAAATTTGGGATTTTTTAAAATAAAAAATATATTTTTTTTCCTAAAAGAACTCGTCTCTTGAAATTTTATATTTAAAAAAAAAATATTTTTTTTAGATGAGAACTCGTCTGTTAGGAATTTTGAGGAATTGTTTTTTTTTTTTTTTTTAATATATATATATATTTAAAAAAATAGTTTTTTTTACATGGGAACTCGTCTCTTGAAGAGACGAGTTCCCTTTGGAATTAATTAATTTTTTTTTTTTTTTTTTTAAATTTGGGATTTTTTTTTTAATATATATATATTTTTAAAAAAATAATTTTTTTTTTACATGGAACTTGTCTCTTGAAGAGACGAGTTGCCTTTGAAATTTTTTTTTTTTTTTTAATTTGGGATTTTTTAAAATAAAAAATATATTTTTTTAAAAATATATATTTTTTTACATGGAACTCGTCTCTTGAAGAGACAAGTTCCCTTTGGAATTGTGTGTGTTTTTTTTTTTTTTTTTAATTTGGGATTTTTTTTTAATATATATATATTTAAAAAAATATATTTTTTTTTACATGGAACTCGTCTCTTGAAGAGACGAGTTCCCTTTGGAATTTATTTTTGTTTTTTTTAAATTTGGGATTTTTTAAAATAAAAAATATATTTTTTAAAAAATATATTTTTTTTACATGGAACTCGTCTCTTCACTTTGGAATTGTGTGTTTTTTTTTTTTTTTTTTAATTTGGGATTTTTTAAAATAAAAAATATATTTTTTAAAAAATATATTTTTTTTACATGGAACTCGTCTCTTCAAGAGACGAGTTCCCTTTGGAATTTTTTTTTTTTTTTAAATTTGGGATTTTTTAAAATAAAAAATATATTTTTTTTCCTAAAGGAACTCGTCTCTTGAAATTTTATATTTAAAAAAAAAATATTTTTTTTTAGATGAGAACTAGTCTGTTAGGAATTTTGAGGAATTGTTTTTTTTTTTTTTTTTTTTTTTTTTTTTTTTTTTTAATATATATATATATATTTAAAAAAATATTTTTTTTTACATGGGAACTCGTCTCTTGAAGAGACGAGTTCCCTTTGGAATTAATTTTTTTTTTTTTTTTTAATTTGGGATTTTTTTTTTAATATATATATATTTTTAAAAAAATAATTTTTTTTTTACATGGAACTCGTCTCTTGAAGAGACGAGTTCCCTTTGGATTTTTTTTTTTTTTTTTTTTTTTAATTCGGGATTTTTTAAAATAAAAAATATATTTTTTAAAAAATATATTTTTTTTTACATGGAACTCGTCTCTTCAAGAGACGAGTTCCCTTTGGAATTGTGTTTTTTTTTTTTTTTTTTTTTTTTTTTAATTTGGGATTTTTTTTTTAATATATATATTTTTAAAAAAATATTTTTTTTTTACATGGAACTCGTCTCTTCAAGAGACGAGTTCCCTTTGGAATTTATTTTTGTTTTTTTTAAATTTGGGATTTTTTAAAATAAAAAATATATTTTTTAAAATAAAAAATATATTTTTTAAAAAATATATTTTTTTTACATGGAACTCGTCTCTTCACTTTGGAATTGTGTGTGTTTTTTTTTTTTTTTTTTAATTTGGGATTTTTTTTTAATATATATATTTTTTAAAAAATATATTTTTTTTTATCTTTGGATTTTTTTTTTTTTTTAATTTGGGATTTTTTAAAATAAAAATTATATTTTTTAAAAAATATTTTTTTTTTACATGGAACTCGTCTCTTCAAGAGACGAGTTCCCTTTGGAATTTTTTTTTTTTTTTTAAATTTGGGATTTTTTAAAATAAAAAATATATTTTTTTTTACATGGAACTCGTCTCTTGAAGAGACGAGTTCCCTTTTTGAAATTTTTTTTTTTTTTTTTAAATTTGGGATTTTTTTACATGGAACTCGTCTCTTCAAGAGACGAGTTCCCTTGAATAATTGTTTAGAATTTTTTTAAAATTATATATATATTTTTTTTCATGGAACTCGTCTCTTGAAGAGACGAGTTTGCTTTTTTTTACACACCCTCTCTCCTCTCTCACCCTCTCTCCTCTCTCCTCTCTCCTATCTCCTCTCTCTCACCCTCTCTCCTCTCTCCTCTCTCCTCTTTCCTCTCTTCTCTCACCCTCTCTCCTCTCTCCTCTCTCCTCTCTCCTCTTTCCTCTCTCCTCTCTCCTATGTGGCAAAAACTACCCTATATTTGTAATAACTTCTGCCAATACAGTAATTTAAGCATAACTTTTTTAAATTGCTGTACTATTGAGAAAAGTCCTATACATATGCTCTTGGCTTATGTTTCCACTTTTGAATGATTCACTGAAACAGGAGATATAGTCGGCCTTTATTCCAGAATTATACCAAGAGAGTGGACAGAAGTGTACTCAAGGCAGTACATTCTATGCTGCAAAGATCTCTCCTTTCCTGCTCAGCTCTCTGTTTGAATCCAGGTCACATTTTCTCATATATGTAAGATTATGCATTGCATTCAACTAGAACTACTTCCCAGTCTAATGATGCTTGCTTACAGTGTGAAGTAAATTTCAGTTCGAATTTGAACCGTAGCATTGCCTCCTTAGAACTCTCAAGCTAGTTTTAAAGTACCATTCTTAGATTCTTCTGTGATTTCCTACCAATGCAGGTTAAAATGAAAGGTCATGCTGACTGCTTAATCCTACCAATGCAGGTTAAAATGAAAGGTCATGCTGACTGCTTAATCAACATGGAAGAGAGCATTTCAATTATACAAAAACACACACATTCTATTTTTTTTCTACATAAAATTATTATTTTTCATTTTTTTTTCATTAAGCAAATTAAATCAGACTTAATGTGTTGGATTTGTTAACAAGTTTATTAATTTTTTAAAATAATTTAAAACTTAAATAATAAATTCATTAATACTATAAATTTCTAAACAAAAATTGATTTAAAATAACTCTTTTATTTTTCTTTTATATAAAATTGTTATTTTCCAATTTTTTTCACTAGGTAAATAAGTTCCAAATTAAATAAGACTTAATATATTTCAAAAATAAATCTAATCATTGAAAAATAAATAAAAGAAAAAGACCAATCTAATTAATTATAGATTAAATCAAAACATTTTAAAATATTATGTTTAAAATTGAGTGCTAAATATATGCATATGTAATAAAAAACTTAACTCATCTATACGTTAAAAAAGTACAACTTTATTCATTATTCATATTAAAATTATTTATTTTTAATTTATTTGTAATTACAAAATTATTTTCATTTTCAATAAGACTTCAATTAAATTTAATTAATTAACATTATATAAATTGAATTTAAAATTTTTTTATAAAATCAAAACAATATTTTTTAAAAAAAAATAATTTATCCTAATAAGTCATTTTGTTTTTTATTTTTTAAATCCTTTCATAAAAACAACTCATCAAATATCCTTATTTTTATAAAATATTTAAAAACATTTTTTTTTTGGTTTTTTAGCTTAAAAACAATTTCTAAAAACAAGTATAAGAAGTCACAGTCAAACAATAAATTAAAAAATAAAATAAATTAAAGTAATTATTTAACTTATATTAAAAATATTTTTATCTTATAGCAATTTTGTTTCACTAGAATAAAAAAAAATTGTTTCATAATTAAAAAAATCATTTTATTTTTTAAAAATACTTAATTTGAATTTGATTTCATATTATTATAAATTAAATTTATAAAATTTTTACAAAATAAAAGTAAGAAATTGTTTTTAAAAATAATACAAATTCTTTAATCCAAACAAATTTTTAAATTTTTATTTTAAAAAACTATTTTTTAAAACATCTTACTAACACTCTTGTTTTTTAATTTTTTTTAAAAAAATGTCTTTTATTTTTTAAAAATAGACTTCAAAAAATGGATTTTAAAAAGCATAGCCAAATAGGCCCATAATTTTTCTAAATTTGTTCTTTTACATTTTGAAAAAAAAAAGGGTAAAAATAGATTATCAAATATTATTTTCAAAACTAATTTAAAATTTTTTAATTATAAAAACAGAAATTGAAAAAGAAAAGTGGGACCAAACTACCCAAACTATTTCATTTCGAAAAAGGAAAATTTTAAGGAAATTCTAATTTTTTATTCATTCAAATAAATTTAGCCTAAAATCAAGATTTTTAATATTTAAAATTACGATTCTACCCTCATAGCTTTTAATAGCTTCGGCACCTTCCTTGAGAAGCTAAACGACAATGGAAGCAGAAGCGGAGAGCAAAACCAGTGGTGGTTGGAGCTCTGCAACCAACTGGAGCATAGCCGAGGGCGGTCTCGTAAATTCTATCACCGTCGAGTCCTCTCTATCTCCGATCGATGAGTCGCCGCCGAAATCTCCCCTCATTCTGAATCCTCCCTCAGCCGATTCCGCCCCCTGCGAGATCAAGAGTGAGTCCTCCAAATCCCTCTCCTCTGTTTGTTTTCATGGAAAATTGTTTGTATTTCTCGAGCCGGATTTTTCTCTTTTTTCGTTTTTCGTTTTATTCAGTTCGGAATTTTGTTGATGCTCGGTGATCCTTTGTTTGTTTCCGTGGAAAGTTATTTCTCTTTGTCGGGAAACAAACAGAGTTTGAATTTTTATCTTGTTTTTTTATTTTATTTTTATTTTTAAAGTTTGTCTAATTCAGAAATTTTTGTAGGACTTCGTATCGATGAATGTTGAATTTTCCCATAGCTTGGTTTCTGAGAAAAGCAGATCACGGCTTATGTTTCTTAGAATGAGAAACTAAACATTTAGGATTCAGAATTTTTAATTTCTTTTCGTTTCCATGTGTTTTCTTTGTTCTTTGTTTGTTTCCGTGGAAAGTTAATTCCCTTTGTCGAGAACAGAGTTTGAATTTTCAGAACTTTGTGAACGAATTTGTGTCGATTAATGTTGAATTTTACCTTCAGTTTGGTTTTTGAGAAACGGAAAATCATGGTTTATGTTTCCTCAAGTGAGAAACTAAAAATCTAGGATTAAGAAATTTAATTTCTGTTTTTTCTTTTTCTTTTTTTTCATATATGTAACATGTATATGTATTGTTTCTGAAGAAAAAAACAGTGTTGGAACTCTTTTATTTTCCCTTTTGTTTGCTTCAGAAATTTGTATGGTAATGGTGATTCTTTCTCCTCTCTTTATGTCCATGTTTTGCTTTTCTCGAGAAACAAAATAGCACGGATTCTTATGTGTGAGTTTGATTTTTAATAAGAAGTTTACAAAACTAATTATTATGTGGAAAAGAATAAAGATTTCAAGATCCATATTTAATGAAAAATTTGTCTATAAACTTTAGGTGGAGTATTTTTTTTCTTTTAAATGGAAGAATGTGGTTAAGTATTGGTTTGTGAATTGCCTTTATTGATGTCTCAAAATAATGGGTAAAAGTACATTACAAATATAACAAAGATAATAGAAAACAATGGGCAAAATTATGGAAATAGACAAAATTATATTATTTTGCAAAATGTTTGAGTTGGTGGAGGTCTTTTGTATTTATTGGGAAGGAGAAAAGATCAAGAGCCATAGTTAATGAATGCTATGTGCATAAGCTTAGGCTTCCTATGGTTATGGTTTTGACTTGGGGATTATGGTACTCCAGGGGTTGTAAATACTAAGTTAATGAAGGTGATAGAGAATTGTTTAAGATGGTTTGGATGAGTGTAATGGGGATTCATGATTGTGTGTTCAAGGTGCTCAAGGATGAGACAGATCAAGAAGAACTTAGGTGGAGGCAATAAGAATATATGCATATAACAGTTTTTGTGTAAGGGAGGATGTGATCCTAGATAAAGCTAAATGGTGGACTAGGATTCATTTAGTGTGCCTGAAATAGTTGGTATATAGGCCCTCATTGTCATCGTTTAGATTGCTTGATTTTATAGGTGTGAGTGAAGGGGGGGAATTGATTGATCTGAATTGAACTAGCAAGTGCTGTATCATGACATGTTTATAAGAGCTGATCTTCTTTTATGAGTATTTTTTTTTTTTGGATTGGTTTTTAGTGTAAATAGACAATCATCCATTTATCATGATGGGCTTTGTTGATTGGCTTAGCTCTAAGTAAGGAGAGGGAGCTTGCTTTTGTTTTTCTCTCTTCCTTTTGCTTGCCTGGTGGTGCCTATTGTGTGTGTGTGTGTGTGTGTATGCCTTTTGCCTACAAATAAAATAAAGTAAAGACTTGTATATAAGGGGTGTTGCACTGTCTATGATACCAATATTCAATAAAAAGTACTTCTTCTGTGGTTTTCTTCTTTCAAGGGAGAATAGAACTCCAAGGTAGGGTATGTTTGAACATCATGTGGAAATTGAATTTGATTATACTAAGGCATTTTTTGAAATTACTAATTGAGTGAAAAAGATTGAAGATTTCAAGATATATAATAAATGAGTTATTCATGTGTAAGCTTTGGTTCAAGCATATTTCTAGATTTTGGCAGAATTAGTTTCAGAATAGCCCAAATTGATGTGTTGAATAATTGGTGAAAGTATATGAGTGAATATAGCAAAAATGATCAAAAATAATGGAAATGTAGCATATTATATTATTTTTAAAGGATGTTTGAATAGTTGGATATCGTTTTTGGTTTATTTCAAAAGAATGAGATCGAAGCATTGAAGATTTTTTGCTTTAAAACACTTCAGGAGCTAAGAGTTACTGAATGATTTGTGCATATGCTTGAGGTCTTCATGGTATAGGTGTTTACTGACAGGATTTGTAGTACTTCAAGATTATAGATGCTACCTTATGAAAGGTGAGACAAAGTTGTTTAAGATGGCTTGAATGTGTGTATTATATACTAATCAATGCATCAGAGGAGGAGTAATTTGATTCAAGTTGAAGGTGCTGAAATGATGAGAGAGATAAAAAAAATGAACTTATATGGGGGCAATAAGAAAAAATACAATGGTTTTTTTGCATAAGGGAGGCCCTTGATAGAACTAATGATGGACTAGAATATAGGGCTAGGTTGTTGTTGTTTGCTTGACTTTATTAGCTGTTGATGAAGATTGTTTTAATAGATGAAGTAATATCTGTGTTTAATTTTCTTCTTTCAATGGATAAGAGAAAATCTACAATCGGGCATGTTTGGACAGCCCATGGAAGTTGAATGGTTCCATTGGATTTCTTTAACATTTGGAAGCGCAAATCTGAATGGTACCCATTAAAGAAATCACAACTATCAGGCATCATTCTCCTCTCCCAATGACAGATGGGCCTCTTACATCTGTTAATGGATCAGAAGTCATGTCTATGTTATATGATTCTTATGGTTATAATTAGCAGATAAAAGCACGCCCACATCCTTATAGCTGGAAATGAAAAGCATATGGGTATGCTCACCTTTTAGGATACTGTAAAATGATAAAGTAAAGGGAACAAGAGTTTGGCCACTTGTGAAAGATATATTGCTGTTCTTTTATTCTTCTAACACTAATAAATTAGACACCAGGATCTATCACAGGCGATCAGACACCCCTGTTGTTTAACTTTCCAGAAACTCTGGGAAGTTTAGTTCAGATTCTCAGTTTAAACTAGGGTTTTGTTTATTGATAATGCAATGGCCAAGGATTTTTATGGCATGTTTTTTGGATTGTCTGTGAGGTTGGTTATGTCTTAGAGGTAATCTGAATGTTCTTAAAGCTTGCAGTTGTTTTGCTGCCTGACTTTCCAACTGTTATAGCCAGGCACTTAGGCCCTATTCCCAATACTTCTTTTTCCTGTACTTCTAGTTTTTCTAAATATTATCTGTCCTCAGCACCCCTAACATCTTACAGATATGCATTCTTGTTAAGAAATATCTATTTATTTTTTTCACTGAGTTAACCAGATAGGGAAAATTGCCTTAAACCTTTCCTAGTTTCCTTATAAATGATAAAGATGTTCTTGAATTGCAGTTAGCTTCACTCAAAAACATGAGGTACGGCAGGTCTATGTTCGAAGTACGGCTCGAGTCTATGAGATGTACTGGGCACCTGATCTGCAGAGTATCAATGAATATCTCTGTACTGTTCGCTGCAGCATTGCTGCCAAAGATGAAAAATCACTTCATGCAACTGATATTGAAGAACCTGTTTCTGCAAAAATAGAAGGGTCTGATGGGAAACCGGCTGAAGAGAATTTGAAAAATGGCAGTAGTGTTAGCTCAAATGAAGATGGCTGGGTGGAGGTAAAAGTTCCTGATTCCCATTCACTTGATAACAGAAGCAGTTCTTTGCAATCAAAGATTAATACCAATGTAGGAAGGATCTCACAGGTATGTGCTTCACTTTTTGACAACATACATTTAACCAAATCTTTTTCCTGTCCTGTCTTCTTGATGTTTGTCATAGGGGTTTCTTCCATGGTTGCTTTCCATGTCTTGACAAATTTTACTTTTTAGTTTTGTACCAACCCACCAGAGAAGAATAACAACAACAACAAATAACCATTTAAAAAAAATAACACAGTAAAATAGCTCATTCTCTTCTCCCTTGTCACCGATATTTAAAATGCTAGAATAGGTTTACTTCAGGATTGAAGTGTGGTTAAGGTGATATTTTAGGGGAAGTAGCAATAAAAGTGGTTCATGATTTGGCTTTTTTTTTTTTTCCAAATGTATGAGGAGATATATAGCTGGTCAAAGCTTCAGCACAAAACACAGATTGATGAAATATGTTGACCTTATGTGGTGACCCTCCTGATACCCACCATGAAAACACACATTCAGACAGTGAAAAGGACTCCTAATGATTTGACAGTACTTTTGGAAGGGATTTTGATAAAGTAGTGTGTCATGTTGGCTCTTGAACTAAGCAATGCTAACTCTTTGACAGAAGGGTACAAATAAAGGGAAATTTGATGATACAGGAAATAAGGCACAAAAATACAATAGAAGGGAGAATTAGGGTGGGTCTTCATAGAAGTTAACTGAGAATATAGGAGAACCATCAAAAAACACTCACTAACATAATATGCTTTGTTACTAATTGAAGTAAACTTTCAGGATTTTTATGAGGCTACAGCAGAGATTTCTGATGCAGACCCTTGCATATCCCTTACACTTCGATTGCTGTCGCTTCAGAATAAAGAATGTGTATATGTTGACGAAATTTATGTGTTTGCGGATCCTGTTGTGTCAGACAGTTCAGACAGTCAGGTGGGATGTGTGGAAAACCCAGCTGGAAGTTCTCTTATGGCCATGCTTGTGCCTACCCTTTTGCAACTATCTAAAGCAGGGATTAACCAAAAACAAGCTAAAAGCGTGCCTGATACAAGGGAAGATCAGAGGTTCTCAAAAATTGGGTCAACAGCAACTGATTCGGCCAATATTTCAAATAAGATTCAGCTGGAAGGAAAATCCTGCCTTCCTGTTCAGCAGGAAGCACATGAGGCTGCTGCTGAACAAGCCCCTGCCTCGGTGAAGATCTCCAACCTAGTTGCAGGGAGCAAACCTGATTCTGCTGCAAAAGAAAATAATTTGCCGTACAATCAACTTGAAAAAACCATGGAACAGCTTGTTTTGCGAGTTGGCAGAATAGAATCTCTCTTTTTGAGGTTTGAAGAAAGCATGCTAAAGCCCATAAGTAGCGTTGAGGCCAGGCTCCAACGAGTGGAGCAACAACTGGAAGCACTCACCAAGAAACTCGAGGGCCCTGGAGTCATCTCTAGCACCAGAATTTTTGCTCCTGAATTTCAATGCAATGAATCAGATTCCAACTCCTGTACTGAACCAAGTGATTATCCTAGTCATGGAGCATTGGAATGTGATAAGAAGGATTCAGTAAATGCCTCTCTCCTGCTCCCTAGTCTTGTGGTTATTGCACCAGAGTTTTCAAATGGTGATGATGAAGAAAATGATGCATCAGAGCAAGTGAACGATTCTCAGAGGGATGAAATCAGAGAAAATGATGCATCAGAACCAGTGAAGGATTCTCCCAGGGATAAGCCAAAACATACCATGTCAGTTGATGATGCTTTAGCTTCTGCACTCGCTGGATTTCTATCATCCACTTCTACCAGGCCATCAAAATATACTGAAACTCTGACAGTTAGAGCTCCAGAGTTTCCAAGTGAAGAAGATAGTAGTGAGGACAAAATAGCTTCACCAAGAGTTCATCGTGAAATATCTAATGGGACAGAGAACACTAAGGATTCTATTTCAACTTCCTGCAATCTTTCTTCTTCAGAGAGTGGTGTGGAAGTGGATAATGACATTTTGGGTGAAACAGCTGAAGGAATTGAGAAACAGGGCCAGCTTGGTTATGACGGGGAAGAAGTCAATTCTGGGGAATCTGCTATCAGCTTTTCGATTGTTGAAGAAAATATGACTGCATCCAGAATAGATGATCATCAGACCATAGAAGAAACCGACAAAACAGAGGCTAGCAGCATTCCAATTTCTGATGAAATTTATGTTCCTATCCATTTTCTTGGAGACCAGATTGATGATGGCTCCGATACTCCCACTCCCCAGAAAGAAACTGTTGAAAGCACTTATCTAACTAATGCTACAGAAGTTAAAGATGGACAAACTACCAAAGACATTCTGCAAGATGTTCTCCAATTCTCGTGTTCTTCTGCAGTGGATTTCCAAGTTCCAATATTGGATGTGAAGTTCATTTCTCAGGAAAATTCCAATACCAACTCCTCTCTTGAAGGCCTTCTGACCGACACCCCAGAACCCAACTCATCCAACCTTGAAGCTTCTTGCATTGAGGAAACCACCAACAACCATCTTTTGTTGGACTTTGACAGTTACACTGAGGCGCCTGCAGGTATGGAGGGTGAAAAACTGCAGGACCCTCACACATGCAGCAAGGATGGACCGTTCGAGAGTCTCATATAACAAGTGTTTCATCAGGTGATCATATTCTAACTTGTACATAAAATTTGCCTATATGCAGAATGGTAGTTAGGTGATCATGTTTCTTTGAAACCACCATCTTGTTTAATTGAAAGCTACTCATTTTCTCAGATAGCTACGTTTTCTGGCTTAATTTTCCTGGTGTTGAGATTAGATGCTTCAGAATATCTGTATAAAGTTAGGTTTTTTGGGAAACGAAAGAGAAGGAAAATGGTTTGTTCATTCAGGAGCTTTTGAGAATGAGAAGTGATGTTATGCAGCTATATATATATACACGTCTATTTGGACAAGCTGTTCGTTGAATAGGTTTAATGAAAATGACATTACTTAATCGTTTTACACTTGAACCCCATTTGGGAGTGATTTTGAGAAGACTAAAAGGGCCACTTCCAAATAAAAATGGTGTTTGACAAGTTCTTAAAATGTGCAATCCAAACTACCTTACTTGTATGACATGACTCAACAAGTACATCCACTTTAGTTCCATCTATATTTGGTGGAAGTAACCTTGATCATCATCGCAAGGTTTAAATTCTATATATGTTCTAGTATTAATCATTGTGAAGTTGTGAAGACCTATCAAAATAATAACAATTTTTATTTATCTTTCAAGAGGAAACATGCATTTCTCGTGAGTTTCCATTTATTCTTCAAAAAATGTGAAAAATTCTCTTAATTTTGCACCACAAAGATGATTGCTCTCTTTGGTCTTGGGTTAGGGGTTCCTTAGCAGAGAGTCATTCTTCTCTTGTAAGTTTTGTAGACTGGATAGACTCCTAGTTAGGGAAGGTGATGTGTATACTCGCTGTATACTTCGATGGCACCGATTTTTGGTATTTCCTCCTTTCGTTTAATATACTTCCTTTTTTACTTATAAAAAAAAAAAATATATGTCAATGATGCTAACCCTATAGGGACCTAAAATGTCCACTTATTTAAGGATAATTAGTATTCATTAGATCTTATTTGACTATAGAACAAAACAAATTATTAATATTTACTCATAAAAGCAATTTTGACATTCTAGGTAGATGAGAAAAAAAAAAACTAATTGTAACCTTCTTAAGGCTTCTAAAAGGATGAGTGCATCATGAACAATACCTTTCCATCTAGTCTAAGCAAACGTGGGAGCATAATATTTTGGATAGTCATATCTTTCCTGCTAATGCATGCTATTTGTCTAACTATTGTAACCACAACTAATACATGGGTTCCATCAATTCTCTTAATACAATTCTTAAAACATGACCAATATCAAATGACCATTTCTTATTTTATTAGGAACCCTCCTAAACTGTGTCACTTGGTTTTAGCATATCAATAATCATGAGATAACCAACATTTAATACCATCTTAAATAATTGAGATATGAGTGTATCGGAATGTTGCAATCTTTCTTGAATCATCCTATCGGTAAACCCATGACTTATTGTAGTAAGATCTTCATTAAGGGCACATCGAAACCTTCTTTTAGGCCATATATTCCTAATATGTGTTTCTATTATGTCTTTTCATTCTAAATAACTCAAAACATCTAATTTCATGAACATTCAAAATGTTTATCGTAAAATTATATGTTATGTGGTGGGAAGGTTTACAAGGAAGTGATTTTCATAAATAAGCACATACAAGAAAGACGCAATATTGAACTTTAGGATCTTCACATCCTTAATAAAAGTCACTCTCATTTTCTTAGATGTTACCTATTTGTTTAATTATTGGTCCCACACAAATTCTAGAGCAACTTTTGATACCATGTAAGTGTGATGAATGGTATAAACTTAAAAATGTCAAATTTTAATTTACAATGTTGAACATGAAAGATGAAAATTTAGAAGGTGTTAGTAAACAAGATCTCACAAATTGTAAGTTACAAGATTTTGCCAAAGGAGATAATAATATTGCAGTTCTTAATATATTCATATCCTTGTCATAGATTCGAATTTAGCATCCAAATATCGGGTTCATAAGTTCAAAATTAAGTTTTTGAAAAGATTTTCAAATAGGATTAACTCAAAAGATGTCTTCTATAATGATAAGTAGTGCTATATATTTTTAACAAGTTTAAACTAGAACAATATTATGTAACAAAAATATGTTTTAATATTAGAAGAAGAAACAACTCAAAATAGTTAAATATGTTTATGCTTACACCATGTAATATGATAAACCAGAATTTTCTAATATGACAATATTTCTAATTTTTGGTTTAGAAATTATGTTTTTATGGATGCTTGTATAAAATATAAGAATAATTTTCACTTTCCTTGACCTTATTGAACTCAAATATGGGAATCCAAATATGCCTCCCATGGTGCTACTAAAAAAAATGTTAGAAAAATAAAATAAAGAGGAAAATTAGAATAAAAGAAAAAAAAATATTTATAATTACTAACTTATTTTAATTTTTAAGTATGTGTGACTTTTTTAATATTGTTGATGATAAACAAATACGAGAGTACTATTTTCCTTAACATTTTTTATTACTTTTTTTGGAATCGAACAATCCCTTAATTTTATTAGTAATGAAATAAAAATTGTGTCATATATCGTTATTAAAAATAAATAAATTATGTAATAGTTGAATTCTAAAAAATTATAATATTTATTTTAAAAAATAATAAATAAAATATCAAAGATTTAGAGACTATTTGAAAGTTGTTTTCAAAAATAGTTTTCTATAACAGTAATTGGTTTAAAAATAATTTGATAAAAATTTGTTTTGAAAATGGGGTGATTTTTTTAAAACAAGTTTAAGTTTTTTTTTTTTTTTTTTTCAAGTGTTTTCTAGAGCAGCATAACTTTGCATTATATATAAGTTTAAAGTGATTTCATGGAGAATAGGTTGGGAAACTATTTCTCATATTTGAATTTGTTTCAAAAAGAAATTAGAGAGAATCATGTAAAATTACACTATTAAAAAAGAATAGACTTTTTAAGAATTTTTAAAAAATAATTCTATAAACATGCAGTCCAGTAACAATATAGTTAAATAAGATTATCCTTCAACTTTTCTCTCCTCCATAAAGCCAATTACTAATTTTGTTTTTTTATATATATATATATAATACATCACTAAAAAATATTATAAAAATATTTTATTTTATTATATTAAAATATTTAGGGCTTATTTGTTAATTATTTTTTAGAATAATTTTTTGTTCTTTAAAATAAAAAAAAATTATTTTATATTTTTTGTTCTTAAAAACAGAAAATAAGATGTTTTTAAATAATATTTTTTAATTTATTTGATGTTGTTTTCACTTCTATATTTTAGGATTGTTTTAGAAAATAATATGTAAAATGATTAAAAATAAAGTACTAGATATAAGATTTATTTTAAAAATATATTTAAACATATTAAAAAAGTGTAAAAAATATTTCAAGTTCCCAAAAAAAAAATTGTTTTACAAGAAAACAGTTTTAAAACATTGTTTTTCAAAATTATTTTCTAAAACAGCTATCAAACATGCCTTAGTGAATGTTTAGATACCTTGCAATTTTTTATTTTTTAAATCAAAAAAATTTCTATATGAACATTTTATGTAAAAAATATAAATTTAAAAATCACTTTTAAAATTTCTTAAAATTTATTGTTATAAAACTTTTTTAAGACCTTAATTTTTTTAAACAATTTTAAAAATAATTATTTGATATAAAAGTTACTATTATTTTCTAATTCTAAAAATATAAAATATGAAATATATCCTAAATATTAAGTGTTTTTTCTTAAAAATATTTCAAAGGCCACTAAATAAAATTATTACCATTAAAGGCATTTTCACTCCTGAATATTTAATATTAAATAATTTTACGTATTTTTAAACGGCTAGAAAATTAATATTAAATTTTAAAATGGAGATATTATTTCTTAATTTCACCCCAAAAAAAAAGAAGAAAAAACATCTATTTAAAAGATTTTATCATTTTTTCTTCCTACTAGAATAAGGAAGACAAGGTACAAGATTTACAGCAGGAGGTACAAGCACTCCACATCGCTATTGAATTACTGTGACTAAGGCCTAGATTTTCAAATGCTTAGGCGCTAGAAGCTGGGAAGACTGAAAGCTAGGGTTTTTGCGAGCTTGGAAGCATGGAGGCAGTGGTGGTCGACGCTGGTTCCAAGCTTCTCAAAGCTGGATTCGCTGTTCCAGATCAGGCTCCTTCCATGGTAACCGCTTTTCCCTATGAGTGCTGAAGTTTTTGTAGTGAATGGAACCCTAGATTGTGAATTATTGGTCTGTTTTGTCTCTGCTTGGCTAAGAAGAAAATTTCGTTTGAAAATTTGGGAAAATTCTCTGTAGATGACCCCTTTATTGTGATTGTTGAAATTCTCGGTTTTTTTACAGCAAATTAGTTGAAGTCCTGGATTGAGAAATAGTGATCTTCTCTTGCTCTATGTTTGGGTTAGGGGAAATCTCCTGTACGACCCTGTACGTGGAATGCTGAAATTTCGGTGTGTGCACATGTGGTGCTTTCTTTCTTTTTCTTTTCTCTCTCTCTCTCTCTCTCTCTCTCTCTCTCTCTCTCTCTCTCTCTCTCTCTCTCTTATTTTTTAAAATTTTCAAAGGAAAAGATGAAATTTTGAGTGATCCTCTTACTTAAAATGTCAGTAGTTCAAACTTATTACAAAAGTAGCATTTTTCCTGAAATTTTTCTTACCAAGTGCTAAGGTTTTGTGGTCACTGAAAGGCTGCAATGAGAAGTATTGGTCTCTTTTGCCTGTTTTTGATTGAGGAGAAAAATTCTCTGTAAATGATACCTTCACTGGAAATGTCAAAATTTTGTTTTCCTACAGCAAAAGGTAGCATATTGTTGAACTTGATAAATATTAATGCTAAACTCTTTGTAATCATCAAAATTCTAGATTGGGCTGGTCCCTTGCCCTCTGTTTGGTTGTTGAGAGAAACAAGTAAAAAAGGTGGAAAATTCTTTGTAAATAATCCCTTTGCTGGAAATGTCAAAATTTTGTTTTTCTAAAGCAAAAGATTTAGCATTTTGTCAAAATTATTGTTTACATTCACCAAGTTGTAAAATTTCCCTCAATAGATTGAGATATCTTGGAGTCCTTCCCTCTGTCTTGTTGCCGAGAAAGCATGTTTGAAATTTCTTCTGTCACCCCACCCCTTGAAAAGTTTGTTTTCGTTCAACCATTTTTCTTGGTGGAACCAAATAATCACATATGTTGTTTGTTAAATGGGATCCCAAAAGTTATAAATTGTCACCTCTACTAAGCCCAATGTATGTGTTATGGTCGATGGAAGTATGGAACTAAAATTTTGTCATGAAGAATTAAGACAAAATTATTGTCATGTGGAAGTTAGATCATTTGTACAATTTGTTCTGTTATTTTGTACTTTGTAATGAGTCAAACTGTGCCTTGGGCACTCATTGTATACCTCCTTTGCACATAGGTTGCATCCTGTACCATTATGCACCTTTCAATAACTTCGTATTCCTTATAAAAAAAAGGGTAGAATTGTTTTCTGAACTAAACTTGTGATTACCTTCACTTAGCTGCGGGAATTGTGAGACTCAATTCATCTTGGACCATTGTGCATTCATGATTGGATTTGATGGTGTTACTCCTCACAAATTTGAAGTGGTGTTTTTTTTTGTTTTTGTGGCCTTTATGTTCTATAAATGCTATTTTCATGTCCTTATCAATTTTTTTGCAAGCTTTCTGTATCTTTTTTATCTTTGTTTCTTGGCTAGATAACTTTAATGTGAACAACAAAAAACAATATTGTTATGAATCTCTGAACCTTTGGTATTAGTGATTGGCTGACAGCATAATGTATTTGATTTTTTTTTTTTTTCAAATAAACATTCTTCCTCAAAATAGGTACTTGGTCTGCAGTTATTTTCAGTGGGAATGTCATTTTTTGTTCTCCTTTGAGATTTTGTGAATGGCATGACATGTGAATTTACATTTCTTCTTTTTATTTCTTTCAATCTTGGTTGATAAATATGTTGAAGGAAGGTTTTTGACATCTCTAAAATATGATCCAGATAATTCCTACCCAAATGAAACGCACACTTGAAGATGGACCCTTGACAGACAGTTCGTTATTTGAGGACATTACTGTTGATCCAGTTGTGCGAGGTTTTATTAGAGATTGGGATGCCATGGAAGATTTATTGAATCATGTTCTCTACACTGGCCTCGGATGGGAAATGGGCAATGAAGGACAGATTTTATTTACAGACCCACTTTCAACTCCCAAGGTTAGCAGAGTCTTTCATTGTTTTTAGTTAAGTTTGTTGTTCAGTTGTTTACACAAAAGACAAAATGCAGTCATTCAAGTCAATCTATTCTCTAGAAGCAATAAGAATGGAATTTTAATTGTGCAAAACAGTGGATGCTGGGATCAAATGTTGACACATTTTAATCCAAAGTTGTTGAGTCCTTTTCTTTGGGAATTCTGGGTTTTTCCACTAGAATAGAATGTGTCGTTACCAGATAACTCAACATTCTATTTGGGTTGATCACAATGAATATTGACATCCTGAAATCAATTGACTGTACAGGTAGTGGATGCTACTGGATAGTTCAGTGTTCTATTTCAGTTTAACCACTATAAAAGTTTCTGCGATGGATATAGTTCTGGTTCTTTTCTTTTTTTTTTCCTTTCCTCTTTCCTTTAAATAGAAATAAAAGTAGTTCTATGTTCCAGGCTTTCAGGGAACAATTGGTGCAATTGATGTTTGAAACATTTAATATCTCCGGCTTTTATGCATCAGAGCAAGCAGTATTATCACTTTATGCTGTTGGACGAATCTCAGGCTGCACTGTTGATATTGGTCATGGGAAGATAGGTACGCATGCCTAAAAGAAGGAAACCTATCCACTGCTGTTGTTTTTTTAATCTAATGAAATTTCCTTTACATATTTGTTTATTAAATGCCTCTCTTGGTGCTGGATGAGTGTGGATTCATGTGTATGTGCGTGCGTGCAAGTGAGATGGTATAAATGAAGCTTAACTCGAACAAGTTATATATTACCTGAAACAAATGGGGATGGCGAGGAATGCCCACTTTTGCATACAATCAACAAATTCATTTGCTCTTATAGTTTTTTAGGTGGCTCACACATGCAAAAGTCCAGATTGTGGACAGTCTAGTCTGCCCAGTAGAGAGGGAAGGAAAACCTTTCATCTGATTTGTCTTAATCAAGGGGAGAGTCCTTCGAAAGGCTTAAAGAGAGGGGGCCGAATGTTGATCAAATTATAAATATGTCTTTGGGAGCAAGAAGGGATGGGAGTGGGCCTGGCTTTGGCTGTCCATGGCTTGGTCCAGGCTGGGCTTTGATGGATCCACCACTCATCCCAGGGGCCCAAGCTTGGTCCTAGGCCTGAGCCTAGGCTTTGGCTTCCGGCTGATCCTTTAATGGAATTTGCCTTAGCTTGGTGATCAATCAGAAAATCATGAATTTTTTTGGTTGAGCTTTGAGTCCCTCTGCTTACCTAGTTAAGTAAAAAATGTAAGCGGGCTTCAGCCAGGCTTGGGTCAGCTCATTTTTAGAATTTGGGGCAAGGTTCAGTGTGGTCCAGGCCAGTCTACGGCCTGAATTTTTCTGGCCACAGTTGGTCTTCAGACTAGCCTAGTCCTACTGCCCTGGCAAGGTGCAGGGCAGTCTACATGGTCCAGACTGGGCCGTGGCTCAGGAAATTCAGGCCTGGCTCGCTTTCAGACCTTAGGTCTATTCTCCCTCCGCCAGGAGTAAGGAATGTAAAGATGGTCCTGTTTTTGTTGGCATATGTTTCTTTGACCTTTTATCAATTGATCTGATCTTAAGAAACAATTTACATGTGTCGACAAGGGTTGGAGGTGTTTGAACTCAAATTTGTCAGCAATGTCAGTTGACTAAGCTAGTCTAATATTGTGAAGTGTATGTGTAATGGGAACCTTAACCATGGACATGGGTGTTAGTCTGCTCTCACACTCTCTCTCTCGCCCTTGGTGTGTGTGTGTGCATGTGTGACCACATGCACGTGTGTTGCTAGGATGGCTCATGGGTTGGGTTATTTAAGTGCCTTGAGCTTGCACTCACCTCAAATGTACAATGGCATAAAGCTCTCACCCTTTAGAACTGTAGAAGTCAGTAGACTTTTATGCATGTACACCCAGTTTCTAATGTACTCTGGTTCTTTTTACTTTCATAGTTTTGGGCTCAGATTGAAAAAGGTTCCTTTTCATCTAAAATTGAGCTTTTTAATGCTTCTACTAAATCATATGTATATTTTTTTTATCAAAAAAAAGTAAAAAAGTAAATAAAGAGAACTTATCAAAAAAAAAAGAAATAAGTAAATAAAGAGAGGGATGAGCAGTCCTTCCCCCAAGCACAACGCTACATCTCTTATCAACAGCAAGGAAAACTATCTACTCCAGGTATAGATGAAAACTATCTATATTCTTTTAGTTGACATGGATGGTTTGTTCCCTTACAGCATTGTATGCATAAGTTTTTTTTAATTGGATGATTTGGCTTCACTAATTGATTGATTGAGCTCCAAGTAAGGTGAGGATGTTGTTTTTTGCGTATCCCTTAGCTGAGTTTGACCTTTTGATGTCTTGTATACACCATGTATGCTTTTGAACGTCCTTTTGTTATGGGTTGTTAATATAATTGATCTTTGCCTATCACTAAAAGAAGGTTTTTTTTTTTCATAGACAAAGGTAGATTGAATTAAGAAGACGTCAAAACAGGGGGCGCACTCTATGTATATAGGCGATATACAAAAAGAGCCAAAACTAGGCTTCAAAAGAAATAAAGAAACTGGAGAGAAATAAAGCTAGCCACCATGCCAATCACCCAAAAAATTTAGAAGAAAGGGAAAATCTAAATCCAAAAACTGATGATACCACTCTAGAAGTGAACGGAAAAAGAGGTTTCCCAAGCTTTGGTTTGACAACTCTTCCTTTTGGAACGTTCTTTGGTTTTACTCTCCCGAAATACACCAAAAAAGACAAATAGGCGCCAATCTCCAAACTGCTTTCGTCTTCTTTCCTAGTCCCTTTACTTTCCATTCTAGAAGAAGATTTTTCACTGAAGTTGAGAACACCCACACTAGTCCAAAAGATGATAGCAGCAAAGTTCATAGCTCCCTTGTCTTACCACAATGAATCAGAACATGGTCCGTCGATTCCTCACTGTCTTTACAAAGGGTGCACCTATTGACCATGGACCAGTCCCTTTTCATTAACATGTTTATTGTTAATTTTTTTCCCCTAACTACTTCCCAAGCAAAAAAACGAGTCCTAAGAGGACCATACAAACCCCAAATCTCTTTGGCTGGAACTAAAAAGCTATTCTCGGCCCTTAAAGACCTGTAATACAATTTGACATTAAACTTTCACCTCCCATCGTTCTTCCAAGCTAAGGAATCCTCCCCTTCTTGAACCTTTATCGCAGAAATATGTTCCAAAAAACGAGTCACCTCCTCCAATTCCCAATCTTGGAAGGATCTTCTAAAGTGCACCTCCCAACATCCGTCTTCACCGCCTTGTGTCCCCCATAGGTCAGCCATTGAAGTAGATTTATGGGCTGCAATTCTGAACAGCGTAGGGAAAAGATCCTTCAACTTAGAATTCCCAACCCAAATGTCCCACTGAAATCTCGTGTGTCTACCATTTCCAATATGGATGCTAGTTCTAAGAAGGAAAAAAAAGTTTTTTTTCAAAACTGCAACTGTGTGCTCATCCAGAAAATACTGTTCCACTTGAATAACTGTTTGTGTTGTACCTTGTATTTTTCAACTTTTTAGTTTTGCCTATAAAGAAAAATGTGTTTTTCAACTTTTTATTTTTCATTTTGTTACTTTTTACCAGATATTGCACCAGTAATTGAAGGTGCAGTTCAGCACATTGCCTCGAGAAGATTTGAAATTGGAGGTGTTGATTTGACAAAGTTGCTTGCTCAGGAACTTGGTAAATCCAACCCAACAGTGAATCTCAACATAACTGACGTTGAGAGGTTAAAAGAGCAATATTCATGTTGTGCCGAAGATGAACTTGCTTATGAGAAGATCCAACGATCATGCCAGAGAGAGCAACATACCCTGCCTGATGGACAGGTTTGTGTTTTGGTTTTTTAAACTTGGTATCTAGCATAACTTGGAAGCTTGTTTGGATAAATGATTTAATTTTTATTTAAATGATGTAGAACTATAATAAAAGCTTCAAATAACTGAAGGTTGAATGTGTAAAAGTTTATGGTTGTAAGTGCTGAAAATTAGAGCTAAGTAAGGTAAGATGAATTGGGATTCAATTGGGACCTAATCAGTTATACTGTTAGGTTAAAATTACGGTTGTGTATGAAGAAGGGTTAGGGCTTATTAAGGAAGCTATGATAAAATCCATGAAAATTTTCTGTGACTAGCTAATTGCTGATGAAAATCTTGTCTGTTCAAATGATGTATTTTGGAGTTTACTCCAGGAACTTAAACAATCTCTTGTTATGAAAGAAAAAATTGTTTTGATAGGGATATTTGTCAGGGTATCAATCACAATCTCAGTTGTATGCATAACTTGGAAAAAATGCATGTTCACGTTCTATGTTTTGTACATAATTTGAAAAATTATATACCTTTGTTCATTAGTTTTCTACTATTTCCTAGTTGAGTGTAGTTTATATGTCAAGTTATCTTCTTTATCTAACATGAGAACTGTTCCGTGTAAAATTGTGCTTCTGCCTTCAACTCTCTGAGGGAGTGCCTGGTCTAGATTGTATTTGACAATAGCATTAAGACAGTGTTTGAATTTTTATCTATAAATATTTTGGTGCTTCACTGCATGATAGCTTTATGATGGGTTTCATGGGAAAGTTTTCAAAATTCAGTTATATAGAAAATCAAGAAACACAACATTTGGTGGAGCTAGGACAAAAGTTAGCATATCCTAAATCAAGTCCTCTCAAAATTGCTTCTGCCTTGGTTTGCAATCAAGAAACAACTGTTTCACCCAAAAGGAATGCAGAAGAGCAAGATAAAGGAAATCCAGATGAGATCTTAATTGCATTGTGTATTGCCGTCAGCAAGCAAAGTTATGGTCCAAGTTGTGGGTAGGGGCAACGAAAATCCTCAAGGATGTGGGTTGAGGTAGTGAGTGAAGAGATGTTCACATATGATTTAATGGAAAATATATCTTCCGTAGAATATATGGCATCCATGTTACATGGGCTCGGGTGCAGGTATGTATAGGTGTTGGATCCTTTGCATCCCAAAATCTTTGAACATGGGGATTCTGTTGCGAAGAATCTCAACTATGGGTGCGGGTATTTAGATGCAATATTAATTAACACTAAATATAAGCATAGTGAGATAAGTTATCTATAATACTACATAGTTAATTGTAATTTGAAAATATATTTATTTTATCTTTTCTATTTTAAGAAGATGTTAAGCTTATTTTACTTAGAGATTATTGGTAATTGTACATGAAGAACTTTTTTATCATATGTCTTTTATTTTAATAGGATGTTGATAAAATATTTAAGACAATATCATACCAATGATTAGTTTAGAATTCATATTTAATTTATTATCGTATTTAAAATTTAAATTTTTTTATATTAATTATTATAATTTATCTCAAGATTTTTGAAGATATTCATTTTGATATTTATCTTTATATTGTTGTGATGTTAATTATTATCTTTAAATTTTATTTTAAAAATTAAGAAAGAGATAAAGCAACTATTAATTATTATATTTTATTATGATTTTAAAAAAAATTAAGAAAGAGATAAAACACTTATGTTACAAGAGTTAAAAATTAATTTAAAAATTCTTTAATTTTTATTACAAGAGCTAAAAATTAGTTTAAAAGTTCTTAATTTTTTTATTATAATTTATTTTATATTATTGTCTATTATAATTTTTAAAGATTAAGAAAGAGATATAGATAGAAATAAATGTATTTGAAGCAGTATAAATGCCATTTAAAAAAAAAAAAAAGAGATAATGCAACTAAACAGCCGTATCCAATGCAATATATCTGTATTTGACACAGATCTCACACCACACCCATGTTATATTTGTCTTGCTGTGACCTCTCAAATTCTCAAAACTTTTGTCACTCCATCCCCACAGGGGCAAAGAGCTGTCGACTGTGCTATTGGTGGCTCTGGGGAAGTTTCAGGGATGGAGAACCCATTGTTGTCTTGTTGTGCTATCAGAGGCTCCAAGGAAGTTGGAATGGGTATTTTCACCAATAAAAAATAAGAATAGGATTGATATAGCTGATCTAGAATAGTTGAAATAAGGTTTTGTTGGCCTGTGATTCACTTTGACTACCTTGTGTGGATTAAACTTGTCATATGTTTGAACAATTGTCAATTCATATCTAATCCATTCTCCTTCAGCTCTTGAGAATTAGAGAATGAGATCTTTGGATGGATGCAGATTTTAATTACAAAATATTCAGGCAATTAAGTCCTTTTTTTTAAAAAAAAAAAAATCATTTTGCTCATTGAAATCATACAGAAAAGATGATGGTGAATGATTCTGAAACATGTAAGCCACATCTCTCACATGCAGTATTTATGTTCCAAACATAGTTCTCTTCATAGCTCATGCATGCTACATAAGTTTCTTTTTTTTTTCTACCCATGCTTCATGATGACGTTTTTGGTTTAGGACATTCAATGTCGTTATATGTTTGAGTGTTACCCTCTCAAATATTGGTTCAGGTGATAAATATTGGAAGGGAGCGATATACTGTTGGTGAGGCTTTATTTCAGCCATCTATATTGGGTCTAGAAGCACATGGAATTGTTGAGCAGCTTGTTCGTAGTATCTCAACCGTGTCATCTGAGAATCACAGGCAGCTGCTGGAAAATACTGTGCTTTGTGGCGGCACTGCTTCCATGGGTGGTAAGTTTTGATTCTTTGATTGTAGTGAATCAAAATATGGTACATTATCATCATATGGAATTAAGGTAGAGTAGTAGATTATGACTTTGTTTTTGTTTGATAGGAGGATTTAATTTTTCCTTACACTTCAACTGTGATATTCATGCATGTAGATCATTTAAACAATGGGATCTGCTAACTGTGGAGATTCCTAGCTGTAAATATGGTTACCATTTTTTTTTTTCTCTTTATGATAGTTGAATTGAAACAGTATCATTCAGCATTAGTACATAACAGTTTCATGGTATCTTTATAAATGAAATGTCCCTGCTGCCATACACAACCACAGAAAACAAACAGTGCTTACCTTCTTGACCATCCAACAAACATGTTGTCTCTTTGAGTAATGGAGATTGATGGAAAGCTTCAAAATGGTTCTAAGAATTGGACCTGTGTCTTCACTTCAGTGAGTCCCAATCTATCAAGTACTCTAATTTTGGCCTCTAAGTTCCTAATCCATATTAGCTAATACTTGCTGCTATAATCTACTAAGTTGCATTTTAATTCCAACAGACTTGACAGGTCCTTGTAAAAAATCAACCAGCCTGGTTTTGAACGAAGTATATAATGAAAACTGATCCATCAAATATTTGATCATGGGCTTCTTCTTGAATGTAGTTTAGTTCAGTGAGAAGTATCCTGCCAATCTCATAAATTAGTCATGTTCAGTTATGCTGAATAATTTTCTTGGATTGTAAGTTCATTTTGTAAGAGTTATTTGGAAAACTAACATGTGGCATACCTTCTCTCAAGGTAGTTCTCAAGCTGCTCTGGTTAGTCTGAGTATGTGTGGAATGATCTAATTCATTTTTGTGACCTAAACTACTAGCTTGCTGGATTCATTTTCAGTTAGGGAATGATTTCATTAGGGCCTAAGAGTTATTGCATGGGTTAGTAAGAGGTAGAAGTTGGGAAATTCCATTTCGAGAGTGAGTGATGCAGGTTGCGTACTTCTCCTAAAGAGGCTTGTTCTTATCCAGTGACTTTTGACATGGATGCTTGTTGGACACAACTAGATATGTATTAACAAATTTATATTTAGACATAATTTTTGAAAAATTGGATACCTTCAAATATGTTCAGGATATCGCTTGAGGTGTTTAGGATTCAGCAGGTTCAAATCATTATTTTCTTTCGGGGAAAAAAAAAAGTCTAGGATTCTTCCAAAAATGTGGATCTTTTAAAAAAAATGTATAAATGATAACCTTTATAAATCATAAAAGCGCATCTGATAAAAACAAAAGTCATAAAAGCGCAAGCCATCTTATGTAAATAAAGAAATGTGATCAAAAGGGCTACTGGTACTCAAAGCTGCATAGCATTATGTACCATTTGTGATTATAGATGTGCATTCTAGGGGAACTGGTGAATTGAATTTGGTCCTATCAAAATCAATTTCAGTTTCTTGAATATTATATATACCATATCTTGTAATACATTTTTTTTGATAGGTAAAGGAAAATTTCATTAAAAGCCAAAGAGGCTAAAGAGTATACACGGAGTATACCAGAGAACAAAAGAACAAAAAACAACAAGGCAGCAAGCATGTCCCTTAGTTGGTAGCTAATCAGTCTACAAAATCAATCAAAGAGAAAGTGTGTTCCTCTATATACACCCTAGCCCAATTCACAAAAGTGTACAAAAAAATAGATTTAATTTCTTGGTCATTCCTCTCAACATCGTTGAAGGCCCTCCTATTCCTTTCTTTCCAAATGGTCCACAACAAGCAGAGGGGGGCAGCTCTCCAAGCTTTCTCCATTTTCTTGCCCACAAAAGAACCATGTCATCCCAAGAGGTTCCTCCTAACAGAGGAGTGCATCACCCATTGCACCCTAAAAAGGGAGAAGATCAGAAGCCTTAACATTCTAGCCTTCTCACAAAACAAAAAAAGGTGATATGTGGTTTCCTCTTCATTTTTGCACAGATAGCACCTGTTGGGGATGTTCCAACCACTTCTCTTTAGGCAATCAATGGTGAGTAGCTTGCTCCAAGCCGCCTCCCAACCAAAGAAGTTAGCCCTAATTGGAACCCAAGGCTTCTAGATAACTCTAGCTGGGATTTCTTTTCGAATCTTTTTTTGGTAGGTAATTTTAACCTGGAACCACCCTTATCCCCATCCCAACCCCATGGCAGTTGAGCCAAGTCTCTTGTGCTTATGCACGACCATCCTTTTGTTTTGGTAAATCCATCTTTCGCAACATTATAAGTTATTTAATGATGAAAGAGAATATGATGTCAGATTATAGACCTATTAGCTTGGTTACAAGTTTGTATAAGATAATTGCTAAGGTCTTATCAAGGCGTTTACGCGAAGTTCTTCATGAAACAATCTCTGGTTCTCAAGGAGCCTTTGTTGAAGGGAGACACATTCTAGATGCTGTGTTGATAGCCAATGAAGTGGTGGATGAGAAAAGAAGGTCAGGGGAGGAAGGAATTGTTTTCAAAATCGATTTTGAGAAGGCCTATGATCATGTGGATTGGGGCTTCTTAGATCATGTGCTTCAAAGGAAGGGGTTCAGCCAGAAATGGAGATCATGGATAAGGGGTTGTTTGTCTTCTTCTAGTTTTGCAATCCTAGTTAATGGGAATGCAAAGGGTTGGGTTAAGGCTTCTAGAGGTTTGAGACAAGGAGACCCTCTCTCTTCTTTCCTTTTTACTTTAGTAGCAGATGTTCTAAGTAGGTTGTTGTTCAGAGCAGAGGAAATTGGGCTTACTGAGGGTTTTTCTGTGGGGAGGGATAGGACAAGAGTGTCTTTGTTACAGTTTGCAGATGACACTATCTTTTTCTCTAAAGCCTCTTTAGAACATCTTCAAAACCTCAAGATTATCCTTTTGGTTTTCGGGCAAGTTTCTGGTTTAAAAATCAACTTAGAGAAAAGCACCATTTCAGGTATTAACACTAGGCAGGAGCTATTGTCTAGTCTGGCCTCAGTTTTTTATTGTAGAGTGTCTGAGTGGCCTTTATCTTATTTAGGTCTTCCTTTGGGAGGGAACCCAAAGACAATAGGCTTTTGGGACTCGGTGGTTGAGAGAATTTCGAGAAGATTGGATGGTTGGAAAAAGGCCTATTTGTCTTTGGGAGGGAGGATTACGTTAATTCAGTCTTGCTTGTCTCACATCCCTAGTTACTTCCTCTCCCTCTTTAAAATCTCAGCTTCAATTGCCTCAAAGATTGAGAAGATGCAAAGGAATTTTCTATGGTCTGGGGCAGGGGAAGGGAAGAAAGATCATCTTGTCAGATGGGAGGTTGTTAGCAGACCAAAGGAGTTGGGAGGTTTGGGTTTTGGGAAGATTTCTTTGAGAAATATTGCTCTCTTAGGGAAATGGCTTTGGAGGTTCCCTAGAGAAAGGAGTGGTCTTTGGCATAAGGTTATAGTGAGTATATATGGGACACATCCTAATGGATGGAACGCCAACATGGTGGTTAGATGGTCACATAGATGTCCTTGGAAGGCTATTGCTCAAGTTTTCCAGGAATTTTCCCCTTTTGTTCGCCTAGTGGTGGGCAATGGGGAGAGAATTCGCTTTTGGGAAGATCTTTGGTGGGGTAACCAATCTTTGTGCTCGCAATTTGCTGATCTTTATAGAGTTATTTCTGTGAAAAACCTCACTGTTTCGAATGTCCTTGACAATTCCTTTCCATTAGCTTGGAATTTAAATTTTCGTCGCAATCTTACCGATTCAGAAATTGATCTCCTTCAGAGATTAATGTCCTCCCTCAGTTCAGTGCGTTTCTCTCCTTCTTTGGCAGATTCTAGAGCGTGGTCTTTGTCTTCGTCAGACTTGTTTTCAGTGAAATCTTTTTTCTTGGCCTCGTCAAAAGTCTCTAATCCTATTTTGTTCCTTCCGGCCAAGTTTTTGTGGAGTTCAAAAGTCCCTTCAAAGGTTAAGGCCCTCGCTTGGATAGTAGCTCATGGGAAGGTGAACACCAATGATAAGTTGCAATTGAGAAGACCCTACAAGTCCCTCTGTCCTCAATGGTGCATTCTTTGCAAAGGAAATGGAGAGTCGATTGATCACCTTTTTCTTCATTGTCCTGTTACCATTGGACTCTGGAACAAGTTGTTCAAGCTAGTTGGGTTGGATTGGGTCCCTCCAAGGAGTTTTGAGGACATGTTGGTTATTGCTTTTAAAGGCTTGGGGAACTCTTTAAGAGGCAAGACTCTTTGGCAAGTTGCTTGCCTTACTTTGGTTTGGATAGTGTGGCAAGAGCGAAACAATAGGATTTTTAAGGATAAGGGGAGATCGGAAGAGACGTTATGGGATTTGATTTTGTTCTATTCCTCTCTTTGGGCTTCTTGTTCTGCAGCTTTTAGAGGAGTTCCTCTAAATGTGTTACAACTCAATTGGAGTGAGGTTTGCGCTTCAAAAGTTTGAGTTTGTGGGGGTTTCTCTTTGTTTTTAGCTAATGTTGGGTGTTTTTTTGTTGTTCAGATTGTGTAGGAAGGACCTCTCATCCTTCTAGTGGTTTCTTTTGTTTCTTCTTTCTTTTCTTTCTCCTGTATCTTTCCTTCTATTAATATATTTCTCTTCGTTTCTGATCAAAAAAAAAAAAAAAGAGAATATGATGTCATCATTTGTATCATAAAAGTTGGCCTAAGTTGGGAGGGGGAAATATGGAAAGAAAAGCCCACTTAGTCAATTGGAAACTGGTGTGTGTGGGTAAGGAGAAGGGGGGCTTGGCTTGAGGAAGCTAGTTCTCTTGAACAAAGCCTTGCTTGGTAAATGGGTTTGGAGATTCGCTCGGGCCAAGGACGAGCTGTGGAAGCTGCTCATGGCGAAATATGGGCAAGAGGACCTTGGTTGGAGGACTAAGAAGGCAAATGGGGCGTTTGGTGTTGGGGTTTGGAAGGAAATTTTGAAGGAATCTGATTGGTGCTGGGATAATATGGCTTTCAATGTGGGAAAAGGCACCAGAATCAGATTCTGGACTGATCCTTGGTGTGGGGGTGTTGAGCTGTCCCTAAGATTCCCTCAGCTCTATGCCGTGGCTGCCCATAGGAACGCCACGGTGGTAGAAATGTGGGACCAGAATTCTGGTCAAGGAGGCTGGAATTTAAGGTTTTTCATAGATTTCAACGATTGGGAGTTGGACTTGGTAGGTGAATTACTTCAAGCCTTAAGGGGTCAAAGGGTTACCTTGGAGGAAGACTCGGTTTTTTGGAAGGGAGGAAAAAACGGGCAGTTTGGTGTTAAGAATGCATACAGCTTGTTGATCAGCCCCATTGCCTTCGTTTTCCCCAAAAAAGGCATTTGGGTGGATAGAGTCCCAATTAAACTAGCGTTCTTTGTGTGGGAAGCCACTTGGGGGAAGGTTCTTACCCTTGATAGACTTCAAAAGAGAGGGTGACAACTTCCTAATCGATGCTTTTTATGTGGTAGCGAAGAGGAAAATGTAAATCATTTGCTCATTCATTGTACAGTGGCCAGAGTGTTGTGGGAGATTGTCCTTGGTTTGTTTGGTGCCTAGTGGGTTTTTCTAGAAACTGTAAAAGAGGTTCTACTTAGCTGGAAGGGCTCTTTTGTGGGTAAAAAGAGGAAAGAAATCTGGAGATCCATTCCGTTATTTATTTTTTGGATGGTTTGGAAGGAGAGGAATAAACTAGCTTTTAGGGGGGGAGGGGGGAGTTAGCTATTCAGAAACTTAAAAATTCTTTTGTTTGTAATGTGTGGGGCTGGGCAAAATTGTATAGTGGAGTGGAGCCGCGCTCCCTTATAGGCTTCTTGGAGTGGTTAACCTCCATTTAAGGGTTGGTATGTTTTTTGTCTTTTTTTGGTTATGAGGCCTTTGTTGCTTTGTATACTCCCTGTATGCTATGTGGCTTTTTTGCCTTGTGTTAATATATTTCGTGTTTACTTATCAAAAAAAAAAAAAAAAAAAAAAAAGCTAGCCTAAGTTAACACTAATCAATTTTTTTTTTCTTTGATAGGTAAATTTTTTGTCCCTATTGGGACTTGAACTTGGAACCTCCCATAAACCCTCCTCATCCCTTTAACACCAATCAATATTATTAAGGATAAAAGGTTGCATACACTTGACTTTATGGAATTTTGTTTAGTGTGATGCTATTAAGACATGTGCTGCATATTGAAACACATCCTTTCTAGTGCCTTACTTTCATTATGCATTAACACCAAAACGGTTGGATCTGAGTCAGATACTTTGGTCCTCCCTTTTTTTGGTTCTGGTAGAATCATTTACTGCCATGTTACATTTTAGTTTTTGGTGTTAATGGATTTGGTCCCTGAAGCACCAACATCAAATGATTTGATATGTGTTCCATCTAGTTAGAGAAGGCCTTGATGAAGGTAACATAATTTCTTGATCTGGAGGAACCTTTTCCTCGTGCTGCTGACTTCAGGTGATTTTGCTCCCTAATGCAGGTTTTGAGGATAGGTTCCAGAAAGAAGCTAGCCTATGCTCCTCAGCTATTCGTCCTTCACTTGTAAAGGTAATTTCTAACATTTCTATTAGATCAGTCCTACCTATCTCACCGATCAGCATTTATTCCAGAAAGTTAATTTGTTTTGAGCATTTATGAATTTCTTTTCAAACCTTGTTATTGTTGCTTCATTGGATCTTGCATGTGATCCTTCTTCTGATTGTTTGCTTGTTCTGATTGTTTGTTCATTATAGCCCCCAGAATATATGCCGGAGAACTTGACAATGTATTCTGCATGGGTGGGAGGGGCCATACTGGCCAAAGTAGTGTTCCCTCAAAATCAGCATATAACCAAGGGAGACTATGATGAAACTGGACCTTCCATTGTTCACCGAAAATGCTTCTGACACTTTCTATCTGAATGATTTCTTAAATGGTTAGTCATCCTACTGTACTGTAACTTATGATTATGATGATGGGGGAAAATCATCAGTTATGTGGAGTCACAACATGTAAAGAAAAATTCTGAGCAACTTATGTGATATACACTCTTGTAGTGGATAATTGAAATCAAGGGTCAGCCTTTTGTACGCCACACCCATCATGAATTTAATTATTCAACAAAAGAAATCCTCGTTAAAAAAAAAAAGGGAAAGGAAAAATTATCATGTGCCTGTTCAATCTTATATTTGCTTCTCTACTTGAATTTGTTTTTTCCTTTAGGAAAGGTGTATGCCAGTTTTCTGACATTGGAGATGTGGAAAGGAATGATCAGGCTATGATTCTACCATCAACTTTTGACTTGTGGTCAGGTCCCTTGTAGTAGTCACAATTCAGTTTCTTGCATTTTTAATTGCCATTAGGCTCTATATTACTCTAGGATGGACTCTGTAGTTTGCCCCACTAAAGAGTAGTGATTCTGTAGTTGTTTGTTTAGACTGTCTGTTGTTGAGTTCAATTTCTGTTCATGCAGTCCCAACTTTCCTTGGACTTCAACTCATCTCCTTAAACATTAGGCAACTTTTTGAGTTAGCTTACATCTCCACTTCCCTAACATCCCTGGAGATGCACTTCTGGTCCATGGAGATTAGCCTGTACCCCGACAGAAAAATGGATGGAGGGCTGGATCCTCATTCCTCCTCAGTAGAGGATAGCATTCCCTCTCTTAACTCCAAAAAGGTTCATCATCAGTCTAGGCGAATAGCAAGATTTAGGGAAGGGATTGGCTTGATGTGCTCAGTTTGCAAAGTAGGTGTTCAGACTTCAGGAATTCCTAGGCGCCCGGACTGGCAGTTGTTGACAGTTGGTTAAGACTCCTTTCTCAGCTTAGAGTGAATGTAACTAGGATGAACAAGTAGTGTGTAACAAGGGTTTCTCCGAGCTACCATCTAGAGGGCTAAAGCAAATCAGAAAGGCACTTTTGAGAATCCAGCAAATCTAGCTTCTATTTTACCTAAAGATTCATCATGTGGGGAGTTTTCCAATTGAAGCAACCAAGAATTAAAGCTTCAACCCACCAAGCAATGAAGGTTTGGCCCAAGTTGTGATTGTACTCTGGAGTCATTGGCTTCAGAAAGGAGAGAGGGTACAACATGTGGGTTTGAGGGGGAGGGCTCCATTCACTATCGAAAATAATTGATGGTACCTTTGTTAGGTGGTTTGTGCCCATATCCCTTTAGTGGTGTTAAAAGCTGAGGACTCTTCCATTTTAGATTCAAATCCCAGGGAAAACAACATGAATCTTCCCCCATTTCCTTTCTGCATCCAAACAAAGGTAGGGTTTTTCCTACCCTGCATCAAACAAAACTAGGGTTTGTCACTTTGAAAGTGATCTTCTTGTCTTTAAAAGAGATGGTCAATGCAGATGCCATGATTGTACAAAAGAGTGAATGGGTCTTCCCCTAATCCCCTTTTTTCTCCAAGTAACCCACATATTTTTCTTATTTGTCATGTTTGTACATTTGGTAAGCATTTCAAGGTAAGTCCAAATATGAGTCTATCCTTCCACCTTACACCACTTAAACTTCAGAGAGTTTCAAAATTGAAATAAAGGAAAATTGCAAGGTGTGCTACATCACAAGATTGAAATTATGTTTGACATATTTGCTAAGTATTCTATCACTTTTCTACTCTAGACCACTTAAATGCTAAGGAAGTGATATGGGTCTTTCTTGGGAGGTGATGAGCATCCATGAGTCTACCCTACATCACTTAAACATCAGGGAGGTGATTAGGGTTTCTCCCTCTTATCATAATTGGTTATACTTGCAATAGCATAATGATGTTAGAAGGAAATTTTTTAATAAATATTAATGGCTAATTATAATAATTATGGAAGTTTCAAATTTGAAATCATGGAAAATGGCAAGGAAGTTACATCACAGATTCCTACCGTGCATTTAAGAGCTCTGAAACAAAGAATAATGAAGGAAGATGACATGGAGAAAGGGCTGGATTGGTTAATTAATTAATTAATTAAATATAGAAAGAAAATAATGAATTTACACAAAAATATTAAATGATAAGGGTAATTCTTATATTGAATAGAAGCATCTTTGGCTTGAAATCGTTTAAAATACTTAGATCTTGAGTCCATTAAAGTACCTTTTACTAGTGATTTGTCTTTATATTTCATTGAATAGAGTAGAAATAATTGAATTCTAAGAGAGAAAATGTTGGAGAAAAAGCCTACTTTGATGAAGGGGATTTGACATCTCTCACTACTTTATATGAAAATTCAATCAAATCATATTAAGAGATAATATTTAATATTTTTTTCAAACTTGTTTTTAATAAAATTTTGCATTTTACATTTCTCCTTATTGAGGTAAAGTAAAAAATTTCAAAAAGTGAAATTAATATTATGAAACTTTTATTAAATATAAAACAATATTTTTATTAAATTAAAATATTGAATTTTATAAGAAAATGAATATATATATATTTTCACAAGCTAAAATGAAATTTTTTTATAAGAAATTCATAAACTTTTGTAAGTCAGAAGTTGTTATTTAGCTTAGAAAAAAGAGTTTTTATCTTATTGAAAATAAATCCAAACATGGCCTAAGATGCAAAGGGCCAAAAACACTTGAAAATTTGGCTGCAGTGTCATGTATGAAAACACATCTCTATTAAGCAAAATAATACAATAACAAGAGAGTTGACAAGGTAGTAAGCAACAAAGTTTCAATTATGGAGTGGGACCCAAGCCCGCAGTGGCTCAGTGAACAAACACCCCAAAATCCAAAAGCCCTACTTTCCATCCACACATCACAATCTCAACCCCACCACACACCATCTAAAAAAAATAAAAATAAATAAAATTGAAAAGCAAGTGCCCACAACCTTAATCCACAGAGACACACGTACCCACACGCACAAACCCACAAAAAGAACATCCCTATTCTTCATCATTTTCCTTCTCTCTAGTCTTTTCTCCTCACCCCCACTTGTCCCAATTCACCATTGATGCTCTTTTGAGATTGTCAATGGCCAAAACCCCACACACCCACATACAGATACACACCTACACAAGACTTATTTTTCAATTCTAAATGGAAACTGCAACTACTGCATGTCGTCAATCATGAATATACAAATGGGGTGCTCAAGATTTTTGGGATCTCAAGGGTTTCCCACTTGGGAGAGAGATATGACTATCTTTTGGTGTCCCTTTCTTTTGATTAAAATGGAACTACACCAATATATATATCTTATATATACGTGTTCTATATATACAGAGAGATGGGTGATTGAGATTTTTAAGATCTTTGAGAAGCCTCATCATAATAATTGGTCCACTTCCCAGGTTTGTCTTGGTGCAACCCTGTCATGGACTGGTGCATACTCCTGCAAACATGTCATCAAAATAATAACAAATTATTCTCAGCTTTTTCCTGCAACTTTGTTTTGTTTTGTTTTGTCATCACTCCAATGATCTAGCAACCAATCCTAATATTTTATCTAAGTGTTGTGTTTAAATATTATGAAGAGGGTCTGCATTTTCTTGGGGTTGTTGTGGGGATACCTCCATTTTCTTGATGAGTTCTTCTGCCGTGGTTGCTGAAATCATGATATTCCTTGCTGAATCTTCTATGAAACCCTCCTCTACTCCTTTGTCAAATAGGGTGAGCAAGCTGTTATAATACCCATCTACATTCAATAATCCCACCTGTTACAAATTTTAATATCAACAAGAAAAGACTAATTAAAAAAAATCAAATGTTGAAAGGTACCCATTTGCCAAATCTTGAAGATGATTGGAAAAAAGAAAAAAGGACCCATCTTACTGGTTTTTCATGAATTCCTAGCTGTGACCAGGTTATCATTTCTAATAGTTCTTCCATGGTTCCATAACCACCTAAGACACAGTTTAGAACTTTGATTAGAATATAAACAATTAGGGACATGTATGCATACTTGAGTGAAAGGGAGAATATGGTGATATACAGACCCGGAAGTGCAATGAAAGCGTCTGCATTTTTCGCCATTTCTGACTTCCTTTGGTGCATGTCTGCAACTGTCTTCACTTCTCCTATGGTTTCTCCTGATATCTGCGAGTGGGGTTTGAGTTTTGAGTTGTTTCACTGGGAAAAAGTATATGTTAAATGACACTTAGAAGAAGGAAAATTAAGTATTTTTGAGGGAAGAATGATGGATAGTATTACCTCATGTGGCAAAAGAGCTCTAGGAATTACTCTAATACAAAAAGAAGACGAAGAAATATGTAAATTGTCTTACTGAAACCCAAAGAAAAAGCAAGGGACTAATAATGTGGGAAAAATGAAAAGTACCCAAGAACATGGCAACCTCCATTGAAAACAGTCTGAGAGATTAAACCCATTAGGCCTACACTTCCTCCACCATATACCAAATCAATCTTTCTCTCAACCTGAGAACCAAATAGAAATGATAACAGGAAAGAACCCAAAAGATGCAAACAGATGAAGAAGAATCTATGTACATATATCCCCTTAAATTGATTTTATTACCAGAAGATTACCAAGCTGAAGAGCGGCTTCACTGAATGCAGACTTGTATCCAGGTCTGCTACCACAGAAGACACAAATTCTTTTGAACCTTTGTTTGTTTTGATTTGTTGCAGATGTACTGTTTTCTTTTCCTTCCATTCTTCTCCCAAGAAGGGTAGTGGGAAGAAAGGAGGGAAGGGAGGTATTTGCAAAAGATGTATGAAAGATTGTGTTTTGAGAGAAGCTAGCAGAAGAAGCAGAAGCAGAAGCAGACACCTTTGCTTTTGATTCTCTCCACACCCCTTTATCCAAACACTTCTTTTTGTCTGCTTAAACAAGTACTTGGTGTTGGTGAACAGCCCAACAAGAGCCCATCTCCATCTCTCCTTTTATCCTCCTCTCCCCTCCCTCCCTCCCTCCCTCCCTCTCTCTCTCTCTCTCTCTCTCTCTCTCTCCAAGAGGCCAATAAATATTTTATGACTGTTTTGTTGAATTTCTGAGAAAACCCATACCTATCATCTTTCCTTTTGTGTCCATCTCACCATTGCCTTCGCTTTTCTCATTTTATTGACCGCCTTTTCATCCTTGATGGGCTTTTGGACCAGTAGTTGCCCCATGCCTGATGGGCCTTGGACCAGTAGTTGAAGATATGGTCCAATTTCTTTTCTATATTTTTTATCATATGGCCCCTTTTAATCCTCTCTCCCTCTCCCTTCATCCATCCTTACAGCTTAGACAAGTAGGGTTAATCTCTCTCTCTCTCTCTCTCTCTCTCTCTCTCCAACCTTAATGGGCTCTCTCTGTCTCTCCATTCCCATCTTTAATGGACCTTGGACCAATAGCTAATAATCTCCTCTCTCGCCCTTCATCCCCAATGGGTGTTGGACCAATGCTTCAAGACAATGCCCATTAGTTAACCACCTCTCCTTTGATCACTGACCCATCTCTAAATCAAATAAACCCCTTCCAAACCACATTCCTCACATGGTTTCTAGATCCAAATCCATCACATCATAAGTCTGATCATCATTATTGGAAAATGCAGGCCCACCCAAAAAAGAAAACAGAAAAGAAAGAAAGATTATCATTCGGAGAAAGATTATTATTGTACCACTTCCATGGAGAAGCATGTTGAGAAAGATAAGAATTCATTGCATGTTTCATTGTACCATCTTCAAATCTATGCATGACACAGTGTGGGACCATCCAAAAGTTGCAAACAGTCCTTGAAATGGACCCATATTCCAAATCACCATTCACATTTCTGTTACTTTTCACAGGCCTGCCTGTTCTTAGCTAATAATTTAGTGTTGTACCACAACTAAGGGTTTTCAGTGCTACATTTCTTTTTTACTCTCTCATGTTTCACTTAGTTTGAGAAGATACTTTATGCTACAAACTTTATGGCCATTTTACCATGCCCACTTGCTTTTTCACCCTATCATTTATTCTCCATTTCTCTTCCCTTTCCTAAAATCCACATGCTTCATTCATCCATTTTCAATCTCAAACCCTAAAGCCATCTTTAAAGTTAAAACCTAACTACAAATCAAAAGAAAACTTTATTCTAAGAAAATATTTGTAGAGAAGATATCATCACTTAATATTAATAAAAATTAAAATTTAAAGAATAAATAGTAGAGAAGATAATATTACTTAATATGTGAAATCTCCTAATCACATCTTTTGAAAATCAAAGTAAAACCCTTTTAAAAAACTATTTTCAATTTTGAAATTTAATATTCCTTCAATTATGATGTAGATATACAAATTCTCAACAATTAAATATTTGTTCCAAATATTTAAATTTACACACCTAAATTGGGTTATCCAAGATCTACCCCAAAATTTGAGAGTATCCAACATACAAAGTTTTATGATATGGGTGACGTATCATATCCAAAATCCAATCTATTTGCATCCCAATTCATTATTCTCAATAATTGTATTTAACTATTTTCTCCTTCCCTTGAGATTTCTTTTGAAGCATTCTCATTGATTTTTGGGTATGGAACATGTTATGTTTGTACTGTGGGTGATGATGACTTGTGGAGGCAGAGAGAATAATTGAGATTGAGTCAACTACAAAATCATTGTTTCTTTACAACAAGGAAGTACCCTTTTTTTCCTGTTTTGATTGATATGATGAGTGAATATCATGTTTTTATTATTATTATTTTTTAACATTTAATTTCAATAGTGAATGACACATTCCATTTGTTGCTTGTAAAGGAGGAATCAATGTCCTTTTACTTTTGTTGTTACTCAATCCATGGATGGAACTTAGATTATTTGAATAGCAATGATGCATGAATGCAGCTTTTTAATCAACCTTCTTCCCTAGATGTTTTTCATGGGCCTTTCAATTTTGAATGTATCATTGGCTTTATATGTGTTGAATTAAGGTTTAAGTCAATGTGATTGAAAACAAATTGTAATAATATGGTTTTATTTAAATAAATAGTTTTACAAACATAATCGAGATGAGTTTGATACTGTATATTATAAAAAGATTGACATTTTTCATTAATCGAATATTGTTGTTCATTTTAAATGACATAAGTTATAATATTTTATAAAATCAAAGATATTTATTTGGGTTTCAATCTCAATAATATTACATTAATTACTAGATGTATTTTATATAGTGCAATATTTTAATCGAAAAATTATATAATATGTTATCATTTTCATCAAAGAATAGTTAATGTATAGAATTCAATATAAAGTGAAATTGAATCTTAGTTTGGAGTTTTCCTTTTACTTTATTATTACTCTATGTTTACTAGTATGTTTTTTATTTTTTATTTTATATTGACCAAAGCAAAGGGAAAAGCAAAAAGCTTTGGCTTTGGACCCAACCCTAGAAGAGGATAGGCTTCAAAAGAATAGTACTACCTTCAATCAATATAACTAAAGTTCCTATCTCTTGTATATATTTAACAAATACTCCTTGGTCTCCATTCAATAATTCCCAAGACTAACATCCACCAATGACAATAATTAACATATATAAATACAAACCCTAATCTATCTATGGCCTATAAAAGAATGGATTAAACTACAATAATTAACATATATAAATACAAACCTAATCTAATCCATAGTCCATAGACAAATGGATTAAACTACAACAAGATTCCTCTTCTCTCTCCCTCTCTTATTATATAGTACATAAACCTAGCTAGCTAGATTCTTCTTTATCCCCTTTAAAATACTATTTCTTTTAGTTAATAAATGTACATTTGAAATATTTGAACAATCCTATTTTAAAACTCCCATCAGTTAGATGATTCCCAGCTTCAAAAGTTAGTTAATTTGGGGTCATTGTCATCATCTGCCCTTTAATGGAAAGTAACTAACTAGAGAGGTAGAGATAGAGATAGAGATCAACCTATTTATGTGAAGTAGCTTGACAAATTCATCAAGATAGAGTGTATAGGTGTAAATATATATAGGATGGAGTCAACTGATTGAGATATAGTCATTGAGAGAGCTCCATCACCATGATTGTGTTGCTGCTCAAAAGTCTACATCAATATATATTATGTAAATGATTTTTGTCACTTTGACAATGAAGTAATTTCATGGTATTTGGGGATGGTAGGTATAGAGGAAATTTGAGGATTGGGGTTTGGCTTTGCTTTAATAAGGGTGGGTAGATTGGACGATTTTAATTACCCTTTTTTGTTTTAAAGAGGAATAAAATATTATATTGAACTCAAAATTTGAATCATTGATGTGATATGATTAAATTTAAACTGTTTGATAAATGTATAAAGAATAAGGAGTTGGGTATAAAAAAGTTGGATCAAAATATAAAAAAATATGGCCAATGTACAAAACAAAAAGAAATCAATATAAAGTAATAAAACTATTTTAAAGATATAAAGTAATCAAAATTTTTTTGTCTCGCTTTTGCTTTGAGGGGTTTTTTTTTCTTGGATAACACTTTTTGATGTGGTACAAAAATGTCTTCTCGTACCATAGTTTTACCCTCAAATATAATCTTGGGTATTGTAAGAATTACTAGGTTTAAAGCCATAATTCACACATATTTCTAAATATATCTCTAGAAGAAAAAAAATAGGTTAATATATATCCATCCATCATAAGTATTATGAACTTTTTATATGATAAAAGAGATTATTAAGATTTAGTTATTTCATTGAAGGTCATGATAGTATGACTCTCCCTTATCAACTTGATTCAAATCTCTAAATAATTGCAATAATGTATTACTTCAAATAAATATATCATTATTTGATGCATTTTTTCCTTAGTGCATGACACGTATATTACAATGATTAGGATAAAGTGTTGCAATCCCATGAGAATAGGTTAAATCCAAAACCCATTTTCGATTCAATTGTAGACTACAACTTACTTGCATGAAACCATAATCGACGACTCTTGATTGCTAATGGGTCATATAGTTTGGTGAAATAATTCCATTGTTTTGTATGCATTACTTGTCATACTATAAGAGTCGATCATGCTTGAAGTCTTTACCCTAATCACTACTAATTGAAGTTCAATAGAGAAAATAAATCATATATTATTTATGCAGGAGATTTTCATGACTTTTGTCAACTTTTAAAATGTTTCAATTATTTGGTGTAAGTAGACCGTAAGATTGATGTCTATAACGTAAAATACTTCTAGCATTCTTGCACATAATTTTAAATATATTTTTATATAGAAGTGATCCATATCTATTTTTCATTAGTTTATAAGATGGTTTAAAGTGATTATTAAGACTTGAATATTGTTTCATTGAGAAACATGCTAATATGGCCCGGTCTAGAATGAGTTTTTGGCTTTGGTTCAAATTTCATTGCTAAGTAAATCTTTGATATTTAGCTAGGTCATTTTAAACAAATGTGATCAACTACTTCAAAAATATATTCTCGTTTGATGCAACTTTTTTCTTATGTCTTAAGGGATACCCATGCTACAATGGTTACAAATGATTGCAATCCCATGTGGGTGAGCTAACTTTAAAAGCTGGCTCCCATAGAATTGGAATCATTATTGATTTTCGATCAATCATGTAGTGGTAATATTGTTCCCAAGTGTTGTATACCCACCATCTCTTCCTATATTGGGGTTTGGTTTGAACTTGGGCGTGGGCGTGGGCCTGGCCCTGGAAGCTACAGTTTGGGATGACCCACCTCTCTTATTCTCATGAATCACAGCCTTACACTAATGCTTGAAAATTCCAATATTCTTATTTTTTTTCAATTAATAGTCTTGGTCACATCTTGGGTTAGGGTTTGGTAGAGATCCTTATTCATTCTTAAGAACATAAAAAAAAATTTAAATATAAGATGAAAAAATCTCCTCCTGATTTTCTCTCTTTTTCTTTTATATTTTGTCTATAATTAGACAATAGAATTAGTATTCATTTATTTTTGCCTCCTTGTCTTTTTTTATTTTATTTTTTTTTAATTTCTAAAGAGAGGTTTAGTATGAATGGTGGCAAAGGGGGTGTGATTCATGTGGTTCATGGGGACACGTATTTGCCTCATAAAGTCAAATTTATTGATAAAATAGTGATTGGTTAGCTCAAAAAATGCAATGTGAGCACCAAGCAAGGATTTCCATATCCTTGAGTGGGTATGATTTTGTTTGTTTCTTTAAAAAGTTGGCTAACTCTTTTAGGTAATTTAAGGACAAATGATAATTTTTTATTTCTTTTAATATTTGAGTAATGAAATTGAGACACTTGTCATGTTGGATATGGCACATCTAAACCCTAGGTCAAGTCACATATCGAGCTTAAAGAACCAACACAAGAATAACATTTAAAATAAGATAAATGCGGCTACAATTTAAAAGCAATGTTTTTTTTTATTGTTTTAATTATTTATTGAAGATTATTTTGTTATTTTTTCAGATTGAGCCTTGGACATGAAAAATTAGGATATCTTAAAAAAAAAAGTTACATGTGATCCAAATGATTCATCTTTGGCATTACATTTTATAACTTTTTGTTTAATTTTATGCAAAATCATTTGTCTTTGCTTGAAAAAGTAATTGAAGAGGTAGGTTAGAGTGAATGGTGTCCCTTTTTGTTCATAATGTATATTTGTTAAAAATAAAAAATAAAAAAAAATAAAAAATAAAATATGAATTAAGCTAAATAAATTATTTGTATTTTCTTTTATGTTCAACCTTACAAAATCTCATTAATCACGATGTTCATTTGTTTTTTATTTACTTTTTATTTTGTATGACCTCATAAAATCTTATCGACTTGATAAAAACATTATACCATGATTATGATACCTTCATAATTAAAGAAAAAAATTCATATTATTATATAAATAATAGACTCCTCTTAATTATATAGGAATCTTTAAAATCATGAAAAAACCGAGAATTTAGAATGGGTGATTTCTTTATTGGAGGGAATAGACTTCAACATTTAATGTGGAAAACATATAAATTTGTAAAAAATATCATACATACAGGCAACTTCTAAATTATACGTGCACATCCTTGAATCATACAACTTCTATGAGAGGTAGACCAACCCTTACACAAACATTTTCATAATATTTGTTTTTCCTCTCTCTCTCTCTCTCTATGTATATACTTCTCATTTTTTTTGAAGTCAAATGAAGCTTTGTTCACGTGTGGCCTTTACACTTTGAGTAATGATGATTAATACAAAGAAACATGTATAAGGTGTCATTATCAAAGTTATGGCTCTCTGGTTTATAGCACCTAAGGCCCTGCTTGGGACCATTCTATATATTATTGTAGCCTGGTCCATTACCTACTTTGATTTGGGCATGATTTGGATGCCCAATCTACTATCTTTTTGCTTTTGGTTGCAGCCCATCATCGTCAATGGAGCCCATACTGATAGGAAGTAGAATTCAATCTCTCTATTAAAAAAAATTTATTGAATGCAACAACATTGTCTGCTAACACATACTAGGGTTTTACACATTATCAACTGCAAACTGAGGTAAGAACAAACCTTAACTGCAATGAATCACTAAATCCCACCAAAGTATCCCTAATTGCAGTATATAATCCATACATTTTTGTTGTTTTAACACATAAATTAATAGAAACTATATGTATAAATAATAGATATTTACAAAACCCTAGCTGGATAATTCAACCTCTTCTTCTCAAGAACATGTTGGAGATACCCTACCCCTAGTCTCCAACTCCATGACATTCATACACGTAGAGTTCGCTTCTCGGTCCTCTTCGTATGATACTAGGTCTATATCCTGCAGCACAATGCCTTGGCAAGGGAAGGTGCTGCTGCAGTTGAATTTTATGGCCATTTCTGATGCACTTGTGCCTTTGATGTTCTTGTAGACTACGCCTTTTATTTGGACAGCCGAGTCCTGCAAGCCATTGGATGGAGAATAGTTGTGTGGAAGTCAGACAAATGAAGGGCTGTGATTGAGTTTGAAGTTGATGATTAGGGTTTACCTGTTCTTCGCATGGAGTGTCTTGATCACAATAGTTTTGGTCTATGATTATGGGATTGCTCACATTTTCCATTATAATGTTTTGAAATACTATGTTTTTAGCATACCCTGATCCTCCCTGCATCAAAACAACAAAGCAAAAGAATATTAGTTTTGGGTGTTCAACAGTGTAAATAAATTGACAGATTTTTTCAAATTAATTGCTTTCTACATCACATACAATGATACAATGATAGTTATTATTATTTTTTTTTTTTTATAGAAATATGGTAAGGATATTCTCGATTTTATAAATCCTTACTTACTATGATAAATTAATTTCACTAGAAGTTGAATAACATATCCTACCGCTATGATTTTACTTGTCTATACATCATTTCATTCGATATTTTTAGATCCCACCTTTGTTTTGATGGTTACATATCACTATGTAGTTAAAGCATTTCTAATTATGAATAGACTTCTATGACCATAACATATTTGTAATTTACTTGAACATGAGCAAAATTGCTTGGGGGATTTTTTTTCCATGATTGTCATTTATTTGTTTTATCTTCTGTGGGTAATATAATATGTCAATAAAAAGCTTACCATATATAAGAATAATATAATATCAATTGTTCTTTAGTCATGCACACATTTATATATACATTTGATTGTGTGTGAATATGACTAAGTTATATAGGACACTTAAGAAAGGATGATTCAAAGCCAAGTCTTTGTGTGTGAATATGACTAAGTTATATAGGACACCTAAGAAAGGATGATTGAAAACCAAGTCTTACCTGCCAAGTCTTTATTCTCACTCCATTGGTGGTTCCTATGAGTTTTGCCTTATTCACCATCACATTTGAAACAAAGGCTTCTGAATTTCCTTCTCCTAAGCTCCCAATGCTGGAAATGAAAATCATGTGAAGTGGGTAAGGGAAAGGTAGTTGAAATTGAACCATGTTTATCAGAATGTTCTTCAAAAATAGAACATTTTAGGGTAACAAACCCTTCCTTGATGTGATACAACTACTGTACAAAAATGCCTTTGACTTTTTAAAAGAAAAAAAAAATGCATGAAATGGCATGCTGTTTTCTCTATCAAGTTTTGTTTAATAAATGACTAAAAGTCTGAAAAAACACTTCAAAGATTGCGTTTAACTTACTTTTGTTAAATTATTTCTTTTGTCAACTAAACTTTTACAATATCAATGCTTTTAATTTTATAGGAAGCTTGGAAAGGTAGGAAGAAGAGAAAGGATTAAGATTAAGGTTTAATGGGGGATGTACAAGATAAAGCCTATGAGGATGATTTTCAATTGAAAAAAAAAAAAAAAAACCCGGTGTTGATCAAGATTTAGCAGTGGGGTCATTTAGTACTATTTCTCAATTTGAAAAAAGGAAACCTCCGATGGATGCTGTTAGAAGTCTCAAACTATTTGTCCACGTAAATTAAATTCGAATTATAAATACTTATAATTTTATAAAAAATTATATAAAAATATTATATTTGCCCTCCTTGGGAGTTGGAACTAGTTGAGTATAGAGTTGGTTCAAGTTGAGATATTGAACCTGATTCCATGACCTGGCCCACAGGTTACATCCAGGGCTTGAACATTTTTGGACCCATTTACAATGGAAATGCAGTCATCACCTTCAACCAACATAAAACAAAAACATCAAAGTCTCATGAAAGATCAAAAGTCCTCTTATGTCAACAATATTCAATTATTTTTTTTCTCTAGGTTTAATTACCTGTTCTGATAACACTGCTAATGATCTGAACATTTTGAGAGCCTGTCACATGAATTCCATCAGTGTTGGGGCTGTCCTCTGGTGCAGTCAACATGACATTAAAAGCTTGAACATCCACAGATTGCTCAAACCTAACATGCATTTGCTGGGCATTCTTTATATTGAGGCCACACACTCTCAAATTCTCGCATCGCCTGAAGGTTACCGCCTGTAAACCAAAGGAATTCGATAAAAAAAGACCGTCCCCATCTATTATTTCATGCTAAGTAAAAGCTTTACAAGACAAAGATTGGGGATCAAGGGACTTACAGTTGGTGCCACAGTGCAAGGCTGCATGTAAAAGTACTAGTAATTAGTCCTTATTAATGACAAATAGAATTCAATTAAGTCAAAGGATTTCTCATACTTGAGTTTTGTTGATCTTGCATGAATTTTTCCACCATATCTTTCCATTGCCATCGATGGTTCCTTGACCTTCTACTATGAAGTTTTTTATGTTGTTGAACAAGAGCCAATGCCTCCTATCTTTCGCATAGTCAGAACGATCGTTGGAAGCCACGATCATTCCCAAGATCTGGTATGTTTAATCATGAAAGATTTTGAGTTTTTGGGTGATGGAACTATGGAATTTGATCATACTCTACATATAATTAACTAAACTGATGATCACCTTTAACATTACAAAATCAGATTTGCAAGGGCCTGAAAAAGTAATTGGCTTAAGACGGTACTTTTTCTCAGGGACAACAAGCACACCTACGTTTGAAGAACAAGTCTCTTTCCAAGCTTTCTTGAATGCCTAAAAACCGAAAAATGAATCAGAATTCAATCAAACAGAGTTGAAAACTATACCAATTACTGTCTCCATTGTTGATGGTACCTCAGTATCATCTGTTATTCCATCACCTTCTGCTCCATAATCGTCAACATTCACCTCTCCCAGCAAGGTTGCAGGAGTACCCAGCTGATCATATCTCATGGAATCGATGATTTCAGGCTCGTACTCCATCTTCAGGTTCGCGAACCTCTCCTCAAAGTCATCATTCCGGTCATCATGAATGGTGCCAAAGAATGAAGGGTAGGCACTTGGATCATAACCAGGTGCTTGATCAAGAAAATTAGCAAGAGGGTCATCCTGGAAACTGCTAGAACACAAAGAAGAAGAGATCAAAGTGAAGAAAAGTGAGAGAAAAAGGCTTCGTGGGAGCATTTTGTGAGAGATCAAAGCTTGGTAGAATGGTCTAATGAGAGTAAAACTGCTATGTCATGGTGGGCTTAAGGGGCTTATACATTTATAGAAAAAGTGAACTGAAGTTGGTTTTGGAAGAGAAATATGGAGATGAGAATGGAGAATGTGGACAAGCAATTGGATGATTGAGAATGATTTTTCATGAGTAGAGGTATAGATTGGGGTATAAGAGATTGAGACGAAAGGTTTACTTGTTTGTTTAGCAAGACTTTAACCTCACATTTTCTCTATGACGAAGAAATTCAGTGGTTAGTTACTGGTATTACTTGTGTACCAACTCAGATCCATCAGCAAACTACGCATTACTTTCTACAAATATCTATAGAATGGTATCATCACAAACTTTACTCAATCGAGTTCTCTCTCTCTCTCTCTAGATATATATATATATATATACACTATAATTCACATTTCATTGCTATATGAATTTTCAAATACAATGATTAATGAAATAATAAGTGTGATTTGAATAATACATCTCTTTTTGGGGTTAATCCTCCTTGACATCTATTCACATGGGAAAGATCTTAGTTGACATGCCTTATTGCATTGAAGATGACCCGTCTTCCAATTAGCAATGCTAAAGCAGTTCTTCATGAAATGACTTGTTTAGAAAGTGTACTTGGAAAAAAAAAAAATACAAATTAACATTATTCAAATTCATATAGATATGGTTTAGTATTGGGGTCAAACAGCCATGGGTATATATAGAATATATATCCCATGCATTTTGATTGTGTAAATTTTGAGCAAAAGAAAAAGGGTGTTAACCAATTACCTATCTTATCTCATGCACATGTCTATCACCATCACATAATTAATAGAATCATGCTCGTCAAAATCAACTTGGTAATCATCACCAAATACCAAAAATATGGACCCCAACCCATCCAAATGAGGTGGGTTTTGGTTGAAAAGAAAACCTTTTGTCAGATTAGGCAGCATTGTTACCAATGTACCTTTCTCTAAAATGTTAAATTTGGAGAGATTGAACCCAATTATGAATCAAAATTTATCAATTTTATTTTAAAAATATTTTCAATTCTTTTAGCATTTTAAGAATGAGTAAATGCTAGATTTTTCTATCAAAGCCAAACAATAAATAAGTGCCCTTAGCCTTGATAAAAACAAGTCATTTCTCTTTGAGTCCATACTATTCAAAAGGAGTATAATATTTTATGTATTCAAATATTCTAATTTGGATTTTAAAATGTTACAAAATTTTGTGTTTACAAAATTATAAGATAAATCAATGTATTTAGTAAAAAACAAAGAGTCAAAGTTGTTTTAAATAAATTCAAAATTCAGGTCATGAGTGAGCTTGGGTCGGTTTTGGGTCACATGGATTCAAGCTAGGAGCCCCAAACATGACCTAATTAAACACCATAGCCAACAATATGAAAATGACAAGAATAAATAAGAGATGATATTGTGAAAGAGGTGGGGGCTAAGGTTGGGTAGAGTGAGTTAGGGATGTTAGAAGTATCAATCTTTTTAGGTAATTTAGTAGCTTGTAAAGAAGGTGAGTTTATAGTAAGAGAATGGGATTGGCGTGTGGTTGTGGGAGTGAAACAAGTGTTATAAAATAGCATCATTAAGACTTGGCGTGGTGTGTTTGTGAAAGTGCATGGAGAGGATGATGATGATGGTGATGGAGTATGGAGTATTTAAGTTAGTTGTTCTTGTCACCACTCTAAGGCACCTTGTCTTTGAGACATAATTAAATTTTTAAGACTTCTTTGAATGATGCTTTTTTCAATAGATAGTTAACTAGTCACCTAATTGTGTTAGTTCTTGAAATGGGTATTTGTTTTTTCTTCTTACTATAATCTATTTTGTTTTATCTTCATTAATCTATTGGAATGGTTGTGAAATTTTTAGGTTATGTTTGGTTCTAAAAAATTTGAGAGAAAAAGTGAAGAAAAAAAATAGAAAGGAAAAAAAAAGAGGAATAGTGAAAAAAGAAAAAATGAAAATAAATATAAAATAAATAAAATCTTTTTATACATTGTTTTAGATTTTTTTAACTTATTTTCCTTGATTTCATAAAAATTTTAAAATTTTAAAATATATAAATTTATAATTATATTTGATTTTCTTTTATATTTTTTTATAGTGAAATTAAATATAAGAAAACTATTTTTCTTAATGTTTTTTTTTTTAATTTTTTCTAATTCTTTGTTAAGATGTTATTTATCAAATATTATTTAGAAGCTTTTTAGAAGAGAAAGTGAAAAGTAATTTAATCATGTCGAGAAGTAATTTGATTACATTTGAAAGGAAAATTTTCTCCAAATACCTTGTAATATGATTATCGTAATTCAATTATTAATATTTAATTTCACTTGAACAAGTGATCAAAACATGAGGATATGACACCTTTGTGATATTGAAGAATTAATCGACATTCATAATTAATCTAGGTTAACATCATATATGAAATATAAGAAAAAAAAAATTCTACATATTTCTATTACCTTTGGATTAAAAGTAGTTGTTGCCTGTGGATTAAAAGTAAATGCTCTAAAAACAATAATCAATTTTCAAGTTTCAAATTTTTTCATGATGATTCACATTTCCTACTGCATTTTCTTTATTTTTTATACATATATATATATTTTTAATTTCTTCCTTTTATTCCCTCTCATCATTGAAAGACAAAATCTCTATTTGATTGATTTTTCATCAATTTGATTAGTCCACTTAGTCTATTAATTAGAAATAAAAATAAGAATAAAAATTCATTCTTATGAAATCAATTTTACTTTATATATCAGATTTTGATCGTTTTTTATTTATTTTTTATTTATTTTATTTTTTATGATGTGACTATCTTTATTCTCACTTCTATTTTCACATGCCTAATGTGCACCCATTCACATATGATACTTAATCCACTTTTCTATTAGGTGAACATCATATAGTATTAAGTGAAAGATTAGTTAATTAATGGTTTATAAATTTGGGTTTTCCTAATTTGTCATGATGTAGTCAAATTAAGACATGAAATTTAGAATTTGATGACATGTAGCATAAGACTAATTAGAAGTGTCACCTTAATCATTGTTTAGTTGAATTTTAGATTTCCATTTCCAGGCAACCAAGCAAAGATGGATTGTGTGACCTTCCTTCCTTGGTCTTTTGGCTACTTGATTTGGATGAGGAATGATAGAGAACTTGGTTTCAATTATGAAACATTTAATCATTGGATTGTTTGAATGTAATAGAATTATTAGTTGATTTAATTGTACTAAAATCTTAGGGCATGTTGAATTTAGAATCTTAGATGAGTAATTTTTTTAAATATTTTTAATAATTAAAATAATATAAATTTAAACCATTGATATATCTTATTTCAACCATTCTCTATCTCTATCTTTAAAAACTTTTGTTAAGGGACAACCAGAAAAATAATATATTAATGCTATTCATTATTATTAAAAAAATTAAAAATTTTAAATATTAATTATGAAAATCTATAAAATTATACAATCAAAATACTAAAAACATTAAAAAAAAAAAGAGGTTTAGATTTTATAAAAAAAAAATCACCATTAACCTTTAAAGGAAAATATCAAAAGAATTAAAAAATAGTAAGAAAAACAGTTAGAAAATTTCAAATTGGGTTGGACTTTTCAAGGTTTGTTGCTTGTGGGTTTTGGGCTTTGATTGGACAACCCAGCTCAAGTAGGCCCACAGTGTTATCGGCCTAGCAGGCCCAATAGTTCCCACTACTTTTGGGCTCATTTAGGGATTGAACATGGAAGTTCGGAATTAGTGATTTAACTATTTCTGTGTATTTATTTAAGATGAAAAATATATAAATTTTTTGAATTTCTGTTAATTATGTGGACTCATTTGATAGATAACATCTACATGATATGATGAAGCAACCCTTGCACATAGAATTTTCTCATAGTGTTTGGTTTTTCTTCTTTATCAAAATTATGGCCTCTAGTTTATCTGCTAAGGCCCTGTTTGGAACCAATCTATACTTGTACTGAAAAGCTGGCTTGGTCCATAACCTACTTTGATTTGGGCATGCTTGAAGTATTATGACAATGTTTTGGTGTGTAGGAATGAACATTTTATTCATTTTTTCTCATTTGTTTTCATATTTGGATAACTTAAATGATAATAAGATTGAAAAAAAAAACCTAGTAAATTTTTTTTTTTTTTATGATTAATTTATCTTCATTATTGGTAGGTATTTTGATTCCTTATGTTAGAATTACTATTTTATCACATCATTTTCATTAGGTTTGTATGATTTTTTTATCATTAATTTTTATTTATTGAATGAATATTATTTTTGTTAGTTTATTATGTAGCTAGAAAAATCTCAAAAATGTTCTTTAAATGAAAATAAAAAATTATATTATATTGTGTAAGAGTATTATTGTCAATTTATTCAATCCTCCATTCCCATTCCCATCGTTACCAAAAATTGAAATGAAAACAAATTCCAATATTATATTCCTAAGTACATCCAAATACAAAAATTGAAATCGCTAAATTTATTCTTATTTAAATGGCTAAGCTTGTGCACAAAATTAATTCAATGAAAATATCATTTTCTTGCTTTAACATAGTCCAACACACTTTTGATGGGTCTATATATTATCTATCAAGATGTTATATTTATTTTTCACACAAATTAATAAGATGACTTGGAGCCTAGACCTAGCCAACCCCCCCTCACCATATCACATATGCTACTTCTGATTGTAACAACATTGTGTGCTAGGGTTTTACACATTGTGCAACTTCAATATGAGTAACAACAAACCATAGGTATAATCTTCATTGTAGTAAACCATCACCAAATCCCCCCAAGTTATCCCTAGTTGTAGTATATAATCCACGTGTTTCGCGTTTTTAACACAAATGACACTTACTATATGTATAAGTAATTGATGTTTACAAACAACTTAGATGGATAATTCAACCTTTTCTTCTCAAGAACACTATGGAGAAACCCTCTCTTGTCTCCAACTCCATGACATTATTACATGCAGAGTTAATTTGCTTCTCAGTTCTCTTTGTATACTAGATTTATATCCTTCTGCACAATGCCTTGGCAAGGTAAGGTCTTGCTGCAGTTGAATATTATGGTCATTTTTGTTGCACTTGTGCCTGTGATGTTCTTGTAGACTATGTTTCTTATTTGGACAGCTGAATTCTGCAAGCCATAGGATGGAGAATAATTGTGTTGAAGGCAGACAAATGAAGACTTGTGATTGAGTTTGAAGTTGATGATTAGGGTTTACCTGTTCATTGCATGGAGTTTCTTGATCACAGTAGTTTTGGTCTATGATTATGGGGTTGCTCACATTTTCCATCTTAATGTCTTGAAATACTATGTTTTCAGCATACCCTGATCCTCCCTACATCATAACAAGAAAGAAAGAAAGAAAAAAAAAAAATTAGTTTTGGGTGTTTAAAAATATAAATAGAATGATGGAATTTTCGAATTAATTGCTTTTACAACCGATATGATAATATATGTGAATTAATATATATATGTATTTTAATCAAAACCATGTACATACATGAGCAAAAATTTTTAAAAAATATGAGATTTTAATGTGGTTCAATGATGAATGCAATTCTTATGTCCGTGGAGTGTACCAACACTCAACAATCCACTTATCAAAGGAAGAAAAAGGAGTACAATGGTGAAGTTCCTAGAAAAAAACACCTAATTACAACGGCACTTTTTGAAGAACTAAAATCCTAAAACATAAAAGGTCAGGGTTAAATGTAAAATAAAGACAAACTCGTCATTCATTATATAAAATCCTACGAATTGATTGGGACTGATTCATGTTTCACAATTCAACAAGAACACAAACATATATTTAACAGTATTATCTTTTAAATGATTTTGTAGATTATGAATAAGTTATATGAATAACTATTTTTAAATGGGAATATGGTATATAAACTTTGGATTTTATACATATTTACTTACCATGAGAAAAAACTTTTTTTCTTTTTTTTTTTTTTTTTTTCTCACACACATTTGTTTAGCCTATATGATTAAGTTATATAGGATACCTAAGAAATTAAGGATGGTTGAAAACCAAGTCTTACCTGCCAAGTCTTTATTCTCACTCCATTAGTGGTTCCTATGAGTTTTGCCGTATTCACCATCACATTTGAAACACGAGCTTCTGACTTCCCTTTTCCTAAGCTCCCAATACTTATCAAAATATGAAGTGGGTAAGGAAAAGGTAGTTGAATTGAACCATGCTTATCAAAATATTCTTCAAAAATAGAACATTCTAGGGTTTTTCTAGTTTTTTATTTTTATTTTCGCAATCAAACTTTTTCACAAACTATTCTGGGGTATGATAGGATATAATATTCCAGAAAAATCTTTTGCTTGCCCTCCTTGGAACTAGTTGAGTATAGAGTTTGTTCAAGTAGAGATATGGAACCTGATTCCATGACCTGGTCCACAGGTTACATCTATGGCTTCAATGTTTGTTGATCCATTTACAATGGAAATGCAGTCATCACCTTCAAACAATAAAACAAAAGCATCTAAGTCTCATGCAAGATCAGAACTCCTCTGAATTTAATTATTTTTTCTCTTGGTTTACCTGTTTTGATTACAGTTTTAATGATCTGAACATTTTCGGACCGTGTCACATGAATTCCATCAGTGTTAGGGCTCTCCTCTGATGAAGTCACCATGATATTAGAAGCTTGAACATTCATAGATTCCTCAAAGCTAACATGCATTTGCTGGGCATCCTGTACGTTGAGGCCATACACTTTCAAGTTGTCGCATTGGACGAAGGATACCGCCTGTAAACCAAAGGTGTTCGATAAAAAATCTGTATATCTCCATCCTCATACATAAAACTCCTATAGAATAATACTTTTATGACTAAGAGAAGTTATGATCTTTATCGAAGTTATTGATTTAAAGAGAGCATTATGTTTCTACTGTATAATACTTATTCATCTTATTATTTTATGCTAAGTAAAACTTCACGAGACGAAGATTGAGGATCAATGGACTTACTGTTGGTGCATTGGTGCAAGGCTGCATGTAAAAGTACTAGAAGTTAGTCCTTTATTAACACGAGTAGAATTCAATTCAAAGGATTTTTCATACTTGAGTAATGTTGATTTTGCATGAGTTTTTCCACCATATCTTTCCATTGCCATCGATGGTTCCTTGACCTTCTACTTGGAAGTTTTTTATGTTGTAGAACAAGAGCCATCGGCTCCTATCCTTCGCATAGTCTGAAGGATCTTCAGAAGCCTTGATCGTTCCCAGGATCTAGTACGTTTAAGCATGAGAGATTTTGAGTTTTTGGGTGATGGAAGTACAAAATTTGATCATACTTGGTGTAAAATTAACTAGAACTCACCTTCAACTTTACAGAATCAGATTTGCAAGGGCCTGAAAATGTAATTGGCTTAACATGATACTTCTTATTCTGAGGGACAACAAGCACAGCTGTGTTGGAAGAACAAGTCTCCTCCCAAGCTGTCTTGAATGCCTAAAACCCCAAGAAAATGGATCATAATTCAATCAAACAGTTGAAAAAACTACATCAATTACTGTATCCACTGTTGATGGTACCTCAGTATCATCTGTTACTCCATCACCTTTAGCTCCAAAATCATCGACATTTACCTCTCCCAGTGAAGTTGCAGGAGTACCCAGCTGATCATACCTTGTGGAATCGACGATTTCAGCTTCGTACTCCATCTGCAGGTTCGCGAAACTTGCCTCAAAGTCAACGGCCCGGTCCTTATCAATGGTGCCAAAAAATGGGGGGTAGGCACTTGGGCCAGGTGTTCCATCAAGAAAATTAGCAAGATTGTCATCCTGGAAACTGCTAAAACATGAAGGAGAAGAGATCAAAGTGAAGAAAAGTGAGAGAAAAAGACTTTGTGGAAGCATTTTGTGAGAAATCAAAGCTTGGTATAATGGTGTAATGAGAGTGAACATGCTATGTCATTGTGGGCTTAGAGGCTTACATATTTATAGAAAAAGTGAATGGAAGTTGGACTTGGACAAGCAATTGGATGATTGAGAATGATTTTTCATGAGCAGAGGTACAGATTGAGGTATAAGAGATTGAGACGAAAGGGTTACTTTCTACAAATACCTAAACGTTGGATATTGTATATATATTCTTAATTTTATAAGATTCAAAACACTGCATAATGAAAAACAATTTAATTCATATTCTATTTTTTTAATCAGTAACAAAGGTGATATTTATTTTTTCAATTGAAATTTGAAAAAAATAAAATAAAAAATCTATTCTAAAATATTCAAGCCTTAATAAACCTTAAAATTTCTTTTCTCAAGCGAAGATTAATAAATATCCTTGAATCTACAATATAACTTATATGAAAATACCATTAATAGGAGAAATAACCCATATTCGATCAAGTCTTATATATACACTAACATAATTGATAATATACTCTACAATTCACATCTCTTTGCTACATCAATTTTCAAATACAATTATGGATCATGAAATATCATTCTTACCATATGTAGTGTGGTATGAAATGATAATTCTCTTTTTTGGTTACTCCTTTTTTATATATATCCACATGGGAAAATTCTTAGACATATGCCTAATTGCAATGAAGATGATCCATCTTCCAATTAGCAAAACTGCAAGAATTTCTTCACGAAATGACTTATAGAAAGTATACTTGAAAAAAAATAAAAAAAATACAAATGAGCATTGTTCAAATGTATATAGACTTTAACCTATTAGTATTGGCATGCATGGGTCAAACAACCATGGACAGATCTAGAATAATGGGTATTTCCCATTTTGATTGTGTAAGTTTTGGGCAAAAGAAAAAGGGTGTTAAGCTAATTACCAATTTTATCTCATGCATATGTCTATCACTATCACATAACTAATAGAACCATGCTGATCACAATCAACTTGGTAGTCATCACCAAATGCCAAAAATATGGATCCCCAACCCACTCATATGAGATTTGGATGTTTATTTAGATAGATTAACCTTTCTCTAACATGTTAAATTTGGATAGATTAAACCCAATTATGAATCAAAATTAGTTTTTCAAAATATGTTGAGTTCTTTTAGTATTTTAAGCTCACCAGCTAATACTAGTTTTTCCTATCATATTCAAACAATAAATAAGTACCTTAATAGTAGAAAAGATTAAATGAAAATTTCAAAAGAATTAAAAAATGGTAAGAAAAATAGTTAGAAAATTTTCAATAATTTCAATAAATTTTAAAGGAAAAAACATAATTTTTTGTTTTAAAGAATTCAATAATGAAAAATGTGACCAATCAACTTAATTTTTTAAATCCTCTAAGGGTGAGGCTTGTATGACATGTTTTATAGGTTGTCATTTTAATGAAACTCTTGTCTCATTAATCATACAACAATGATGATAAATAATGTTAATACTATATCAGCTAATGAGAACCTGATTAGGGGATCTAGAAGAGCTCACACTATGTTACTAGTATCTTTTGATTCAATGTAAACGATATTTTATATTTTGTTAGATCCAAAAGAATCTTGTGTGATCAACTTGATCATCTAGGGTAAATAATGATGCATCAACTCATTATAAAGTCATATAGACTTGCGTTATAAAATAAGAAGTTTTTACTTAGTGATAGACCTATCTATATACTTGAAAGGTAGTATGACATGTTGTACAAATTATCATTTTGATGAAATAATTTTCTGGTTGTTAGGCAGAAGTTGATTTCTAGAAGAACGACATAAAATTCCTTAGGTTTTTTTTTCCTTATGATACAAGTGAATGTGATTTGATATCCTTGAAGGATAATTAATCAACACAATAATAAACAGATGCGCACCTAAAGCATTGTAAAATAGTTGAAACAAACAATAATATATATCCTAGTAGGATAAGGATTTATTATAATGATAAATGAAATCGAGGCATGCCTAAAGCGTGATAGACTTATCAGCTCAAATGATGTAAGTCCCTAGAAGAGGAAAACTCGTGAAAAACTTGACACTCTCATAGAGGCCATAAAAATAAATGATTAGTCTAAAATTGATGAATGTAGAGTCCCTAGAGAGACACAAATAACACAGGTAGCTCTTGAAGATGCATGCATATATTGAACAAGTAGGCCTTAAAGAGGTGCAAATGGAATGAATAGCCCTTAGAGAGACACAAATATCTAAAAAGATTTCTATTAGTTATGTACATGACATGAGAAAGATGATATGAACATAATGTTTGTATTCATCTTGCTTCTAGATAGTTGTTGATATCATGAGGAATGATAAAGATTTCAAATCATGAATTGTATAAGAATCTTGACATAGAAATAATTGGCCAAAATAGAAAGATGTAAACAAACAAAAGATGTTGATCTTATTGAATATAAATGGAGCTAAAGTCTAACATTTGAAGATGTAAAAATTATTGGATACCAATGAGAAATTATACAAAAGTGTATTTGAGATAATGCAAAAATTGTAGCATAAGGTGTATTTAGAAACCTTATATTGACTCTTGTAATGGCTCAATCATATTCCTAACAATCAAGATTGATCATCCTTGAAGGATTTAAGATGCACTATATAATATATATGGATCTATAGATATGTTCAAATCCTTTAAGGATTCAAACTACATGAAGCAATAAAGTCCTTAAAGGATAATGTTGAAGCAAATACATCCCTAAAGGATATAAGATACTTGAAGCACATAATTTGAAACATTGTGTATTCAAGAGGCTACAAAAACCCTTGTATGGATTAAGAAACCCAAATGCATGTGTTACAATCATCTTATTGAATATTTGTTGAGGGAAGAATATGTGTATAATTTTATTTATCCATGCATGTTCATTAAGAAATTATCAATTGGAATTGCAATTGTTGTAGTATATACAAACAATATGCATCTTTCTAAAACTCTTGAAAAGCTCATAAGAATAGTTGACTACTTGCAAAGAAAGTTTGAAATGAAAGATCTTAACAAAATTTTTCTTGACCTGTAGATTGAGTACTTACTAAATAGAGTGTTTTTTTATTAATTAACATATATAGAAAAAAATCTTAAAGCACTTTTAGATAGACAAATGGTATGCATTAAGTTCCCCATCCTTGGTCGTTCACTTGAAGTGAACAAGGATCTATTTCATCCTGAGGAAGATAATGAAGATTTGCTTGGTCCAAAAGTACTATATCTCAATGCAAATTGGTGTTCTACAGTAACTCAAAGACATTGGAATGAAATCAACATATATTGTGTTATTTTCTTGGAACCACGAATATGAGTTTATTTTATGTAAAAAGAGTATAATCACAATTCTTAGATACACAAATGTCGATTACCTTTCGAATCCTTACAAAGCTAGGTCTCAAATAGGATATATGTTTACTTGTAGTGATATTACAATATCATTATGATCAGTAAAGCAGAGCATGGTAGCTACTTCTTCAATTCATTTAATAATACTTGCAATTCATGAAGCAAGTCAAGAATGTGAGTGGTTGAGATCTATAATCCAATCTATTTGAGAATCATGAAAACTAGCTATCTTCTATTAAATATAATTTGATAATGCTATATGAAGATAATGTTGCATCATGTATTGAAGAAATTAAAGAATGATATATATTAAGGGTGATATAACTAAGCATATGTTGCTCAAGTTCTTTTACACCATGAGCTCCAAAGGAGGGGTGAAATTAATGTAATACTCAAGAAACTCATATATAATATTATGATGCAACCAACTCAAAGATCTTCATGCTGAGCAACTAAAGAAGTTATAATCATGTCAACATGATTATACTTTTGGGATACACTGACTGGAAAAAGTATATTCATTGACTGGAAAAAGTATAATCATGCAACAGTCAAGAAACTCATATATAATATTGGGATGCGTCGACTCAATGATCTTCATACTGACCTACTAGAGAAAGTATAATCACATTAAGATGAGAGAGAGTAGATTGATAAGGATATCACTATACTATACTCTTTTTCCCTTTATTTAGGTTTTATCTCATTGAGTTTTACTAGCAAGGATTTTAATATGGTAGTTGTAGTAGTCCAAAAGCATATTATACTTTTATTCCTTCACTAGTTGTTTACTTATAGGGTTTTTTTTTTCCTAGTAAAATTTTAATAAGACATACTCAAAGAATGGTTGTCATTTAAGGGAGAATATTATAAATATTTATGGTAGTTTGTGGGTATCATGTTTGTACTATTACTATATTGGTATTACCCTTGGCCTATAAATAAGAGTTATGAGTTAGTAAAGAGAGACCGAATAACTAAGTTATTTTCTTTTCGTTTTCTCCTTTAATCTTTATGTTTATTTCATAACAAATAAGATTTTATTTATTTTTTAATTTTACTTAAACCTTAATACATTATTAATACTTAATGGTAAGCGCTACTTTTTGGGTAATAATATTTAATTACCATTAATTTTAACTTAAAATTTTTTTAAATCTTTTCCCTATTTTATCATCCTAAATATTTTTTCTACAAGTGTACTCTTCACAATTTAACTATCCGACAAGGAAGTTCAAAATCATTAAAAAAGAAAAACAAGTCATACATCCAAAGAAAATGAGAATATTTGACAAAGATTCTATATTTATATCAATGTTATACTCTATTATATTAAGTGAATTAAGTTGGAGAATCTGGGTATCACAATTCTTTAGATTGAAGACATGGATATGCATAAATACTATTTATTTATAGACGATATAAAATATAAAGACACTTATAAGTATGAAATACGTAGTTTTATATGTTAAAAAGCTAAGTTTGTGTCAAGGGAAACATCATTTTCTTGCTTTAACATAGTGTAACACACTTCGGATGGAATTTTTATATAAAGGTTTTTTTTTTTTTTTTGGGTTCAATTTTTAACTCAAATTGATAAGATGGCTTGCAGCCTAGACCTAGCCAACCCCCTTCACCATACAATACATGCTGCTTCTTATTATAACAACAATATGTGCTAGGGTTTTACACATTATTCAACTTCAATATTAGTAACAACAAACCCCAGCTAGCTATAATCTTCATTGTAGGAAACCATCACCACCCCAAGTTAACCCCATTTACAGTATTAATCCACATGTTTCACCATTTTCGTTGACACATGAACACTATGGAGAAACCCTACCCCTAGTCTCCAACTCCATGACATTAATACATGCAGAGTTAATCAGCTTCTCAGCTCGCTTTTTATACTAGATTTATATCCTTCAGCATAATGCCTTGGCAAGGTAAGGTCTTGCTGCACTTGAATATTGTGGTCATTTTTGTTGCACTCATGCCTGTGATGTTCCTGTAGACTATATTTCTTATTTGGACAGCTGAGTTCTGCAAGCCATAGGATGGAGAATAGTTGTGTTGAAGGCAGACAAATGAAGGCTTGTGATTGAGTTTGAATTGATGATTAGGGTTTACCTGTTCCTTTCATGGAGTTTCTTGATCACAGTAGTTTTGGTCTATGATTATGGGGTTCTTCACATTTTCCATCTTAATGTTCTGAAATACTATGTTGTCAACATTCCTTGATCCCCTGATCCTCCCTACATCATAACAAAGCAAAAAAAAATGAAAAAAAAAAAGAAAAAAAAGAAAAAAAAGGGTTTTCGAGCTATTAAAATATAAATAAAATGATAGAATTTTCAAATTAGTTGCATCTACAACAAATACAATTATATATGTGAATTCATGTATGTAAAAATATATTTAACAGAAATATGGTGTAAATTCTCTTGTTTTGATACATATTTACTTTGCATATAAAAACTTCAAGAAAGAACCTTCATTTTTTTTGTTTGGTCTCACACATTTGTATGTGTACATGTGTTTGTTTGCCCCATATGACTAAGTTATATAGGATGCCTAAGAAAGGATGACTGAAGTCTTTATTCTCACTCCAATGGTGGTTCCTATGAGTTTTGCCTAATCCACCAACACATTTGAAACCTGGGCTTCTGAATTTCCTCCTCCTAAGATCCCAACGCTGGAAATGAAAATCATGAGAAGTGGGTAAGGGAAAGGTAATTGAATGTGTAGTGCCAGCGAAAGCTTTGATGCAAACAATGTTAGTTCAAGAACACAAAGATAAAACAATCACACATACGGTACACGAGGTTTTAACGTGGTTCGGCCAACCATGCCTACATCCACGGATGAGAGAGAATAATTTCACTATACAATAGAGAATATTACAGAGGATAAAACCAGATACAACTATTGGGTTTGATTACTACTCAAAAAGTGCTATTTTGTAGCTTGTAATTAATCCTTTTAAATACTTTTGAGTAGTAGTTATTGCCTTTTAACTCAATTAACATGTTAAGGACCCTTGCAATCATTTCTAATCAAATTGTGTAAGTTTTGGTGTTTTTGATAGCTTTTTGATCACCAAAGCAATCCGAGATTGAGGGAGAGTTGTATATAGTTCATGGCAAAGCTTTTGGAAGCTCAAATTCATGAAGAACCAAGCTTTGGAGCTCCATAGCCCTTTGCCAAAGTCGTTCAAAGTATGCAAGGAGAGAGGAAAAACAGAGTGAAGGAAAACAGAGGACAGCAGCTGCAGTCTTCTTTCGCACTTTTGGAGCACTTCCCGAAGTCCATTTTCTACATTCTATATACCATTTCAAAGCTCAGGAAGTCAAGAATCCAACGCTTCAAACCGTGTACGATTTGGAGCTGAAATGAGGAAGTTATAGCCTTTGGAAGATGACTGCTCTAAGCTGAAGGAAGGATTCAGCAAAGTGTTGCGAAATCAGCCTTTTGTTGCGAGAATTTCGCAGCCTTTTTGTACAGTGCTTTGGATTTCCCCTGAAGTTTCACGCCGCGATGGAAGCCAAACACCACAAGATGAAAGCCAACTTCGTAGAGGTGTGGAATCAGCCTTTTGCTGCAAAGAAATTTCGCAGACCTCCTTGTGCACCTGCGAAATTTCGCAGACACCATTTTCTCTTGCGAAATGGTCCCTAAAGCTTCCCGATATTTGCGACCGACACTTTTGGATATTTTTCTTCAGATATTTTTGTATAAATTTCCATTTTCTCCTTGTATTCAGCCACTCATGTAATTCCTTAGCTAGGAAGTATCTAAGGAAGGGTAAATTACCTTCCTATATAAACTCCCTTGCATCCACTGTAATCATATATGTAATCCATATCGATCAATATATAGAATATACAGAGCCTTGCTCTGTTTTTCCTTCTCTTTCATTTTTCATTTCTTTTTCTTTCTAGCCAACCAAACTCTGAGAATTTTTCCTCAGAGGATGAGAGGCTAAGCTTTTTGTCTCTTGGAGTAAGGTAAGCCGGGTAAGTTTCCACATGCATAATTTGGAAGTTTTGTTGTTTTAGTTTTTAATGAAGAGAAAGTGTGACCCGTTAATGGTTTTTATCTTTTTAGTTAACTTAAAACGCCTTTAAATCACCTGGGCCAACACTTGGTAAGGCAAGTGATCTCTGTCCATGGAGATGCACTAGTTTACCCCTTTCGAGCCTCTGGGAGGTGACTTGAAGGTAGGATTTTCTAGAATAGCCAACACTTGGTAAGCTTTTGGACTCCTAGGAGACATCCATTAGTTATCTCTTGCGAGCTTTTGACGGGTAATCCAAGGTTAAAGATCACCTTGAATGGCAAGTGCTAGGTGAGAGGTATGAGCCATTGCAAGGTGCATCAGTGAGAGGGATTTAGTGTTTGAACCCATTAATGGGAAGCATCTGTACAACACCGGTTGGAGAAGGAACTATATGTTAATTCTCTAATGCGAGGAAAAGAAACAAGTGACCGAAACTCCCTTTTTGTATGAGGAATCTGAGCCTAGTGATCTGAAATTCCAAGAAACATTTTTCTTTGTAAGTAAAATCAGTTACTATTTTTGGTTAGTTTAAAACCGAACTTTTTCCATTTAAACAAGTTTATGTTTTCTTTTAAAGTTAACCTTGAAATGAAAAGGCACCAATTCAACTTTGAATTAATATCATTTGTGAAGTGAAAACCCATTCCAGTGAACGATCCTAGAGCCACTATGCTATAGTAGCTTTGTCTTTGCTACCCTAGTATATGGTGTAATAGGTTATAAATTTTGTTGATTACTCCCTCAATCAAGGAGCACCAGCTGGACACGAATCAGTTGAGACACCAAGTGGGCACGAATCAAATGGCGCCGTTGCAGGGGATCGAACCCCGAATCAAATGGTGCCATTGCCACTGCCGCTGCTAGGGACGAATCAGGGTTCCCGAAACATCCCATGTTTCCCCACTCCTTGTATCCATACCTTACTACGAGCCCTCTCGCTCCACCAGGTACCTCCCGTTCTTCCTCACATCTCTATCCACCTCGTATAGTCTCTATAGGCTCATCTCCATCTCATAACTTTTTCCCCTCATGACCTAGAATATTTATAGAGATATTTCCAACAACCTTCCTTATTCTATAAGGAAGTCTAATATTACAATAATATATCAACCTAGAAATATTCTATATAATATTCTTTACAAAAAAGGAATCTATACTAATTAGGAATTTGGGACACTTCCTAACAGAATGTGAACCATACTTATCAAAATATTCTTCAAAAATATATAGAAGATTCTAGGGTTTTACTTGCTTTTTAATTTTTTTTTTCTCAATCAAACTTATGCACAAACTATCCTGGGATATGCATGATTGGATGTAATACAAAAATATCTATGTTTTTCTGAAAGAAAAAAACAGACATGACGTGTTATTTTATCCATCGAATTTTATTTTAGTCTTCATCGGACGTCTTCCAAGTTTAAAGGTTTGAAAAATGCTCTTGAAATATATTAACTTGCAATTGTTGAATTATTGTTTTAGATAAATCTATCAACTAGACTTTTAGAGCATAAATGTCTTCAATTTTATAGGAAAAAAGAGAAAGAGAAGGGAAAGGTTAGGGTTAAGGTTTGATGAGTATAGTTGGAAAGGGAAAAAATGAGGATAGTAATTTTGTTTTGTTCATAATTATTTCATTTGAAAAGGAAATCCGCGGGTTAAGAAGGGAGAACCTAGAAAGAACCCTAGAAAGATAATGTTAGAATTTTAGAACTATTTGGTTAGAGAGATTAATTTGACCCATATATTTTATGAATAAATAATGGAATTTGTTTTTGCTTGCCCTCCTTGGAAGCAGTTGAGTATAGTGTTGGTTCAAGTTGAGATATTGAACCTGATTCCATGACCTGGTCCGCAGGTTACATCTATGGCTTCAACGTTTTTGGACCCATTTACAATGGAAATGCAGTCGTCACCTTCAACCAAAAAAACAAAAGCATGTAAGTCTCATGAAAAATCAGAACTCCCCATAATTCAACTTTTTTTTTTCTCATGGTTTACCTGTTGTGATAACAGATTCAATGATCTGAACATTTTCTGAGCTGGTCGCATGAATTCCTCAGTGTTGGGGCTCGTCTGTGGTGAAGTCGTCACGATCTTAAAAGCTTCAACATTCACAGATTGCTCAATACTAACATGCATTTCCTGGGCATTCTGTACTTTTGAGGCCATTCACTTTCAAGTTGTCGCATTGAATGAAGGATACCGCCTGTAAACCAAAGGTGTTCCATAAAAAGGGATGTCTCCATCTTATATAACGGGGAAACCCCTGTAAAATAATACTCTTGAAATAAGAAAAAAAAAATTATTATCTTTGTAGGAGCTATTGATTTATCAATAATGAATATTTATTAATTTTGAAAAAGTGTATTTGCATGTTCATCTTAGTATTTTATGCTATGTAAAGCTTCACAAGATGAAGATTCAGGATCAATGGACTCACCGTTGGTGCCTCGGTACAAGGCTGCATATGTAAAAGTACTAGTGGTTAGTCCTTAATTAATGACAAATAGACTTCAATGCAAAGAATTTTTCATACTTGAGTTTTGTTGATTTTGTATGAGTTTTTTCACCATATCATTCCATTGCCATCTATGGTTCCTTCACCTTCTACTTGGAAGTTTTTTATGTTGTAGAACAAGGGCCAATGGCTCCTATCGTGCGCATAGTCTGAAGGATCATCAGAAGCCTCGATTGTTCCCAAGATCTAGTATGTTTAAGCATGAAAGAATTTGAGTTTTTGGGTGATGGAAGTACAAAATTTGATCATACTTTACATATAATTAACTAATTAACTCACCTTCAACGTTACCGAATCAGATTTGCAGGGGCCTGAAAATGTAATTGGCTTAACATGATACTTCTTAACCTTAGGGACAACAAGCACAGCTGTGTTTGAAGAAGAAGTCTCCTCCCAAGCTTTCTTGAATACCTAAAAACCCCAAGAAAATGGATCATAAGTCAATCAAACAGTTGAAAAAATTACTTCAATTACTGTCTCCATTGTTGATGGTACCTTATCATCTGTTTCTCCATCACCTTCAGATCCAAAATTCTCAACGTTCACCTCTCCCAGTGAAGTTGCAGGAGTACCCAGATGATCGTACCTCAGGGAATCTACGATTTCAGCCTCATTACCTATTTTATCTCCTGCACATTGATTCGTGCCCAATTGGTGTCTCAGCTGATTTGTGTTCAGCTGGTGCTCCTTGATTGAGGAAGTGATCAACAAAATTTATACCTATAACACCATACACTAGGGTAGCAAATACAAAGCTACTATAGTATAGTGGCTCTAGGATCGTTCACTGGGAATGATGAACAAGCAATCAAGGATACCAATTCCAAGTGAATTGGTCTTGTTTCATTTCACGGTTAGCTTAAGAAATAAAACACAAACTTTGATTGGTAAAGGTTGAGACTTAAACTAACTAACTTAACAGAAGTTTGGAATAATTTAGGAAGAAAAGCATTCCTTGGAGATTTAGGTTCACTGGGGTGGTTCCTCATGCAAAAGACATAGCTCCGGTCAGACGGTTCATTTCCTCACATTAGAGATTCAACTTAAAGTCAATTCTCTAACCGGTGATGTACAGAGACTCCTTCAATTAGATTTCACTTTAATTCTCTCACTGATACAACTTGCAATGGTTCATGCCTCTCACGAGCACTTACCATTCAAGGTGATCTTTAACCTTGGACTTCCCTTCACAAACTCGCAAGAGATAACTAATGGATGTCTCCTAGGAGTCCAAAAGCTTACCAAGTGTTGGTAATTCCAGAAAATCCTACCTTGAAGTCACCTACCAGAGGCTCGCAAGGGGTAAACTAGTGCATTTCCGCGGTTGGAAATCACTTGCCTTACCAAGTGTTGGCCCAGGTGACTCCAAGGTGTTTTAAGTTAACTAAAAACATTGAAATCACTAAAGGATTTCACTTCCTCTTCATTACTAGCTAAAACCACAGAGCTTGCTTTCTTGCACTTGGAACCTTCCCCGGCAACCTTAGCTCCAAGGAATTGGAGGTTTAGTTACTCATTCTCTGGGGAAAACTCCTCAGAGAATTCATAACTTAGAAATAAAATGAAAATACAAAGTGAGAAGGTAAGGCAGTAGAAAGAAAAGACCTTTACTTCCTTAACCAAATGTTTTCAGAAGGAACTCTTCTCTGAGAACAGGCTCTCGAGAGGTATTTATATCAAAGCAATATAAAACTAATTGTTACAAAGATATTTAGTCTTTTTACTAACTTAAAAAACTAAGGAATCATGTAATTGGTGGTTTACAAGGAGTATTTTGGGATTTAGACAACAAAAATCTAATGGAAAATATCTCCCAATGTCGGTAGCAAGCTTCAGGAGGCTTCAGGAGCCATTTCGCAGGGGTAAAATGATGTCTGCGAAATTTCGCAGACACCCAAGAGGGCTGCGAAATATTTTCGCAACACCAAGCTATCTTCACCAGGCTGCAAAGTTGGCTTCCACCTTGAGGTTTCCAGCTCCCTTCTCGCGGCATGGTTCGTGCATCGTCAGAAGGAGAAACACCTTACTGTACAAAAGTGCTGCGAAATTCTCGCAACAAAAGGCTGATTCCGCAACACTTTAGAGTGATTGACTTGTAATGGCTGCAACTTCTTCGTTTCAACTCCGAATCGCGCACTGTTTGAAGCATTGGATTGTTGACTTCATGAGCTTTGAAATGGTATATAGCTTGCATCATTTGGACTTCAGAAAGTGCTCCAAAAGTGGCTGCTACGACTGTCATCAAGAATAGGCTTCATGGCAGATTCTCTTTGCTTTTTCTCCTTGCAATCCGGATTCATTCTTGGCAAGTGAATTCTAAGCTTTTCCCAAGATTCCTCATAGCTCTCCTCATTCTTGACTTGCTTTGGTGATCAATATACTATCAAAAACACCAAAACTTGCACAAAGTGATCAAAATTGCTTTAAAGGATCCTTAACATGCCAATTGAGTTAAAAGGCCTAAACTACTACTCAAAAGTGATAAAAAAGGATTAATTAAAGGCTATCAAATAGCACTTTTTGAGTAGTAATCACACATATTTATCACTATCACATAACTAATAGAACCATTCTCGTCACAATCAACTTGGTAGTCAGCACCAAACGCCAAAAATATGGATCCTAACCCAACCAAATGAGATAAGTTTGATTGAAAATGTTACTGCATTAAACGGTTTATTTTAAGTTGATAATTTTATTTCATTCATTCTGACTTAAGATTAATGACAACCCGACTCTTGGTAGCTTGGCATGTAAGGGTATCAACAAAATTTATACCTAAGGTCCTTACACTAAAGTAGCAAAGCTACTATAGCATAGTGGCTCTAGGATCGAACACTGGGAAGGGTTTTTACTTTAACTGGTGAAGTTCGGAGGATGGAGTGAACTTTTCTTAATAAAAATTAGGTTAAGATGAAAACATAAAAAGATGAAGGTGTTGTACTAAACTAACATGAAAATAGGTTAAAAGATGGAAAAATAAGTTTCTCAAAGCTTTGGATAGCCATGCTTAACTCACGGTGTAAAAATGGAGATTTTGGAACTTTTCACCTCGAGTTGGGGAAGCAACTAAGGTGATGCTTACTTCCCGAACCGGTATGTGTTTAACAACTGAGTTTTAGTCCTTCAAAACTTACAAAAAGGGTAGCTGAACCTCATAAATGCTCTTTTAATGATATAGGTCATCTCCTCGACTTGCAATACAATGGCTCGTAGGAGATAACTAATGAACGTCAGTGGATCTAACAATAAGAATCCACTGAGACCAAAAGGTTATCAAGTATTGGCCATTCAAAGCAAGTCAGAGGGATTAAAAGCTTTACTTTGAATGAAAACATTTATGATGCTCAACTACTTACATTTATGGCTTGGAAATCTCCATCCTGACACGGGAGCTTCACATGGCATCCATTACTTCAAGAAACTAAAAGGTTTTAGCCTCTCATCCTTGGGGATTTCATCCTCCAAGGATGTTTGGCTACTAAGAAAATAGAAAATAGTAGAGAGAAAAAGAAAGCAAAAGATATTATGTATTTAGCTAAGTGTAAAATTTTACAAAAGATGGTCTCCTCGGGAAAGTTCCCCGACGACGGGCCTATAAAATGAAAATTACAAAACAATATATAACAGGTTGTTTACCCCTGTATTCTTGCTTAACAACTAAGGAATCATCTAATTGGTGGATTACAAGGAGAGAATTGGGATTTAGACAACAAATATCTGAAGCAAAATATCCAAAAACGTTGGTCGCAAATATCTGGAAGCACTCAGGAGAATTTCGCAGGCGCACAAAATGGCTGCGAAATTTCGCAGCCGAAGGCTGATTTCGCAGCCAAAGGCTGATTTCGCAGCCCTGCGAAATTGGCCTTCAGCTTGGAGTGATCTGCTTCCATTGGCTCTAACTTCTTCATTTCAACTCTGATTTGTGAACCGTTTGAAGCATTGGATTGTTGACTTCCCGATCTTCGAAACGACATAAAGCATGCATAAATTGGACTTTAGGAAGTACTCCAAAAGTGGCTGAAATTACTGTCATCAAGGATGCTTCAAGGTAGATTCTCTCTTTACTTCTCCTCCTTGCATTCCGGATTGGTTATGGCAAAGGACTTTAAGGCTTCAAAGCTCTAATTCTTCATGTTTCTGAGCTTTCCATTGCTTTGCCATGGATTCCAAATAACTCTCCTCCATCTTGGATTGCCTTGGTGATCAAATTACTAACAAAAACACCAAAACTTACACAAAGTGATTAGAAGTGATTGCAAAGGTCCTTAATATGTTAATTGGGTTAAAAGGCAATAATTACTACTCAAAAGTGTTTAAAAGAGTTAATTACAAGCTATCAAATAGCCCTTTTTGAGTAGTAATCACTCCCCCCAACCGACATATTGCTAGTCCCTTAGCAATGAAGGAGAGAAAAATAAAAATAAACATTACTATAATTTACAACATCATGCTGATCAAAAAACAATTCTCAAGTGGCATGATGATCTAACTCTCACATGGAACATTAAAGAAATAAAACTCAAACTTCAACAAGAGTTATCAAATAACTTGTCTAATCACAATTCATAAAGAGAAGGCATTATGCAAATTTAAGCTTTTGAAAGAGTTTCCACTCCCAAAGGGTCAAACCTTACTCTTCCACAAAAATCTAAGTGTTACTTATTAGTTTCCGAATATAGTATGTTGAACTAATCTCTCCCCCCAACCTAGTTCTTTTTCAAAGCTTAGCAAACTGATCAACCTCCAATAGGTTAAGAACGCACCTCTTTTTTCACAATTTTTTCATTGTAGGAGTACAAGGCTTAAAGGTATTATTTTTTAAATTGTCCATGTAACGGGGGTCCATCGATGACTCCCAACCAATTAAGGTTTAGGGCATCAAGCTTTAAGGATCTTTCAACCACTAACTCCTCGGATTTTACCCCGGACTTTTGAGAATATATTTTTAATACCCAAGCACCTACAGTATGTTAAACTCCACCTATTCACCCTTGTAACGAGCATTGAGGTCGGTGACTCCCAACCAATTAAGGCTTAGGGCACCAGGTTTTAAAGATTTGCACCATATACCCCTCAGACCTTGCTCGGGTTTCAAGGCAAGCAAACATTTTTTTTTTTTTTTTTTTTTTCTTTTTTTCCAAAGACTCATTAGCCTTTTACAAGGTGTCCCAACACTATTAAATAAGGTCAAAGGTACCAAGTCTAAAATTTTCCTAAGTCAAGAGGGAAATAGTTTTTCATCTTATAATCGGAACCTATTGTGCACAGTGTGTGAATAGCTTAAAGTGGAAGACATAAGCTTGAATTCAATAGAAACTTCAACAATTCATCAACTTTAATAAACATAATACAAACTCTAAGTCAAGTAAAAAGACAAAAATTCAATTTCTCCCTTTTCATTTTTGAGAATTTTTCCTTAATAACCATGGAGAGTAGAGAAAAAAAACTTAAAAAATTTAAAAATTAAGCGAAAAGCAACTAAATTACCAAAATAACTTAGCATTATTAACAATACTTACTTCCTCAACTCTCCCCCCAACCAAGCTGAACATTGTCCTCAATGTGACAAAAGCGATTGAAAAATAGGGAGGAAGTGATACCTCCTGAGTGACATGGAGTTTGAGTCGTATAGGAGAAACCACATGTTTCAAAGAAAACATAAGAGTTAATGAGTAGAGGAAATAGAAAAATGCTAAGTTTAAACAAAAATGATGTCTATATATGATGTATCATCAGTAATACATCCAATCCCAGAATATAAGACATCAAAATATGAAATTATTTACACTAATATAATATGTAAATACAAAAAATAAAAAGATGATCAAGTAGTGGTAGGGTCATGTGGAGCTGATGCGTCTGTGGTGGCCTCTTGAATGGGTTGGATCAGGACTTTGGCCTCTATTCTGGTAGTCTCCTTGGGTAGCATAGTCTCCTCAGCTGAAGCTATGGGCTTTGATGGTTTAAGGAGGTCAGAAATAGAGTGAGAGGCTTTGTGTGTGATCTCAGTGAAAGGGCTCTCCTCTTTAGATGCATGGTTGCGGGGCTCTCTTTGCATTTTCACAACTTCCCTTGGCTTTGCAAAGTGTTTTCGCAAACCTCTCTTCATTTTGCAAGTCATTTTTATAGCCTGGAGGTCATTTTGTATCTTGGAGATCATCTTGCAGCCAAAGGAAAAAAAAGAAAAACATTTTCGCAGCCCATGGAAAAAATAGAAACATTTTCGCAGCCCATTTTGAAGCTTGAAAATCATTTCATAGCCATTTGGAAGCTTGGAGATTATTTCATAGCCATTTGGAAGTTTGAAAATCATTTGGTAGCAAAAGGCCATTTTCGCAGCACATGGAGGATTTGGCAGGGGGTAGCTATGGGGCTGCGAAATCATTTCGCAGCCAAATGGAGTTTTCGCAGCCGGGTGCCATTTTCGCAGCCCATTTCGCAGCTGCGAAATAGGGTTGGGCGGCTGCGAAATGGCACTCGTGTGCCAAAGGGGTGTTTCGCAGCTGCGAAACACCCTGCGAAATGGGGCCTTGGCTGCGAAATTTCCGTTGGTGCTTTGCATGTTCATCTTCAAACGGCCATAACTTCTTCGTTTCAAATCCAAATCATGTACCGTTTGAAGCGCTGGAATCTTGACTTCCTAAGCTTTAAAACAAGATATAGTATGAAAAATTTGAGCTCCAGGAAGTGCTCCAAAATGTGTCCAACAGTTGCGAAATGCAACATTTCCGTTCATGGTGTGCACAATCATCTTAAAACGGCCATAACTTCTTCGTTTCAACCCCAAATTGAGCACCGTTTGAAGCTATGGACTCCTGACTTCCCAAGCTTTGAAACGAGATATGGTATGAATAAAATGAACTTTGGGAAGTGATATAATTGTGTCCAACAGGGGTGCGGCTGCAACATTTCCTTCATGGTGTGTGCGCTGAAGGATTTTAAGGCATGGAGGATTTCGCAACCATTTCGCAGCTGCGAAATGAGTGTATGGGGCTTCCAAATGGCACTCGTGTGCCAAAGGGTGGTTTCGCAGCTGCGAAACACCCTGCGAAATGGGGCTTTAGCTGCGAAAATTGGAGATTTCACACTTTGGGGATTTCGCAACCATTTCGCAGCTGCGAAATGGGGGTACTGTGCTGCGAAATGGCACTCGTGTGCCAAAGGAGTGTTTCGCAGCTGCGAAAATTTTCGCAGAGGGGGGGTGTGGGGCTGCGAAATTATTTCGCAGCAAAGTGGCGATTTCGCAGCGAAGTGGCGATTTCGCAACGAACTTGTTGGGGCTGCGAAATGGTTTCGCAGCAAAGGGCCGATTTCGCAGAGGCTTTTTTTAGGCTGCGAAATTTCGCAGACCCCTGTTTTTCCCCTGTTTTTACACTTTTTCTTGCTCCAAACAACTTTCCTTCAATTTCTTTGCAATTCCTCCTGATTTTGATCATCCAAAAACCTATATTACATCAAAACAAATTAGAATTAAAGCATTGAAATCAAAATTAAAACAAGTAATAAATAAAACAAAAAGATATGGACTATCTAGTCTTTAAAAAGACTAAGTCCATCAAAAAATTTGATCATGATTTAGCTTGCCCGGATCCCATATGAAGTTTGCATCCCTCACTTGAGACTTTCTCTGTATGATTTTGGCATACAAAGCTTGGAGGAAAAGTGGAGGCATGTGTTTCTTCATCTCTTCCTTGATGACTATCCTCTGTGATTCTCCTTCTACATTAAAATCATAGTCATCTTTCTCTATACTTTTCCCCTTTTTCTTTCCTTTGATTTCCTCCCTCTTTTCTTTCTCTGCTTCACTTTCTACCTTATGCTCTAGCTTGCATGTGGGTAGATCAACCTCTTTACCACTCAAAGTGATAACCGTTTTAACTTCCTTCACCATTGAAGATTCTCCCTCCTTAGCCTCCATTTCATGGATACTCTTGGAATTTTGATAATGTTGAGAAGGAAAGTTTTCTTTCTCTTGCACTTTGTTGAGGTTGGCAAACCTTGAGATTGAATATTGGAGATTATCTATCTTCTGAGATAGATCACTTTGCACTTCATCCATCCTTTTATTCAATGAACTCTCTACACTATCAATTCTTTGACTGAGATGAGCATTGATGGATTTTTTAGCTCCAACAAAGTCTCCCACGACCTTGCTAAGATTCATCATAGCTTGTTCAAGGTTTGAGGCTTGCTGTGGTGCTTGAGCAGGTTGCTGATACTGAGGTGGTTGTGGTTCCCAAGAGAAATTTGGATGGTCCCTCCAATTGGAATTGTAGGTGTTGCAATCACCAAACATTTCCCTCACGGCTGGAATGGTAGGACACTCATCCACCAAGTGCTCATAAGATAGACAAATGGCACAAGACATAGCTTGCAATGGTGTTTGAGAGATGGCTTGCACTTCTTGCATCTTCTTCATTTCTAGCTCTTCCAATCTCCTTGCCATAGCTGCAATCTTTACCTTCATGTCTATGCCGTCATTCAAAATATACATCTCACCCTTAGCATTAGGTTGAGACGTCATTCTTCCCATATCTCGAGCATTTGGTTCATCCCATCCTCTTGAAACTTCAGCCACATAACTCATGAAGTTCATGGCTTCCTTTGCTATCTCGTATTCAACATGACATGCACAACTAGCAATTTGTGAATTAAAAACAGAGAAAACAAAAGAAAATAAAAGAAAAATAATTCAAATAAAAAAAAATTAAGGTAAACTAAAAACTAAATAAAAGGTATACTAAGATATGAACAAAGAAAAAGAAACAAATAAAAAGAGTTAGTAAAAGGAAAAGAAAAGTCACCAAACTTGTGATGAAGATCACAAGTACTCTGAAAATGTCATATCACTGTAAAGTGGCACCATCCCCGGCAACGGCGCCATTTGACAACCCGACTCTTGGTAGCTTGGCATGTAAGGGTATCAACAAAATTTATACCTAAGGTCCTTACACTAAAGTAGCAAAGCTACTATAGCATAGTGGCTCTAGGATCGAACACTGGGAAGGGTTTTTACTTTAACTGGTGAAGTTCGGAGGATGGAGTGAACTTTTCTTAATAAAAATTAGGTTAAGATGAAAACATAAAAAGATGAAGGTGTTGTACTAAACTAACATGAAAATAGGTTAAAAGATGGAAAAATAAGTTTCTCAAAGCTTTGGATAGCCATGCTTAACTCACGGTGTAAAAATGGAGATTTTGGAACTTTTCACCTCGAGTTGGGGAAGCAACTAAGGTGATGCTTACTTCCCGAACCGGTATGTGTTTAACAACTGAGTTTTAGTCCTTCAAAACTTACAAAAAGGGTAGCTGAACCTCATAAATGCTCTTTTAATGATATAGGTCATCTCCTCGACTTGCAATACAATGGCTCGTAGGAGATAACTAATGAACGTCAGTGGATCTAACAATAAGAATCCACTGAGACCAAAAGGTTATCAAGTATTGGCCATTCAAAGCAAGTCAGAGGGATTAAAAGCTTTACTTTGAATGAAAACATTTATGATGCTCAACTACTTACATTTATGGCTTGGAAATCTCCATCCTGACACGGGAGCTTCACATGGCATCCATTACTTCAAGAAACTAAAAGGTTTTAGCCTCTCATCCTTGGGGATTTCATCCTCCAAGGATGTTTGGCTACTAAGAAAATAGAAAATAGTAGAGAGAAAAAGAAAGCAAAAGATATTATGTATTTAGCTAAGTGTAAAATTTTACAAAAGATGGTCTCCTCAGGAAAGTTCCCCGACGACGGGCCTATAAAATGAAAATTACAAAACAATATATAACAGGTTGTTTACCCCTGTATTCTTGCTTAACAACTAAGGAATCATCTAATTGGTGGATTACAAGGAGAGAATTGGGATTTAGACAACAAATATCTGAAGCAAAATATCCAAAAACGTTGGTCGCAAATATCTGGAAGCACTCAGGAGAATTTCGCAGGCGCACAAAATGGCTGCGAAATTTCGCAGCCGAAGGCTGATTTCGCAGCCAAAGGCTGATTTCGCAGCCCTGCGAAATTGGCCTTCAGCTTGGAGTGATCTGCTTCCATTGGCTCTAACTTCTTCATTTCAACTCTGATTTGTGAACCGTTTGAAGCATTGGATTGTTGACTTCCCGATCTTCGAAACGACATAAAGCATGCATAAATTGGACTTTAGGAAGTACTCCAAAAGTGGCTGAAATTACTGTCATCAAGGATGCTTCAAGGTAGATTCTCTCTTTACTTCTCCTCCTTGCATTCCGGATTGGTTATGGCAAAGGACTTTAAGGCTTCAAAGCTCTAATTCTTCATGTTTCTGAGCTTTCCATTGCTTTGCCATGGATTCCAAATAACTCTCCTCCATCTTGGATTGCCTTGGTGATCAAATTACTAACAAAAACACCAAAACTTACACAAAGTGATTAGAAGTGATTGCAAAGGTCCTTAATATGTTAATTGGGTTAAAAGGCAATAATTACTACTCAAAAGTGTTTAAAAGAGTTAATTACAAGCTATCAAATAGCCCTTTTTGAGTAGTAATCAATTAATTTAAAAAAACTGCACATCCACTTAAGCATTTCTTGAATCACCCGAGCGCTCTTTTGGGTGCTTGAGCATTTGAAGCTATTTGTCTCCACTTTGTAATTCCCAATTAATTTTAATTATTTCAATATTTTAAAAGTTGTTTTTGGAAAATTTAGGATTTCATCCATTGGGGATTTTTCCCTATAAATACCATGTCATAAAGGTTTTTCCTCTTCAATGAAAACTTTGAGAAAACAAGAGTAATAGCCTTCCCTCGTACCAAATATTCTAAAGTTTAATTTTCCCATTCTCTAGGTTCATGAGAGAGATCTACATCATCTCAAGCATTAAAGTTGTCCACTGGGTGCGAGATTGGTATTTTAGCACATACGGGAAAACTAATATAAGTATTAGGAAGTAAGACTTAGGGATGGTATCCACCATGTAAATTTGTATGCTTTCCTTTCAATAGTGGATATATGCTCTATAGTCTTTGATCTCACAGCTTTTACATCCACATAATACTCTTTGGAAGACCTTGTGGGTGGTTTTCCATGTAAAATTTTTTGTATCTTGTACGATTGTTCTTTTCTTCCTACTCTCTAATTATTAAAGAGGAATTAAAAATAAAAATTGGGCTAAAAGAAGTTAATACTTATTCACCCACCCCAAATATTTCAAAATCAAAATCTACAAACTTCCAATTGGTATTAGAGAAGGAAATATTTTAGAAATCATTTTTTTATCCTGCTATAAGGAGCGAATGAGACTACAAACATGAAAAGGAAAAGTTGTGTTTGTGAAGCCCGTAGGTTGTTCCATGTAGATTGTTTCCTTGAGATCAACATGTAAAAAGTCCGCTTTAATATTTAGTTGTTTTAAATTTATGATTGGACAAAATGTTTGATCAAAGTTGATGCAAGGAACTTGTGTGAAGCCCTTGGCAATGAGATGAGCCTTGTGTTTATCAATCATTCCATCTTTCTTATATTTAATTCGATAGACAACTTATAACTTTGACATTTGGAGGTCCCAATACAAGGGTCCTAAGTGTTATTTTTCTTGAGTGCTTGTAGTTCTTCCTTTGTCGTAGAAAACCGTTGTGGTATTTTGACAGCAATTCTAAGTCTTTTTGGTTTAAATGGTGGGTGGGTAAATGGCTAATGCCTTTTTTTTTCCTTTTTTCTTTTTCTTCTTCCTTTTTATCATTAATGAAGCCAAACCTTGGGAACTAGAGTTTAATGCCTTCTTTTAAAGAAAGAGAGAGACAGAGGGGTGAACACTAGAGTTAATATACTTTCATATAATTTTTACAAATTAGGAATATACATAATGTGTATATTCTAAAATGCAATTTAACTCATCAATTAAAAAAAATAGAATTACTTAGGGCCTGTTAGGTCGTTGTTTTTGAAAACTGTTCTGGAAAACAGTTTTTAAGAATAATTTTTAGTATTTTTAGAAACAAAATTGTGTTTGAGAATTGGATTCTAGAAAACAGTTTTTGTTCTAAAAACAAAAACATGTTTGGTTGAGTTAATAAATTTTTTTTTTTAGAACAAGTAAAATAAAAAACATATTTAAAGGTTTTTTTTCTTCAATTAACTTGATATCCTAAGTATATAAATAATTTTTAAATTCACATTTGATTAAAATTAAAAAAATTATTCTCAAATTTATTTACACCAATTATAATTTTTGTTAACTTTTAGTAGATAAATATGAACATGGAATATGATAGAGATAAATAAGGTAAAAAACTAATAAAATAAAAAATAATTCAAATATAAATATAATTTTTATACCATCTAAAAATAATTATTGATTTCCTAATGCAATTTAAAATATTATAAGATAAAAAAAATTACATAATATAATAAATTAAAAATAATTCAAATGAAATTTAATCTATTTACCATATAACTATATGTTAGAAGTTGATCAACATATAAATGTATCTTATACATGCAAACCATGTTATTATTTATTAAATATGATATTGCATATAAATTACCGAATATTAAATTTGATGTTGCATATAAATTATAAAATTTACAAGTTTTTTTATAATGTATAAATTATCAATTACTAAATATTACTTTACCAAATATTAAATCTGATGCAACATATAAATTACCAAATATAACTTTGCAACTATTAAATTTGATATTTATTAAATTTGATGTTGCATTATAAATGATAAAATTACAAGTTTACTAAATATGGATCTCCCTATCCCAACAACCACCAGCAAATCCCCAAACCCAAAGCTCTCCTCCAAATCTCAATCATAGTTGAGGGTTGTCAGAGTTGGAGAAGGAATCTTATGTTCAGTCCCGGCGTCGGCGATGATGAGTCACCATCCACTGACATTGAAGCTCCCACGGTTCGTCAATTGTAGTGAGGTAAGGGAGCCCTCATCCCCTCATCTCTCATCTTAATAGACTTTGAAGGAGGTAACGGTTGGGTTAAACAGGAATAGTTTTTCTTCTTCTTCTTTAATCTTCATGGTGGACAAGATTGATGGTTTGAAATTGGGATTTGAGAATCTCATAATCGAACTCATCATACCTGGCATCGGACTTGGTGCGATCAGTGTCGAGGCGGGTAGGACTCGGTTGAGTCGTATCGGACTCAACTGATATTTTGAATCCTGTCACCATTGCTTTCCACCCTATTGTCACGCAGCGTCGCTCACAGCATCTCCACATGTGGCCTTGCCCTTTAAAGCACCGCACGGTTGTTGATGCCTTTCACACCCACAACCATTCACTCACGCCAAGACCACCATAGTCAGCCAACATGGTTGCCATCTTCATCCTCCATGACCTTCATTTCTTATTGTTGAAGGAGAAACCACATGTAGAGAAACATAATGATTTGTCCCCATTGCAGTCATGCCATTTGATTCTGGCTCAAACGAGTGTTATGAACAAAATTTATAAAACCTAAATCACCTTACACTAGGGTAGCATAGCTAACATAGTATAGTGACTTTATGATCGTCCATAAGGATGAGTTTTCATCGTACAATTGACATTAGTGAAGGAAATAAAAGGGTGTTTTTCCTTATGAAAATGAGCTTTTAAAGAAAATGGAATTGTGGTTGCAAAAATTGATTTTAAGTTAAGCAAAAACAATAAGTGAAGTTAACTATAAAGAAAAGGTCTCTTGGAGCTTTAGGTCACTAGGATTGGGTTCCTTAGACAAAAGGGGAGATTCCAGATCTTTTCCTCGCGTTGGGGATAATAACATAAAGGATGGTTATCTCCCGAACCGGTTTTATATTTAACAATTAAGATTTGATCCAAAGGGTTCATGGAAATTGATAGTTGCTTCCCATTAATGGCTTTAAACACTAAATACTCTCACCTTGAACCACCTTCCAATGACTCGTAAATGATAACTAATAAACATCCATGGATCTAGCAATAAACATCCATGGAATCTGAAAAGCTTACCAAGTATTGGCCATTGAAGGTGATTTTAAGGGATTTAAAGCTAAACCTTAAAATCAAAACCATTAATGGTTAACAACTACTTTCATTTAAAGCAAGGACAACTCACACCTTTGCATTCAGGTCCTTTACCTAACTTCCATCACTCCAAGAAACGTAAAACCTAGCCACTCATCCCCTGAGAAATCATCCTTAGAGGTTGTTTGGCTAGGAAGAAAAGTGAAAACAAAATGAGAAGGAAAGGCAAAGCAAAAAGCTCTCTGTATTTCTTACTACGGGAATTTACAAGTGTTCAATGAAAAACATCTGTCTGTCTCCCTCTCTCCTTACAAAAGATGTTACCCAAAAGATATAAAAAGATATAAAAGAAAATATCTAGGTTGATTACAAGGAGAAAATAGGAAATTACACAAAATATTTGGAGATAAAAATCTAACGGAGTTGGTGCACAAGAGGATTTCGCATGGTATGCAAAATTTCGCATGGTGTGCGAAATTCTTTGGCTACTTCTTGTGGTTTGGCATGGTGTGCGAAATTTTCTTTCACTCAGTCTTGCTTTTAGTACTGCAGCTGCTTCTCCTCTTGATTTTGCGTGCTATGCGAAATTTTTGCATAGCCATGCGAAAATGCTGGTTGTTGGATTTCTTCTTCTAGTTTTCTTCCTTGCATCTCTGATTGGCTTGACAACCTATTGCCAAGCTTGGAAAAGGGCTATGAAGTGCTCCAAAGCTTGGATTCTTCATGTATTTGAGCTTTAACTTGCATTGCCATGGATTTCACAAAATTCTCC